>NC_064640.1:165767934-166075353 GCF_023864345.2 Schistocerca serialis cubense
TTTTCGACAAATCATACAAACTCAACTACTGACTTCCCTGTTAATTCTGAATTACAAGAACAGATAGGTGGAGACTTAAAATCTACATTAATATTAAAGCAAAGTGCATTTACAAAGGCAACTCGGCAAAATAGTATCATGAAAATGGTCTCTTAGAAAGTCTGTTATGTTTTAATGAAAAGGAAAAAAATCTTTCAGAGACACACAAGTATTTAAAAAGCAATGATTAGTGCCCTGGAATCTCTGTTCAATGGTCACAAAGATAAATCTGCACTTACATCTTCTATAAAAGGACTTCAGCTGTTTCACCAAACTGTCGCCAGACATGTTGAACAGATTTCTAAAAATTTAGAAACTCAATTATATCAAGCCTGCAAACGTGTGAATATTTTCTGCTTCAGCTTGATGAAAGCACTGATGTTTCCAATTTTGGAGAGTTTTATTTATTTATTAGAATGGTCTTACAGTTAAGGAGGCATTTCCAGAAGTGCTGCCACAACAACAACATAGCAGGGGAGAACACATATTTAATACATTCATGAAATTTGCAAAAGATATCAACTTTCTACTCTCTAAACTTGTTGCTATAACAACAATCAACACCTTTCATTGACTGGAAAGAATATTGGATTTCTTGGTCTTTGTATAATTCACTTCCAGAATTTCTTCCTTGTCACTGTATTATCTACCAGGAAGCTTTAGGTGCTAAGATTTTGAAGTTTGACTATGTCATGAAGCTTGAATGTAACTCATATAGTAAATTACATTTTACCATCTTCCACATATCACTGACTGTTCAGAAATCTTCTGATTATCACACATTCTATGTATGGTGATATAATTCTTCAGACAGATATAAGGATGCTTAGTAGGGGGAAAACTCTGAAAGAGTTCTGCAGTCTTCTGGACTCTGTTGGAAAGGAACACATATCCCATGATCCTTAGTGGTGCTTTGGAAACCTATTGTTGTTTTTGCTAAAGACACCTCTGTGAGCTCATATTTTCATCTATGAGTATCATCTGGGACCTTAAAATGTAGCATCTATTTTTTGCAAAATTCACGTTGGC
This sequence comes from Schistocerca serialis cubense, assembly GCF_023864345.2. NCBI lineage: Eukaryota > Metazoa > Arthropoda > Insecta > Orthoptera > Acrididae > Schistocerca > Schistocerca serialis. Next base: position 165,769,003 of record NC_064640.1, read on the forward strand.
TTTTGTCCAAAATCTGCATCTATTATTTTGTTCGTAAATGATTAGATTAACAGATTTAAAAGGTTGTCACACTACATGAGAGAAGACAAACAAAGTGTTAGATCTATGCTTTTGCATAAACTTCGACACTATTTTCTTCCGAATTGGCCTTTGAAATAAATGGTTGTAGTTCCTTCATAAGTTGCATAGAGAAGTATCAATTTTTTATTTCTTGATGGTGAATAGTTTTCAACATCTGCGTCCATTTTCAAATCATCTGTGCTGTAAGTGTGACACATACAGGCGATAGCCCTTGCACAGGAACTTCCCCTGTAGTGATAAAAGCGGTATATGGCTGACTTAGCAACAGCAAAATACAACACATAGAACAGACATTAGAGAGTACACTACACAGGATGGACATTTGAGAGTATTTTGCTGTTGTTAAGTCAGCAATATACCGCTTTGATTACTGCAGTGGCAGTTTCTGTACATGGGCTACCACCTCTATTTGTCACACTTACAACAAGGATTGTTTGAAAATGGACACAGGTGTCCAAAACTAAGTCACCATCCAGAAATAAAAAATCGATACCTCTCAATGCAACTTATGATGGAGTTACAACCATTTATTTCAATTATAAGATAAGTTGCAGACCTATTTTTCACCTGCAGCACGCTGCAAGTTCGTAGAAATGGCCTTTCTTTGGCTGTATTTAAACTTTCAAAAATGACTGTTCTCTTGAACAGCAGCAGCATTTTTCTGCCTGTGAACTGAATGTGTCACCGATTTAAGGGGTTTCTAGACATTATTTGATTTTCGCCCACCCAATTCAGTGATTACAAAATCTGTAGACAATTAATTTCTACCGTTCATGGGAATTCATAGTCTTGTGACCCATGCTTGATAACACTACAGATACAAATGACAAAGCACTTAAAGCATAGAAGTACAATAGAACATATGGTAATTCTATTTTAATGTTAGTGGAAGAATTTTGGTGCAGTCAAAAAACATTACAGATTTTGTTTTCCAATCGCTACAGTGCATAGTGCGAGCACTTTAGGCTATAGTAGCAGATGGCCGCAAGTGTAAAAAAACTAGAATTTTGACCGCCACTGGGGAGACGAGTGGTGCAGGAAAACAAGCTCCACCTCTCTTTCGCAGGGTAGCAGCCTACAACAGAACTGACACATTGTCACAGGGATCGCCGATCTGATTTGGTGTTGTAAGGGTCGTTATCGAAACCTGGAACAGTCCAGTGTTACTTACTTCACTTATCTTCAAAATAAGAAAATAAAACAACAAGCAATGCACAACAAAAACCATTTGGGGGCTATCATGCAATTGATCGCTGAGATTAGCAGAGTATTGTTGACAACGTAGTTCAGGCCCGACCTCCAGTGGTATTCGATGCAGTCACAGTTCAAAACACCCGCCACCCAATTTTACACATCAAAAAGTGTCTGCATTATACCACCTCTTGAGTTCTAGCCAACAAACAAACTAGGCATTTCTTTGTTATAAAATTCTAGGTCCCACGGCTGAGTACTATGTTACATTATGCAACATTTAATTTAGATAGACCATTCAACTGCCCACAATTGGCATGGCACCAGATCGTTGAGTGTACTGATATGTTATTGAGTTTGTACACTTTTTATTTTGAAAACGGGTTCTTACCCATTTTATCTTTCCAAATTGAGCTTTGCCAGATGTTGTACAATACTAGTAACTGAAAATTGGTTACATTTTTGAGATTTACATGCTAAAAATATAGCTATTTTGAACCATCTCTGATAAAATAGTTCATCTGGATACAATTCACTATGAAATAGTAGTGCCTATTAAATAATTTCGTGTTTTCACATTTTGAGGCAGAATTCACACCTACTTTGCATTTATTGCAAAATGCAAATATTTCCAGTCCATAAGCATCATCTAGAATAAATACCAACCCAGTCTGACAGATTCATATCTAGATGACACATTAAGAACAGCTGGTTCCAGCTACACTCCAGATTCTTTCTTAAGTTACAGGGAATGTGCAGTGCCAATCTTCACATTAATTATGTAAATTGCAAATCCAAGCACTATTAATTATTATTCTTTGAAATACTTTTACTGCATTACAAGTTAGTAGTAGTAGTAGTAGTAGTAGTAGTACTGAAATACTGATTGTGATGGCAGCAGTGCCGGTAGCACTATAGGCATGAGTTAAATGTGCTCAAGCACGTAAGTTGGACAGCTCTGCCGTAACCATCCCAATCTAGGATATCTTTTGTTGTTTTAACTCTGGCATGCTATCTTAGTTACTTCTGCAACAGTGTCCTGGCCTGTTTTGTGTACTGTGACAAATCAGTTCTGCCTCTTATTAATTTACTTGTGTAAAACTCTCAATTGTCATCAACACCATTTCTTTGAATTTGAGCCACATTTGGCCTACACTTACAGTGTTTCTGTGGAAACACTAATTTTGCATTTATTTTTGGTGGATTTGGATGTTACAGTATTCAGTCTCACTACAATGACCTCTCAGTCACTAATTTGTGTATCTATCATAACATACTATATTTGCATTGGCTTATTCATCACCAAGAGGTTTAGTATGTTATTACTGCAATCATTCACATTTTGAGTGGGCTCCAGAACTAACTGCTCAAAGTAGTTTTTGGTGAAAGAAATTTGGTTGAATTTTGGGTGAGGTTTTATGCCTACCACTGACTTTAAATATGTATTTTTGCCAACAAATTGAGGATTGATTGAAGTCACCATCAACAATAACTGTGAGACTCAAATTTTCCTTGAATCTTTGAGCAATTACATCATCTGAGTCGGGGAGATGATAAAAGGAACCACTTATTAGTTTATTTTTGTTGTAAAGCGTAACTTCTACCCATACTAACTCCCAGCAACTAACTGTTTCAATTTCATTACTATATATAGCAACAAACACACTATTACCATCTTAATTTAGTCTGTTCCTTCCATGCACTGTTAGATCTTTGGTTCAACATATCTCTGGCTTTAGCCCACTTTCAGTACCTACGATGATTTCTGCTTCAGTGCCTCTCCAACCACTTGGAGCTCTGGTTCTTTCCAAACACAGCTAAAACATTTACAACTATAATACTGGGTGGTTATAAAGTGCAGCTACTCACAGGTGTCCACTCTGGGTTCTAATTACCGTATGGCAGCAAAACTTGGTAGATGTTCTAATGCATTAATGTGGAACAAGTTTACGCAGGAAAAAATTTAGTTCCAGTTCCAGGCACAAATTTGGTGTTGTGGATGCGAGAAAGACTATAGAAATGTTTCTATATGTAATGGCTTACAAACGGGACATGGGCAGAGAAGGTCAAATCAGTGAGAAACACATAATATTGATTTCATTATTAACCACCGCTTAGATGGTATGTTCAATAATAAGCACTGGAGATGATTAAATGCTGCATCCATAAAACAATGTGTTCAACAGTTGCTCGGAGCAGTTGTGATGGAATTTGAGCAACATGTTTGTGGTAAAGGTGTTATTTTAGACACCCTCAGAGTGAGAATCACACAGATCCTGATCAGGTGTTCTTGCACATCATGCCTCTGGAAAATCTCTGGAGATAAAATATTCATGGAAGGTTGCATTAATCAAAGCTTTTACTGGGTGAGCGACATGGCGAGTTGCTTCATCTTGCACAAAAACAGTGGTTTCCACACAGTTTGTAACACCATTATCGATTGTAAGTCATTTATACAGTGTTATTATGTATATGTAACTATGGAGCGATTGCTCTGTACTAGTTAAGATCTTTGAATTGTGAGAGGGAAAGTGGAAGTTTATGATGTATATATTGTAAAGATTTAATAATGTTTAAAAAATAATGAAACTTTATAAAATATGTATGCTCGTAAAATAGAAATTGGACTTTGAATACTGGTTCATACTTAGGGGAAGTTGTATTATATAAAGGAAAGGGTGTAGGGAACCCCCTCCGCTGCGGGAGGGGCTTGGCACACGGGAAAAGGTGGATTTGGCAGTCAATCTTGGCAGCAAGAGAGAGAGCATGTAACGCAGTCAGTGGCCAGCAGCTGTGCAGTCAACACCGTAGGTGCCAAGTGAGGCATTCGGAAGCCGATTTATGTTGAAATTGCCTCAGATGTGGTTTCGGCTCTAATATGGTGCTCTTGTATTATGGAATGGCTCTGAAATGATAAATATGTCGCCAAGAAGAAATTTGAAAAGAGCCTTAAACTGCAAGAGGTGAGACCAGATAGCCGCCACACGCTTGCCACCACTATTGTGCTACTGCTCCGCCAACTTCAGGAAACCAGAAATGTATTTCAGTACGGACCAGTATGTTTGTGTGTGATTTTTCAATAATAATTCAAGTGATAAAAACATGTGTGTGAACTCTAAAATTTTCCTGATCATAAAACTGTTTTAGGGTCCTATCCTAAATGTGAAAATACTGAGTATCCTGTTTCTGAATAAGAATAACCATAGAACTGTTTCTAATTTGAATGTGCCATTTTTTCAGTGTTAAAGTGTATAAATGTTGCTAGTCAAACCACCTGCTTCACAGGTAATGAAATAGGCACATAATTTGACTAACAGGAAATTTGATTTTTGCCTTGACTATTACCATAATGTAATTTCTGAAGTTTTAATTGAGAATAACATTTGAGCAAATTGCTATATAGTGTTGAAATATAAACAAATTCAAGTGGGGTTAGAAATCCACATTAGTGTAATGCAATTTGTCTCTGACATAGTTACAGAATTTGCCTGTAGAGTAAATGACAGTTTATGGGCCCCACTATACTCTTCTCTATAATGAGAAAGTTAAACTAAATATTGCTTTTGCTAAAGGAATCTGAAGTATTTCCATAAAAGAGAGAGCATGAAAAAGTGTTTGTACAGTCTTATTTTATTGCATTTGTGAAGTTTATGGATTAGTTAAACAAGGACTCTTGTCATGCTTCATTTAGTCTCGTGATGTCTTTGATAACATTTTGGTGCTGAATTAATTAATGGCTGAGATGGTAATTATTATAAATAGAAGTAAAATGCCATTTATCTTTCTGTGATTGTCAATTTATGCAAATGATACTGGTATACACTGTTCAGTTCATCTGGTATTTGTGTTTGTTTATTGCACTTTACAAAGAGAAAAAGAATGAAAATCCCTTTTGCACCATGATATTTAAATTCTTTGAATTTAATGTTTCAAAACTATTACGCCTAATTAAACTGGCGACCATTTATTATTTCATTCATAAAAACTTTCACTACTTCCATTATTTCCAAAATTAAAGTCTTTCTACTAATTGCCATTTATACGAAATTCATGTTCGACACCCTCTGTCCATTAGGTAAACACATGGTCAATCCTCAAAATTCCTCCCAGAGGGTAACACTTATTGTATGTTAAAGTCATATTTGACACAATGTGCATATAGGTATTATAAGTTGTATTCTTCCAATGTAGAAACCACTTGATGTACAAGGAGGTCTCAAAACTTGCAGATGTCAACGGTACGCCTAACAGGCCCTCTGGGTGTAATCTTCTCAAAGAAGAATGGGCTGAGAAGAAAGGTGCTTGTGAATTCACATGACACAGTCACAAATGGTGAGTGCAATGGCTCTTTGTGTACATCATGTGGTTCTGTGTCTTCAGTGCACCCTGTAGTGTAAAATGTGCCTTGTAACTCCACAGAATATTGCCTGGCCACATCTCATCAACTTCAGTCTGTGCCAGAAATTGAAGAGCAAATTCAGAACATTGCTGCAGATCAGGAGGTTTCAGTTGCTGCACCATTTGGATATTGTACAGGTAGCACTGTAAAATAACCCAACGACTTTCCATACTGTTGACGACGATGGAACATTCTCGTGACACTGCCCAAACAAAAGCACTACCCAGGGCACACACCGCAAAGTCAGTTACAGCTAAAGCAACCTCATCAATAAATTCCACCATGACAGGATGCCTTCTTCTTCCAGGTCCCACACCAATCTTACGCATGTTTTCAAATTTCATCCTTCTTCTTTAGACCATATAATGACATTGGGCCCTTCCTCAGACCTTTCAGTCGGCTGTAATCTCTCAGTGTAGCACTTTAACTACTGCCACTCACATCAAACAGCTTCACTAACAGCGCACGATCTCTCTTCTCACTAGCCATAGCGTTCACTCAGGTTACAGCTTATCAAATGACAGCTTGGATATCATACTGTCATACAAACGGTGCACTGTGCCAGATTTGCGCCTGGTATCCACAAATGGAACTAATTTGTTTTCCAGAGTAAATTGGTTCTGCATGAACACACTATCACATCTACCAAGTTTTGCTGCCATATGATAATTATGGCCCACACTGGACCTCTGTGAGTAGCTGCACTTTCATTAAAACCACCTGGTATCAATATTTTCTAGGTCTATCCTCGTACAGTGTTTGAACCACCTGCATCGTTTGAAAGTGAATCTCTGTTTTTATACTTCCACAACTCTTTAACCTAAAATCAGCCCAGCCCACTCCACACCAACAATGTTACCCTTGTAGCCACCTCCCGTGTGTAGTGGACCCCTGATCTATTAAGCGGATCACGACACCTCTCGACCCTTAAACACAAGTCAAGGAATCTGTAGCCTACACACTCACAGAGCTATCTGAGACACTGATGCAGACCCTCAACTTGGGTTCTGTACCAGTGGTCTGTAATTGGTTCTGCAAATGATGAGATATGTCTTCATTTTGCAAACAAGGCTGCTTTTCTTTATCACTTCATATAGCTGCTGGAAACCAGAGAGAATCTCTTCCGATCCACAGTGGCACACATTGTTGGTACCAACATGAGACACCACCTGTAGTTGACTTTGTGTTCTTCATGGCATCCAACATGATCTGTTCCACACCTGGAATGACCCCTCCTCATCTCCGGTATGCACACAGAGTAAACACTAGATTTCTTCCTCTCCTTGACAGCTATATCCCTAAAGGAATCATATCCCTAACACTGGAGCTCCCAACTACCAACAATCCACCTTCTGAGAGTCCCAGGACCTTACAAGCTGAGAGGCATTCTCAGAGGCAGGGTAGATGGTTGCAAATGACTCAGGATCTTTACACTCACAGACAACACCTGAAAGCTGTTTGTCACAAAAAAAAAACAGGAAGGTCTTTCAGTCAGTCTACTGGATAGTCTTTTACTGCCTGTTATACTTTTCAACAACCTTCCACTCAATCACAGGTGAGCGGGTGAACCTCAATGCAGGTATAACTGAACCAGACATAGCAGTGGACTGAAAGGGGGCAGCATGGGGCATGCTGGACGAATAACTTTAAATTAACTTTTTAAAAAAATGGCATCTATTCTTCTCACTGAGTACTAGAGACACTGTAAAAAGATTTTAAACTACTGGTATTGAGAAAGGCATGAATTCTAAAAGATAGCACCAGATTCTTACATTTCATACAATTCTTATATATTTTGTGGAATTGATTCATGAGCTCTGGTTGATATTAAATAACTTCCAATATGTGCTCCATCAAAAAACCTGTGAAATTCAGTATCACATGTCTCAAACTAGTACAGCAAGTTTCTGAAATTGTGGAAAGAACAACTATCTTGCACAGAAATATCCTGTCCAGCAGAAAATCATCAGAAAATGAAGTGATGTGTGGGGTCGACACAAATATTGACATAAAGCACAAATTTCATGGCATCTTATGTAGCCATTAAAGGTTCTAGAGGCACCCAAAAAGCATCCCCACACAAAATAACACAGGGATGTGTATGCCCTTATGGCACATGATAAGAAGGTAATATTCTGTAAAACACAATATCCTGACCCAACCCCTCATATGACAAAAGAAGAAGCATGATACATCTTACTAGAGAACTTATTTACATTGTTAGATCATGGTGGGCTGTGCCTATTACTATCTTAACTGTTGATAATATTAGGTTAATAGTAGCCCATATACAGGTTGTTGCAGCTTAGCCCTGTTAACAATCATGTGCAAGAAATAATTACTTGCAAACCACATGTTCCTTCCTTGGTACTGTACCTACTGTAGGTGTACCACAGATAAACAAATTTTCTTATTTACAGGTAACAAGTTTCTGCCTTGCATTATATGAGCTCAGGCATGGACACCATCTGATTTGTCATCTACGACAATATAACTGTTCCTTATCCACACAAATAGACACAAATGTCAGCAGGCCCTTAATACACGAGTTATCAAAATCTACCTTTTTTAAAAGTTGCTCAAATCAGTAGCTTTCCAAATTCTATGCACATAGAGTTGGTCAAATTATTTCTGTGAATCGCCAGCACTTGTTGTGTACACAATCACAAGCACTACATGCAAAATGTGCACGTGCATTGCCACAGTATAAGGATGGAAAAATTGTTCTGACTGATAAGTGTAAAAATACAAGAGATAAAATTATTTTACATCATAATTCTAGCGAATAATACATTCCAGGAGACCAATTGCTTTCAAGGATCTTGGTTTGGAGCCCTTTTGTGTGGCCTAGTCAATCTTCTGTCAAATCTGAGACACAAGCGCATCAGTGCTCTTTTTAACCGTTAAAATGATGCTTTTTGGTTAAAATTCAGGCATATAAAAACGATTAAAATGTACACAAACTAATTTGTTTGTAAAGGAGGTGAAATATGTAGGATCTCACTATTCTTTTACTATCTTAACATCAGTTGGGATTGGAAAAAGATAGCAGAAACACAAAAGACTGCAATTTAATGCCCTGTTGATGATGATGTCATTAGGAACACAGCACAAGCATAGATTGGGGAAGAGAATTGCCCAAGTCTTTTGTAAAGGAACCAGCCAGTCAGTCTTCAGCAATTTAGGGAATGTATAGAAAACCTAAATCTGGATAGCCATACATGGATTTGAGCAAACTTCCAACCTAATACAATTTCAGTGTTTTGACCATTGCACCAGCTCACTTGGTATGAAAAAATGGAAATTTACCCGCAGAAAAATGTGGGTATGATTATTCACTACAGATGCTGATAATGTATCACATGTGAAAAATTATGTTTATAACTGCTGTGATATACAAAATGGGCACTTGAGCTCTTCAGCAGAACTGTTAAATGTCATCACTAACTACATAAGCGTACACTCTTAGTTCGACATGCCTCCCATCATTCTGTATGACCCACTGAAGTGTCAAAACATCGATGCTGTCAGTGTCCTCCTGAATGGCTGTTTCCAGCTCAGTAATGTTTTTGGGGTTATCACTGTACACCTTGTCTTTAATACAGCCCCACAAAAAAGAGTCTCATGTGTTCAGATCCGGAGAATATGGCGGCCAATCAAGGTCCATGCCAGTGGCCTCTGGGTACCCAAGAGCCAGAATGTGGTCCCCAAAGTGTTCCTCCAGGACATCAAACTCTCTACTGCTTCAATGGGGTCAGGCTCCGTCTTGCATGAACCACATCTTGTCTAAATCAGAGTCACTTTGGATAATGGGGATGAAATCACCTTCCAAAGCCTTCATGTACCATTCGGTAGTCACCGTGCCATCGAGGAATATCGCAGTGATATTTCTGTGACTGGACATTGCATCCACACAGTCACACATTGTGGGTGAAGACACTTCTCGTTTGAAAAATGCAGATTTACAGTCCCACAAATGCACAAATTTTGCTTATTGACAGATCCATCCAAATGAAAGTGGGCTTCGACACTAAACCAAACCATATGAGCATACTAATTCCCATCATGCCTTGCAGCCAACTGTGCAGTTTGGACATCCTAACACAAACCATTCAGAAGTTACGACGATTTTATTTCATATAGTTCAATAACTGTCACCCTCTATGTAGATGTAGATTAACTAGGTGCCCTAAACACCTTTTCAGATTCAGGCAGAAGCATGAGGTCTGGACACACTTTTCCACAGTTGTCAGGCAGCTCAGATGTTCTTCAAATGTTATGGAAAAACAACAAGGTCATCGAGATAACAAAGACCTAAGAAGTTGAAGCAGGCTGTCCATCATAGATCTGAAGGTGGTTGGAGGATTACACAACACAAATAGTATGACTCTGAACTCACAGAGGCTGTCAGGAATTACAAAGGAAGTCTTTTTCTTGGTCATAGTCATCACACCTTCATTTTCCATCAGCCTGTCTGCATGTACATACTTGAGAAATAAAGCATCCAAAAACTATTGCAGAATGGCTAACATAGCAAACATTGTTCCTGGGTCTGGCCAGATCATATTGGAAGTTCAACAGATGCTTTCTCCATTGACTTATTTGTAATGGTAGCGAAGCAAGATTCTTCATTGATGGCACTAAGCTCCCCTTCCTGGAGTGGTTCTGCTGTCCCACACATACACCTTTAGGTATGAGTTGTGGTTGCTTGCGACAATTAGTGATCTAAAGTTCTCCTTGACCATCTGTGATGCTTATGATCACTACTGGTATGTAGAGTTAGCTTTATTTATTTATTTATGTATTTATTTTTAAGTCACAGAAGCTGTTAGCAACTGACAAAAGCTTCATAATTTAACTGAGCATCTAGACTGATGACTGGAAGATGCCTCATTGATGATGGTGGGATAACAATGTATTCAAATGCAAACAGCTGCCCAGATCAGTTTCTGTTATGTGTGCTTGTTGGAACAGCTTCATCAACCTGGAGCTCTGTTCTTCCACAGTCTACGACTGCTTGTGATGTCTGCAAGAAGTCTCATCTGAAAACAACATTATGACTACATTTTGCAAAAATTACAAATCTGAAGGGCTGCACTCTGTCACATCATAGTTATTATAGCAATACGTGCTCCTGTTGGCTACATATATACTATGTGATCAAAAGTATCCGAGCACCACCAAAAACATATGTTTTTCATATTAGGTGCATTGTGCTGTTACCTACTGTCAGGTACTCAATACCAGCAACCCCATTAGTCATTAGACACCATGAAAGAGCTGAATGGTGCGTTCTGCGGAACTCACGGACTTCGAACGTGGTCAGGTGATTGGGTGTCACTTGTGTCATACGTCTGTACGCAAGATTTCCACACTCCTAAACATCCCTAGGTCCACCAGCACAAAAGCGTACAGGCCAACCTTGTCTACTGACTTACAGAGACTGCCGACAGTTGAAGAGGGTCATAATGTGTAATAAGCAGACACCTATCCAGGCCATCACACAGGAATTCCAAACTGCATCAGGATCCACTGCAAGTACTATGACAGTTTGGCGGGAGGTGAGAAAACTTGGAATTCATGGTTGAGCAGCTGCTCATAGGCCACACATCATGCTGGTAAATGCCAAACAACACCTCACTCGGTGTAAGGAGCATAAACATTGGACGATTGAACAGTGCAAAAACGTTGTATGGAGTGATGAATCATGGTAAACAATGTGGCAATCAGATGGCAGGGTGTGGATATGGCGAATGCCCGGTGAATGTCATCTGCCAGCGTGTGTAGTGCCAACAGGTAAAATTCGGAGCGGTGGTGTTATGGTGTGGTCGTGTTTTTGGCTTGCATCCCTTGTTGTTTTGTGTGGCACTATAACAGCACAGGCCTACATTGATGTTTTGAGTACCTTCTTGCTTCCCACTGTTGAAGAGAAATTCAGGGATGGTGATTGCATCTATCAATACGATCGAGCACCTCTAGAAGAGCGTATTGTTCTGAAAAATAGGAAAACGGCACAGGTCATCCCCATTTTCAAGAAGGGAGGTCGAACAGATGTGCAGAACTATAAACCTATTTCTCTAACGTCGATCAGTTGTAGGATTTTAGAACACGTATTATGTTCGAGTATAATAACTTTTCTGGAGACTAGAAATCTACTCTGTAGGAAGCAGAATGGGTTTCGAAAAAGACGATCGTGTGAAACCCAGCTCGCACTATTCGTCCACGAGACTCAGAGGGCCATAGACACAGGTTCCCAGGTATGTAGATGCGGTGTTTCTTGACTTCTGCAACACGTTTGATGCAGTTCCCCACAGTCGTTTAATGAACAAAGTAAGATCATACGGACTATCAGACCAATTGTGTGATTGGATTGAAAAGTTCCTAGATAACAGATCGCAGCATGTCATTCTCAATGGAGAGAAGTCTTCTGAAGTAAGAGTGATTTCTTGTGTGCCATAGGGGAGTGTCGTAGGACCGTTGTTATTCACAATATATATAAAATGACCTTGCGTATAACATTAGAAGTTCACTGAGGCTTTTTGCAGGTGATGCTGTAGTATATCGAGAGGTTGTAACAATGGAAAATTGTACTGAAATGCAGGAGGATCTGCAACGAATTGACGCATGGTGCAGGGAATAGCAATTGAATCTCGATGTAGACATGTGTGATGTGCTGCGAATACATAGAAAGAAAGATCCTTTATCATTTAGCTACAATATAGCAGGTCAGCAACTGGAAGCAGTTAATTCCATAAATTATGTGGGAGTAGGCATTAGGAGTGATTTTAAATGGAATGAGCATATAAAATTAATCGTCAGTAAAGAAGCTGCCAGACTGAGATTCATTGGGATAATCCTAAGGAAATGCAGTCTGAAAACAAAGGAAGTATGTTACAGTACACTTGTTCACCCACTGCTTGAATACTGCTCACCGGTGTGAGATCCGTACCAGATAGGGTTGATAGAAGAGAGAGAGAAGATCCAACTGAGAGCAGCACACTTCGTTACAGGATCATTTAGTAATTGTGAAAGCGTTATGGAGATGATAGATAAATTCCAGTGGAAGACTCTGCAAGAGAGACGCTCAGTAGCTCGGTACGGGCTTTTGTTGAAGTTTCGAGGAAACACCTGCACAGAGGAGTCAAGCAGTATATTGCTCCCTCCTACGTATATCTCGTGAAGAGACCATGAGGATAAAATCAGAGAGATTAGAGCCCACACAGAGGCATGCCGACAATCTTTCTTTCCACGAACAATACGAGACTGGAATAGAAGGGAGAACCGATAGAGGTACTCAAGGTACCCTCCGCCACACACCGTCAGGTGGCTTGCAGAGTATGGATGTAGATGTACATGTGACAATAACATCCCTGTAATGGACTGGCCTGCAGAGAGTCCTGACCTGAATCCTACAGAACACCTTTGGGATGTTTTGGAACGCCGACTTCTTGCCAGGCCTCACCAACTGACATCGACACCTCTCCTCAGTTCAGCACTCTGTGAAGAATGGGCTGCCATTCCCCAAGAAACCTTCCAGCACCTGATTGAGCGTATGCCTGCAAGAGTGGAAGCTGTTATCAAGGCTAAGGGTGGGCCAACACTATATTGAATTCCAGCATTACTGATGGAGGGCGCCACGAACTTGTAAGTCATTTTCAGCCAGGTGTTCGGATACTTTTGATCACACAGTGTATTTCCCATTTGCAACCTTCAGCACAACTGCATTCATATTACGGATATATTCTTTAGCTGGTGACAACCACCATTTCAGCATTACAGAAAACGTAGCCCCTGCACCCACTAGCACCCAGACTGGTTGGCCATTGATGACGACACCAGTGAGATTTCCTTACATGTTGGTAACTATCTGTCCTTGAAGGATTTTCATCTGTGGCAGTGCCACCTCCATAGGTGGTCACCTCACTTAGTTTTCCTGAGTTTAGCAGCTAGGTGAGTGACAGGGATGAGAAGCTGATACAGTCTGTTGGGGAGTGACCTTGTCTATGGAACAGCAATGGGCTCCATCCTAGAGGTTGACAATAATTGTTTGCAGTTGACTCCCAAGAATAGAACTGTTGAGATAGTTGATGTCTGGTGGTGTAGTAGTCATTGAACACGTGTTATCTTTCCCCACAGCAACGTATGAGTCCTGGGTGTCCAACATGGATATACACTAGCATGTTGTCCTCTGTTCTCCAAATGTCTGTTCTTCTGCAGGGCTTTACACTTGGTGGAGAAGCTGGTTGTACCTACATTGATTGGATACTGGGTGGTTCTTTGAAGGCTGTGTTATAAGTCCAATTTGACTCAGACCATTCTTCCTGGATATTAGACTGATGACAGATATTGGTGCTTAAGAACAATACACCTCTTCTTCAACATTCTCTATTAGCTCCTGCTGTATGGGGTCAACATTAATGACTGCTATCTCTTGTTTACTTGGCCCAACAGTTCTGACTGCCATAAACTGCTGGATTTCTTTTCTTATTACCTAGCATATGAAAGAGTGAGATTATGGTCATCTTCCACAACTGCCACAGGGGACCACATTCGGGTGTCAGTCATATTTGTTTCGTTCAGCTCTTTTTATGTTCCATTTCGTCAATGGCTGGCTCCATCTGATGTATTTCTTGGTGGTTGTGACATCTTTATCAGAATAGTTTGGTACATGTCCCATACTCATTTCATTAAGAGAAAGATTTTGTTAGCTTCTGTCATATTCAGATACACAATGTGGCACGGGACCAAAAATTTCTGAATGTAAGACTGTGTCATTTACACATGAAATTGGACCCTGTTCTTCAACAGTTCTTCCATTCTAAATTGACTTACTGCAGATCGTCACCATACATACACTTTCCTCACCCCTGTTTTGGGCTGGAATTTGTTCCAGTTGAAGAGATTCTCTTCATTGTTCTTGAACCCCTGCTAGGCTGAGCCGTCCAAGTAAAAGTACACATTTGCCAAACACATACCTGTTGCATCTGGCAACTCCTTTGTCATGTCCTGACCAGTGTCTCCAGAAAACACTGGTGGATGCCTGACATGCAGCTGTTTTGAAATTCTCTGACAATACAGACCTTGGGAAAGATGGACTTCTTGCGTTCAGTTCCTGTCTTTGCAATGCAACAGCTTTTATGTTGCCTAATTGGAGCTACAGTGATGTAGATGTTTCAAAGCACCCAGTGTCTCCACCAAACAATGTCACATCATAACCACAATTAAGTACAAATCGGAACACAGTGTTGTAAAGAAACTACAACACTTAGCACTCAGATAACAAATTCCTTATAGTAATTCAGTCACAGATGCATTTTATTAAGCTGGTGACTAGTTTCGAACTAGCAAGTTCATTTTACAGCCAGGCCTATTAAAGAATTGTGGTAGGGAAGGTGAAGGGTCGACACTGGTTTACTGGGAGAATTTTAGGAAAGAGTGGTTCACCTGTAAAGGAGACTGCATATAGGATGCCTGTACGACCTATTCTTGGGTACTACTCGAGTGTTTGGAATCAATATCTGATCGCATTAAAGGAAGACCTCAAAGCAACTCAGAGGTGGGCTGCTACATTTGTTACCGGTAGGTTTGAACAACACGTGTTTTGGACATGTTTCAGGAACTCAAATGTGAATCCCTGGAGGGAAGGCGACATTATTTTTGAGAAACAATATTGAGAATATTTAGAGAACCAGTGTTTGAAGCCGACTGCCAAACAATTCTACTCCCTCCAACATACTGTGTGCATAAGGACTGCGACGATATGATATGAAAAATTATGGCTCACAGAGGCATAGAGACAGTTGCTTTTCCCTGGCTATATTTGTGAGTGGAACAGGAAAGGAAATGACAAGTAGTGGTAGAGGGTACCCTCCGCTGTGTACCATACGGTGGCTTGCGGAGTATCTACATAGATATTTAGATATAGATGAAGATGAAGATGTAGATGTATATGTAGATGAAAGCTGCTCTAATAGTGATTCGTTATGTGACACTCAGTTCACACGTAGGTAACACACACCTGATACATAATCACACTAGGGTCCACAGCGTAGTTCAGCTGCACTTTGTAAATACACCTATATTGTGAAACTGATCTGATATTCTGTGTGACTATGTATCGTGTGTATTACCCATGTGTAAATTGATTATCACCTGCCGCAGCACTATTAGTGCAGCTTTAATAGGCCTAGCCTGAAAATGAACTCAATAGTTCGAAACTAGTTGCCAGTAAGCATAACGGAATTAAAACACAGAGAAACTACTATTTTAATTTTTAAAAAGAGAATATATAACAGACAGCTGGCTTAATCCCCCCCCCCCTTTTTCCCTCCACTCCCTCTGCCCAACAAAAGCTACATTAAGCAAACCTCAAGTCACTCAATGGTAGTTAAGCTCCCTCAAGTGCTCACCATTTGATACCAACCAGCTAGCACGTGGTGCTTCAGACCTCCACTGGAGTCAGCATGCATTACAGTTTGACACTTACAGAGAGATCAACGCAGAACCCCTGGGAGAGCATGAAACTAATTCCACCTATGTTATTTCCTGATAAATTAAAACTGTGTACCAGTCTGGGGTTTGAAACTGGACCTTTGCCTTTTGCAGGCTCTTACAAACTGACCTATACAAGCATCACTCATGACCCAACTTTACAGCACTGCACGCAGTGGGAACGTTCCAGTTAAGAGTTCCATTCCAGTATACATTTTTTTATCGGTCAAAAGTTTCAGAACAGCAGAGATTTTAATGCAAAGTGAAAAATTCATTCTGGAAATGGGCCTCAACAATATCCTTTCTTTCAGGAAAGGTAGTCTAGCAGAAGATGCAAGACACCTTTGGTGACACTGAAAAGAGAAACTGGCAGAACTGAAACAAATACAGTACATGAAAAGCAAGGTTCTCAGTTCAAAGTCCAATCCAACACTCAGTTTTAGTTTGTTGAAATGTTTCAAAGAAGTGCACATTCTCCTTCACAGTGAAAGATTAATTTTCATTCTGTATAAGATTAATGGTGACCTAGAAGATTAACATACAAATCACTGTCACAAAATCAATACTTTGTGAAGTTATAGAGAGCTCAAATATGCATGTCTGCAGGTCCTAAAAGTTACTCAAAGTGGTTTCATGATTTTCTGAAGAATTCCTGGTCAGTCTTCTTTGATATATATTCAGATTTCATTGGTATGTACTGCTTCAGGGCACTCATCGGCCAGTTGTCACTAAAACTCCTGCACATCCAATTAGCAAAATGATTCATAAATAGACAGTACACTCTAGTTGGAACTCAGTGAGAGTAGTGTTATGAAGGAAAGAAATGACTTTAATGTCAATAACTACCCTGATGCAATGATTGCTTCTATGACTACACGCAATCTGTAGCAGTCAAAAACATAAATCACAATCCTCAGTTGACTGCAATACCATACCAGTCCTGAGATACATTTTGTATAATTCTCAAATTTCCCACTGTTAAATGACCTTTAACTTTCAACAACTCAGGATACAATGGATGCATCAACATAAACAATGACATGTTGGCTGGCAACAAGTTACAAAATGAAATAAAATCTCACTTATCCTAAGTAACTGACATGCATATTAAGTAGCTGACTGCAACTGTTCTGCATAATTTGGAGCATCATACTTAACAAAAGGTAGGCACAACAGTGTGGCTATGCACAGGTATCATTCACAATAAACACTATTAAAAAAACGTTAATAGACTCAACAGCTATAGCTATGCTTGGGAAGTCACAACGGGCAAATTCGTAATATTTCTTCAGCTTGTTCCTGCACTTCGATTACAACATGGCAATCCCCAAACATGTCACCTTGAATGTGGAAGCTTTCTTTAACCAACACTTCTATCCTGTCTTATTTTATGGCTTGACATGAAACTGAATAGAAACACAGAATAGGGTCATTCAGAAAAGACTATAATTGTATCCTTCAGGACAGTGTCTTGTGGACTTTGTACAAAATGGACTCAGAAATAGCATCTTGTAATTATATTAAATATCTTTCTGGTTTTATGTTTCAATGTAAAACGTCTCATTCTAAACTGGAGTGGATCTGCAAAACATCAATTTTTAGCTGTAGAGTAGCTATATCAGTCTAATACTGTATTTTAGTTGTTTACTTGTATCAACATTAGTCTCTTATGGTATATACATCATGATTCCTGATAATTCCTTGCTAGCATTTTTTTGTTTGTTTGTTTTTATTTTTCCCAAGAACTGAATGGGATATGAAGCAGGACAAAGCAGGGCATGAGTGTACTGGACGCACATAAACGATAGTAAAAATTCAGGATCTACAGCCACTAAGAGACACACACACATTAGACATAACACTTGTACCAGCAGAACTCTTGCAATATGGGTGGCCAGACTTGGGTCTCAGATTAGTGGAATGATGCATCCCAAACCAAATTTCTTGATGTCACTTTCAAGCTCTCATAAATTTGTCACATGCTCTGTCAAAGCTAACAAGAAATTCAGCTGACTGCTGGCACACAGAAAGGTGGAGCAGAGTAAAATGAAAGGGGGTGGTGGGTGGTATCACCTGCTTGAGGGTATAGGTTAGCATCCAAGCAATGTTGTTTGTTGCCTACCTCTGTCAATAAGGTGCATGGTCAATGTGATGAAGCTGAAAATTGTGGATGACTGTCTTTAAATGCACCAAAGTTCATCCTGTACAGAAAGTGGCACCTTTTGCAGGTTTACTGGTGCATACAACCATACTGGTTTACTGGCAGTGGTAAACAGCTTATTCATTTCAGAATTTCCATTTAAAAAAATATCTTCATGAACGTGGATCACTAGTATGCGTTCCGGCTCATGGCTATAAGGCACCTTGCTATTATGAGGCAGGAATTTTTATATGAAGTTAACACCGATACTTACAAACCTATTGCCAAATGCAAAAAAAGGGGGGGCATTGCATTCACATCTAGAGCAGAGACGGAGGAAAGGGAGCCTTAATTAATACTGCCCACATAGTTGTCCAATTACAGTGGGCAAATGTATGCCAGTAGAGAATTGTGCAACAGTGAAAACACAGTACCTGATATGATGAAACACATTTCTGCCAGTTGATGAAATGTTATGTGACATGTTAATTGTAGATATCAAAAAGTCTAGCAGGATGACTGTATGGAAGAAGTGGTGAAACATGGAACAGGCTCTGTGGTGTTCTGAACATGTTTTGATCACACAGAAATAGACTCTCTTGTTGTTCAATCAAAACAGCAACATTGAGCTGTTGTAGACTCACATTTCCCTACTTACCATTCAGCTCAACAAGTACTATAACATTATGAGACTGGCTTTAAACAGTTCTCATATACTATTATGTTATAGCTGTTACTATAACGCAAGAACAACATCCAGAAGCAACCATTCATTTACACTGGCTCACCAAGTCCTCACATTGAAAACTCACAGTACAGCACAGCACAAGCCAGACACAGTCTTCACGTAATATGACCAATTTGCATTAACTGTCATGGCTGAAGTGGCTGAGCACCAATATTTCCTACGTACACACAGTGCTATAGAGAACCACAGTTAATGTCTCTAGCAACTGCAGCCTCTATGGAAAGCTGCAGGGATTGATTTATTGATAGCTCTTTACACACTCTCCATGCAACTAGAGTCATCTTTTTATACACATAGTATAGCTGCACAATAAGCCATACACTGGCCACACATATTCTAGCAGTATTTTTGAATCAACAAGTATACGGACAGACAAAAGGCAATGATTATCAGGCATGTCATGCAACTAGTTTGCATTCACACTAGCACATAGTATGCCATCTCTACATTCACCACTACCATTCCACTTCAGTTCCCTACGCCAACCCCAAATCCCCAAATACCCCAACCCCCCTTCCTCAGCTAAAATCATTTTCCCATGATTATCCCAATTGTTTCCATTGTATTTATGGCTTACCTTGTTCCATGCCAAAGAAACATTCTTCTATTGAATGCTTCTTTTACTTGCTGTTTTATTCTATCTGTACTTTTACACAATGATATGAAGTCAGAAAGTTTGTAAACCTAATGAAACATTTTCAGGTATTCAAAAATAGTACTTTTTGTTTCATGAAGTTAAAAAAATATCACCACTTGTGAAGGCTATTGAAATACTGATCACTAAATTTTTATTGTCCAGTGAGCTTAATATTATGCACCTGAAGTGCACAGCATGTAACGCCGGAAATGCATATAATCCTATTTCCATCTATTGTACTATTATTTTTTTCCTTGTTTTGTTACCTCAAGATATGACATTTCTGTCTCTTTATATATTGTAATTGTTTTACTGTTTGTATATATATATTTATGCACTCATGTCGATGTATAATTGGTTTGTTTCGTAAATATTATTTGTATTTTTACGCTGGGTCTTGCCTAGGGAAAACTGCTATCGAACGATTACGTCGATAGGTCGTGTGACGAATCAAAGTGTGTAGGATCTTTGGTAGTGTTAACTCTGCCGCGTGGAGCGCGGGCAGAACAGTGGGAGTCTGGCGGTAGTAGCGAGTGGAGCAGGTGTGTTGTGTGACGCTCCCGCGAGTTGCCGCGCTTTCGGGGTTTGGCAGCATGTAATTGCGCTCGACTCGCGGTGATAGTTTCTGACATGGTGTCGCGGACGGGAAGCATTAGCTGGCGCACATCAAGAGCCGTTTCGCCTGGTGACCGTGTCGAGAAGAAGGCGCGCCAACATCCAGCTTCTGCAACAGCGACGGCCGACAATGAGTGACTGTCGCCACCTCCTCGATCGACGGCTTCAAACCTTCAATCAACCAACAAGGAAGACTAAAAGCACGTAAAGTTTCAGAACTGTATGGCAGACCTCAGCTTTTCAAATTGTTCCATTTGCCTCGCAAAATTACAGCAACTTAGCATGAACTTTTGTTGCTCATTGTCCCAATTGCATTGCCAAGCAGGGTCCCTTCCTTTTCCGAAATGAGACCGAGGGTCGTTGAAATTCAAACGCCAGCATCATTCGATTTCACTGCTTTAATTTCAAAGTTCAGCTGGCTACAATATTTAGATTGCACAGGCACAAATTAAGAGTGCAAGTTTTGTTACCGTATTTTAGTTACCTGTGACTGCAGCTCAGCTTGGTACGTACTAAATTTTACTATTGTTAATAGTTCAGAATCATTTAATTCAAGTTCAAAGTAAAATCTCTTGTTTCTAAATTGCGTAGAGTCAAGTTGCTTTTGAAATGATTGTTGAGGTAGTCCAAGACTAATCGTATTTTACTGGATTTCGATGTGCTTCAGAAAGAAAGCTCACTATTAACTTCAGTCAGTAAATTAACTTTCGATTTTCCGGTTTTATTAATTCTTTTGCTAAATTAAGTCAGAGTGTAGCGAAATTTATTACTTCTGACAAACTTTCAGTTTTCACACTACACGTGTCAACCTTCAGTTGCCACGCTTCTAGTGTTAATTATATGTGTAATAACCTTTCTTTTTCAGTTACTATAGTAATTGTCCTTAGGACTGGCGACCGTGATTTCCCCCAAATCTCAAATATCTAATTACCGCTAGTTAATTGTTAACGTAACGGCCGCACATTTACTTTCTTTATTAACTTTACCCCTTTTCAAAATTAATTTCCACCAGTTTCATTTGCATTTTTCCTTTCATTTAGATGTAACCCTTTCCTCCCTCTTTACCGACAGATTAACTTCGGTGACGATTGCTTTTCCAAAATTCCCATTAGGTACACGCGGTTTCATTTTTCACTGTCATTAAGGTCGATAAGTGAGGGGGAGGTTACAAGCATTAGGGTTTATTCATTCCCATTGTATTCTGTAGTGATCAAATCAGTCAAATATTTAGAGCAGCAGTTTAAAGAATGCTGTAAATTAATTCAAAGTTATTTCTCAGTTGGAGGAGGAGCAGGAGATTAGTGTTGAAACATCCCATCAGCAACGAGGTCATTAGAGATGGAGCACAAGCTCGAATTAGGGAAGGATGGAGAAGGAAAGCAGTCATGCCTTTATGAAGGAACCATCCCAACAATTGCCTTAAGTGATTTAGGGAAATCATAGAAAACCTAGATCAGGATGGTCAGACACCGGTTGTAACTGCAGTCCTCCCGAATGCGAGTCTAGTATACCCCACTCAGTCTCTCTCTCTCTGTTTGAGATTCATATCTTGATGCCACATTCTTTGAAACGGCATGAAGATTAAATGCTCAAGGCAGTTTTGTACAGAATTCAACAACATGGAATGCAACTTTGAGCACTGATATCATAGAGCTAATCATAACATCACAGAGGTCTGAGCATTTGATTTACCTTATGGATTTTGTACTATTGTGTAATCATTTATATATTTGACTGTCACTATAATAACCCACGTTAAATTTAACCAAACAGACTAAATTATATAAACCATTGACATTCAATTTTTTTTTTGTGTGCAGAAAATACATCAAGGCTACCATTGATTTAGAGAGATATATGAAATTCACATACTAAAACACAAAAAATAATGCTCAGAATACCTGAATTAGGCAGCAGTGATGAAAGGGTGCGGGCCCTTTCATCAGCCGTTGGAAGGAGTGCACTCCAGCCAACTTGCAATGCAGCCTGGGCTGCAGCCTGAACAGAACCCAGCACTCCACGATTACTAGCCAACTGAACCACTTTCTCTTTCAAGTTTATTAAGAGACTGCTTCCTGATGTAAGACCAACACTTGCCACATCCATATTGTGCCCAATTAGCACATGTAACTGTAAATTACAAAGAAACAAATTAAACCCACAAAGAAACAAATTAAACCCAGTTTACGGTATCTTACCAAATGAGCATTACAAATGTAGTCAGTTCAGCCATACAAATGCAATTATGTAGCCTAGTAAATGTAATCTGTGTTTCCTTCTGTGGAGCTTTTCACTAGAGTGAATCTCATAACTATAGAACCATTATACCTACAATCAAGAAATGATGTATGCTCAAATATAGATGAAAATAATCTTTATTCTGAAAAATTAAACAGTAATAAATGGCAGACAATGAAATCACCCACTCATGTCTTCAACAGCAGACAGTTCACACACATAACTGATATGATAACTATAGTCTGTTCAAAATTACTTTATGGCTGACAGCTACAAGGGAAGTAATAGGAGGAAAGCACATGTGGGAATCACAGACCGTATTCCGCCAATCTCGAGACCCGTAGCTGCAGCAAACACCCACACTATTATTTGTTGTGCAGCACTGAAAAATGTCAGTAGGAAGTTCTCTTGGACAGGATATTGCTGTACAAGGGCAGTGGAGAGAAATGGTTTGTACATTACATGCCTACTTTGAGACTGGAAAACGTAACAGTTGCCCACTGCTCTCTGTTAACAAGGTAATCAACAGAACTGTGGTGGCCCTGAACAGTAAACAAAAAGACTGTTGTGAAGATTGGAAAGGAAATGTTTAAGAAAGAAAAAGAAACTGGAGAAACATCAAAAATGAAAACCCTTGGAGAAAAAAAGTTGTATGGATAAGTGGATTACCAATATAGATTTGTTTGCGCAAGATACAATTTTTTGACATGTTTATGATTATTATCGCAGAGAGAAATATATGATACTCTGCAAGTTATTGATCATACTTAAGGAATTGGAACTTTTTTAATGCAGTTGCACATCATTATTCACAGTTTCACACAATCTAGGCACTCACTATGGACATGTCTGTGGTCATAGGCTGTTGACAGAGGAGGCTATAGCTGCATGGTGATGCCATTTTTTTAATGCAGATCCATAGTATGTAAATGGATGAAGTGGTGTGGCTTGATGAAACATGGTCAATTCTGGTCATTTTTATCAAGCAGGACAGAGAATGCATCTAAACAACAATGGTAATACCTCCTGGCAAGTTGGGCACACTTAATTCTTCTTCATGCAGCCACTGTGCAAATTTCTGTCCCAAACAGTTTCCTGGTTTTTAAATTAAAAAACACAGAAGACTACAATGAAGAAAAGAACCACAATACATTTACAAATTGGTTCATATGGTCACTAATACCAAACCTGGGAAAACTATCAACAATTGTTCTATGTAATGGTCCCTACACTTCAGTTGTGGTTGACAAGGCACCTACCATGCCGATGGGGAAGGAATAAATGATTGATTGGGTCCAGCACCAAACTTCAATGTGTGTGATAACCTTACAAAGAGGGAACTTATGGGAAAAAATCCATAAACCACAGTTCCCCATATACAAAATCCAGAATCTCACAAAACCATACCGCAAACAATCATTAGACTACCACCCTACCATTGCCATTTCAACCCGATAGAGTTACTATGGGCCCAAATTAAATTTACATTTCCTGGAATAATAATAAATTTACTATCTCTGCAGTCAAAGCACTCGCACAAGAAGCTGTCAGGAACATCATCACACAAGAAGCTGTTAGGAACATCACCACTGAAGACGGTAGGAAAGCCATCAAACGTGCACAGAGCAGCATTGAAGGAGCATGACAGACTGAAGCTGTTTTGGAAAATTCAGAGAAGGAAGTGATTATTTCATTGAATAGCGACAGTGACACTAACATGTCAAGCATCTGTCACAGGTACGAAAGTGACATCAGTGGAGTTTTTCCATTATTCCATTATTACCTGGATTCAGTTGCATGTTTGGAGCACACAATTTACAATGGTAACTAGCTACATAAAAATTATATTGTCATAAGTTTTGAAACTTTAAAAAGAAAGCCTTTTCAGCAACTATTACCATATGTAGTTCGTTTTAGGAATTCAGTCTGTATCAAATAAAATAAATATTACTGTGTGCAGTATAATTGCTACAATACCGTCTTAGTAATTCGTTGCTGCAGATAAAACTAAAATCAAAACATAGTGCAACTTTTCCGCTACAAATTGATAACAGTTCCATATCTGTACACTGAATAATTTGCCTGTTTGAGTGAGTTGCACGAAGCGTAAGACTACGTGCACGTGCCATTCAGGATGTGACAACTCTGCTCCATGCTTCTTCATGTTCCTGCAGAACCACCAATCCTAAAGCAATTTTGAGCAGACTATAAATAAAACATTTTTGTACATGTTATAGTTTTTCAGCAGCAGTGGCATGACAGAGAGGGATGGCTTACATCATATACTTATAAGTGAATCAACAGACTTTGTCACTGGATCAGGGACTACCAAATGCAGTTACTAGGGCAAGTAATGAAAATGTGACAAAATGGTGTCCTTGTGATCGTACTGGCATGTTAGGACTGCACTTCCTTGTGGACACAGGTTCACATAATGTAAATCACTGTAAAGTGTTTAACAGTAATTTTTACCATTCTAGTATCACTAAGTTTCATGTTGCCTTTAGTGCCATTAAATCCAGCTATTCAAAGACATTTTCATTGGCGGAATTTTGTCAATTAAGGAATGAGGACCTGTGGCTTGCAAGTATATCACCTGTTCATAGTACACGCAAATGTCAATGATTAAAATTCCAAATCCCTGCATCAACTTACGTAGTGAAACAAAATATACTGTGTATGATAACCCAGCTGTCAGATGTGAAAGTCTAACTTGGCAGACCCCTGTGACCTTCACATATTTTGTGACAAGTTTGTTATTATTTCTTAAATGGAAATGTGTTTAATATTTTTATCACGTATTTCACATCCATTAGAGCCATTTAACTTGGAATCTGCGGAAGAGACATAATGTGTGTATACACATTTTAATATGGATTCCTTTTAACTTGTCTACATCCTTGAAAACCTGCTCACAAAGGATCTATGGAATAAAAGGTATATCTACTCTAATCTAGTCCAGATGCTTAGCGGGAGGATTAATCTATGTGCTGAAACAGCATTCACTTGCTCATGTCATTTCACACAGAACTAAAATAACAATTTAAAAAATTACATTACAAAATCTCTCATCACAGATATCTAAAGTCAGTACAATAGTTATGATAAACTAATTTAACTAAGCTCTAACTAAATGTGCAGAAAAGTTCTAGTAGAATGTAAATAATGTAGGCTTGTGTGCGCCTCATGAGCGGAGTTGTTTATAATGCATTAATGTCCACCTCCCTTCTCTAGCACTTTATGGACGGGGCCCAACAGTTCACAAAATTTCAAAACCCATGTGAGGCATGTGTCAGTATCAGCAAGGATTGTGGACAAATCTCAAGTCAAATCAAAGACTGCCCTGATCTCAGTATAAAAAACACACATTGCCAAAATATGTTAAACTGAAAATGGCTCACTACAAACAGTGCTGGATCCTCCTGTTGGAGGAGGAAACTGTGTGTTAAAGAGGTACATCCTATGTGCTGTCTGATGAACGGCACCTCCTTCTATAAGTGTGGCTGGGATGAAGTCCATCTAGCCCATGTGGTCGATTTGAGTGGCTGCAGCTTCTTGTCTGCCACTCCCAACCATTCAGTTTCTCACAGACACATGATTCTTCTGTCAGATAATGAGATGACAGCATGCAACGGAAAGGCACATTGACATACCACATCATACAAACACGTTTCTTTGGCTGCCTTGTCAGTTATAATGTTTCCCCATATCCCAATGTGTCCAGCAGGAAGGAGGAGATTAGTGTTAGACTTCTCATTGACAACGAGGCCATTAGAGAAGAACACAATCCCGGATTGGGGAAGGTGGAGAAGGGAAGCAGCTGTGTCATTGCGAAGGAACCATCTTGGCATTTGCCTTACGCAATTTAGGGAAATCACGGAACACCTAACTCAGGATGGCTGGATGTGGGTTTGAACTGTCATCCTTCTGAATGTGAGTCCAGAGTCACAATGTGTGCAAATGCAAAGTAAAAGACCTCTTTGCCTCAGGTGTCATGGATGAGCTGAATCAACAAGTGTACTTGGTACATTTGGTGAATTACATGTACTGCACTGAGTGAGTTGGAACAGATGAGAAAACTTTTACTGTGATGCTTTTGAATCCAATCCAGGCCCATCATAATGCCACATAACACTGCATCATAATTTGTAAATTGTTCCAGTAGGCATACCTGGAAAACCCTATTTGCGAAAACAGGGCAAAATCAAGGGCATACTCTTACTGGGATCCATTCGTATAAACAATGATAAAACAGTGGTACTAAAGAAAACAGAGATATTAAAATATTATGTGGATTACAAGCTTTCTTTGGGCCCCTAAACAACAAAAGATGGCACTTTGCACCTTTCCTGGCTGTGTATTTGGGAGACTAATAAACCCATATCTGTGAGACAGTCAGTAGCACTGTATTCCAAATATTGGCCACATGGGGCCAATTCCTAAACTGTCACCCAAAGTTGGGATGGACCACCACACTAAATGCTAATGATGGAGGCAACAATGAGGTGTTCAGTGCCTGTCAAGCCAGGAGGAGGTGCCACTGAATCTTTAGTGGTGTTTCATTAGCCTCTGCACACAGACTCTTAAGTGGGCTGGTCTAAAATGCTCCAGTTGATATCTGAATGCTTTCATGGCGGACAGTGTCTATATTTTGAGGCAAGAAATATGGGCTGATCCCTAAATCACAATGCCGTAATCTGTGATCTGACAAATGAGCCGCAAAACTGCAGGGGGTGGAATATATCAGTTCCCTACACCTCTCCACTGAGGCACTTCACAATATTCAATGATTTGAAGCCCTCGTTTGCAAGTCTTTTAGGTGCAGGAACCAGGTTAAGTCAAATAGTAGGAGCAAAAATGGCACATTGTCCTTAAACTTTAAAAGAATGTCCCCCATTATGTACTCTGGTGGGTGAAAACTGAAATGAGCAGAGTTTAAGTTGAAAAAAGTAGTCTTCTCAAGTGAGAACCTTTTATTGGTCTGCTCCCAGCCTCCTTATGGTCAGCTAAAGTTGCCTTATAGTCATCATAAGATCAGAGGGAGAGCAGAAGATGGCGAAGTCATCCACAAATAAAGAACTTTTAAATGGGCTTCTGACTGCAGAGGAGTGATAGTGATGCAAACAGTGTCACACTCACAAGGAAAAGGCCTTGTGGGGAAGGACCCTACTCACGCCATATAGAATTCATATGCTTTCCATTGTGTGCCAGCCTAGTCCGCTGTAACTAGCTATGACGTCACGAATGTTGCGCGATACCTTAAAAGTAAAGTAAATAATCTGAAAAGTTAATAGCATGTCAGGAGTGATGCTAAAATGATAATGTGTTAAGTTTCAGTTTAATAACTTTAACAGTTTTCCGAAATTTGAACATTTTATGTAAAAATAATCGGTGCAACAGGAAGGAGTTAGAAACTTCAAAATTTATATTCAGATTCCTTTTTCATTGTAATTTAATGGAACAGCATGCTGGGTCTCACAAAGTAATATTTTGGTTGAAATTCATGATTTCTGTTATTATGTCCTAAAAGTTCAGAAGGCAAGATAGATTGAGTAAGTGATTAGATAAAGCTAGGATGTTTAGATTTAGGTAAAATGGAGATACACTATAATAACAAAGACGTGAGAAGTTTCCAAAAGGTGGCTATAAAACTATAGCTGTAGCGTCTCTCCAAAGGGCAAGTTCAGAGCTCACCTATCGCGTGCAGTGAAACTCTCACCAAAAGTATTTAATCTAGCCACATCAGAATTTTATATTAGATACTTACCTGTGTGCTGATTGCACAATTAAATTGAGAGCTTCATCAGCCATCAGTGAATGAAGCAATTAATTACTTAGTAACTTGAAGTGGTGCTCTACTAGCCCCAGCTGCTAGACAGGAAGGCAAATTTTGTCGGCTGCACTTTCGGCGGTCCACACCGCGGCAATATAAATAAGAGCGCTGCGAGCTAGAGGTGGGCCCCAGTTCTCTTCTAGATTCGTAGCAGCACGCAGTCCATGTCGGAAGCTGCATCGCATCTGTGCAGTTGCAAGGAACAGCCTTGGATGCCGTATTACGTAACTCGGTATGCACGTAACCATTACTAGCATGGTGTTTGATGACTATTAACATTAAATTTTGGTGAGCATTCACTTTGGACATTTACATCGATAACGATTATTAAAAAGGTTTGTTATCTAGGGATAATAGGATCCGTGAAATAGACTCTGAACAGCTCTGATAGTACAAGAGCTGATAGTAGCATTTCTTGGGTAAACTTTTGTCTGGAACTTTACGCTTTATCGCTTTCAGAATATAGTGAAAATTGTTATAGTAAATTGCATTTTCTATGAATCCCAGATGGCATCCTAAATCCTCAGCATAAGGAACTTCAATGATCAATAACATTATTTCTCCATCAGAGATCTTTAATTACACAGATTATTTTAATTACAGGCATCACGTTTTTGCTAATCACTTTCTGGTTGCCAACATTGTAGTTAGAGAGGCTGTGTTGAGAAAGGTAACAATAGAAATTTTCCACCCGCTGCCCCACAGCCTCTGACATGGCCAACCGATTCCACTCATGTTGCTTGTGTATAACATAAACCGAAAGACTTTAAGATAATTTGGCTCAACATCCATCTAGTTTTGAGAAAATCACTTGTTCCATTCATGACACACAATCAACTAAAAATTGACAGGACTGGTAGATAATTAAAAACTGAGTATTTTTCATCAACACTTATAGGGCCTGCAAACACATATTTTCCTAGAAATCAAGAAATAAATTGTTATGATTTCTGCCTGTGTACCCATAAAGTAAAAGCTTTTCAACCAAAGTGCCACTGGCATAGCGACTGAGCCATCTGGCAGGGGAGCAGAGAACCAGTGATTGATTCTCAAATGCATTCTGCAGTTTATTTTCTTTTTTTTCTGCATTGACACTGGTAGGAATAACAGGGTTACTAAAGTGATCAATAAGGAATAACAGAATGGTCAGTAAATAAATTTTTCAAATGACTTGGAACAGTAAATACTTAAGATTTTAAGCCTCACTGTGTGAAAGTAATGCCGAGTAATACCACTGTGAATTCATCATGATTGACAACAGACAGTCGACTGTGCAGTGTTTATTTACAGTGAAGGATGGTACAGAATTTTATCTGGATGTTCCAGAATTGCAATGTACTTCTGGAAACCCAATGAGCATTCCACAACCCCCCAGTTGTGACAACAATTCATAGCATAAGTTACAATCAACTTTCAGGTGTCGTACGCACTAAAATTAATTAGTGAAAAGGAAATATTGATAAATGTAAAACAAGCCTGTTTTCTACCAAATGTTCAGAAGGAATGATGTAGTTGCACTTAAATTGTATTATTAGATATCCTTGGTGCCATGAGTATATTTGCTTTGAATGTTTGTATTACATGTAGCAGCCATTTAGTTGTACAAAGTAAAGTAAGGACATGTAACAGGGTAAATAAAAGGGCACAGTAAGGTAACCATGATTAAAAGTTTAATTCTTTACTAATTAGAGTCATTTGAGATATTTATTTGTCTACCTTGCTATTATTCCTTATTGATTATCTTATTGACTCTCCCATTATCACACCACACATGACAATAAAAGATCCCGACAATTACGCACCATTAACTTTAGGGGTGGTTTTCTCAAAAACAGAGGAGTCTTGAACCAAAATATATTACAGTCTTACATTTAGATTTTACACAAGCAATCTGCCAATTGGTTGGCCGTGCCTGAGGCCTGCCCTTGGGAGTGCACTGCCTTGGGAAACTACATACTCCTGAACAAAGCAATCAGACAGGAAATCACCAACAAAATATTGAAAGCACCAGTCCTTGAGGAAGGAGTTTGGATGACACAGAGATGGTAAAAAAGTGTTCAGCTAAAACCTGAGCGTTTTCTTTAGGCATGCCCACCAGGACTCCATTTCTCAACTAGGCAATAACGTGAGGTTTACTGACTTTGCCTGAAATCTGCCTTATTGAGTCCCAAATTCATGTAGTGGAAGTGGGCCGATTAATGGAAGTCACAAATTTCTACCAGGAGTTCCTCTTTCATTTCTTTTATCTCCTGCCTTGCTTGTGATCTCACAAACTTGAAGGCACGGAGATTTTCTGTAATTGGATGGTGTCTGAATTGCTGAAAGGGACAGGCTGTCATCAGAGGTGGTTGCTAGAGTTGGAAATGGAATCGACAGCAGCTCATTGGATCAAACAGATGATACAGCCCCATGATCTCCTGGGCACAATCCTATTGTTTGAAGATGGCCTGCAGACTGTGTCACAACCAGTTTGCCCTCTGAAACATCAATTTTGTAATCTCCTGTTGGCACTCTCCAAGTCAGTAGGTGGTCCACACCAGAAAGTGAGCAATGGAGTGCAGATTTATGGCCACTTCCCACTAAACTGAGTCTGCAATAGCTGGGGAGCAAAAACAAAGCTCAATGGCTGAAGATGACCCTACAGCTGTAAAAAAAAAACTGTGTCACCTAGCTTTAGTTTAAAAGGCAGACACACTATGAATGGGTAAGGTGCTGAATAATTTGACCCCTGGAGCAAGTGGTAGCCAATGGTTCATGAGATGGAAGCTATAAAGAACACACTGTGATCTCAACTGGTATGACACATTTCACTGCAACTGCCTGTATGGTCATGGTAAGAGGGACAGGAGAGGAGCAGCATCTGTCATCAATGAAAAGAACTACCACAGCCTTAGCCCTGTCTCCAGTAAGGTCATCTTTACTGTAGGTGTTAGCCCCTTAACTCAGATGTGTCAGTGACTTTAAAATGAGTTTCTTGCAAGCAGATGGAGATCGGTCTCTCCTGGGCCAGTAGCTATATTTTTTTCAAATGCAATTGGTATCCATTTAAGTTCCATTGTAATATAGAAGAACATGTCAGAGCCATCGATTAGCGAGTGTTGTCCTTGTCCCTCTCCCTCAGCAGTGATGGTTTACCTGAGAGATCAGGGGAATGTTAGACGGTGCCCAGGTCTCCAGTTCCTCCATGTAGATATAAGTATCCTCAATCACACAATCATCATCAGAAAGGGAGAGTGCTTGGTGATCCAATGATTTTGCTGCCACTTCATTCAATTTTGAATGACTTTTTGTGTGGCATTGTTTTTACTTGTGGGAAGAGTTCATTGTATGGATAGAGAGGATGTCATAGTGAGCCTGTGATGGTGTGCAGTAGCATGTGGCTGAGGTTCCAAGTCAGTCATTGATGGCTTCCAAATGGTTTCTAGTCAAGTGTAGCTTTTCTCCTCAGGTACACTGACAAGTGCACATACTCATATTTGAATTTGTGGTCTGGGTTTGTTTGAAGGCATCACACTTCCTGACTCGCTTCTTAAGGGCTGATGCAAACGTTAGATGATATACAGCACTGAAAGCTTATATAGCTTCGCCACAGGGTATGCGTCTCATAACATTCAACTCCTGAATTATCTTTTCTCATTGTGAACTCCTCACTCCCTGCTTCAAACTGAGTGATCTGTAGAGCAGTTCACACATTTCAGAGGAAGTGTAAAAGAGTTGCCCGATTCGTGATCTGAGGCTCCACGATCTCCACAAGTAGACCTCCCGCTACATGCCATTGTGATATGACCAAATCTTTGATATTTGAAGCGCCACATTGGGTTTGGAACAAACGGCTGAACATTTAAGTTGGATATAGGCTGCAAGAATATGTTTAGGTAATTATGGAGTGTTGAATTTTAAAATAAACATTGCAGTTTTTTCCAAGATGCCATTGACTCTCCTGACATAGTTCTGCACTTTCACAATTCCAACGTTTTTCCACTCTTCACTTAACTTCTCAGAGTCCATCTCTACTATATCAGTGTAGGTAACCAGGCCCTTACACATGTTAAATGTGCTATGCGGCTTAATCACAACAGGGTAGTCACCTAGGGCCTTGCATCCCAGAATCTTAGATACTTTGTGTGACATGACGGTTTCATCTAGAAGTGTTTCATTATGAAGTCGTTTAATGCTTTTTAAGGGCCCAGCAATACCCTCCAATGCCTTGTGAATATAGAAAGGGGAGACCTTCTCAAAGGTTCCCTCTGCTCTCTTGATTACCACGTAAAGTGGAGGGATGAGGAAGGAGCTAGTAAAATTATATTAGCGTAAGTCTAACAGAGAAAATAAGAGACGTGTGGAATGGTATGTCATCATCATTTCAGTAATTGCATATTCTGTTACTACAAGGGCATCAGTACGCTCAGAGGTGTCTGTTGAAAACACGAGCGTAAGGATCTTCTGCATGCTAAAGTTTGTTTCTCCATGTATGTGCTGAACCAGTTTATGGTTTATGTTCCTCTGTATTATGGACTTCACTCTACCAGACAGATTTTTGTCTTCTCCCCCCCTCCCCCCCCCCCCCTCTCTCTCTCTCTCTCTCTCTCTCTCTCTCTCTCTCTCTCTCTCTCTCTCTCTCTCTCAATCCCCCCCTCCCCCTCCCCCTCCTCTCCCTCACGTCGAACCACCTGGGGAGTTTGTGGCACAAGATTGATGTGTTAAAGGAACTGCTGCCTTCATAATGCCGATATCAATATCTTTTTCTTCCCTGAAGATTCCTTCTTCATAGGAGCAACTGGCACAGGTGCATATACTGGCACTCTGTTCCTTGGAATTTCTTTCTGTAATATTGCTTCACACTTATTTCAGATTTTGAGCAAGACACAGCTTGGTCTGAGGTAGCATGTTTATTACACTGATCAGTTCTCAGACTCTTGAAAGGCACTAGTTGCAAGCAAGATTACATTACGACATGTTTCACTATAAAACTTTTCTGCCAATTTTAGAGTTTATGCCCATTTTTCTAGTACATCAGTAACATTTTCTCAAATGTATTCTACTGTACCTTACTGTAACAAAGTCATTGTGTCACAATGAATTTCTTTAGTGTATTTATTTCAGAGCACTAAAGTCTTGTGCTCTTTTATTGGACTGGAAGTTATTACCACTGAACAACCTCTTCCAAGCCACTGGAAATAACTAAATATTGATTACTGGGTTTTACATAGTTTTGACATATAGTTGGGACAAAACATTCTGTCCACAGAGAGCCCCACATTCCTATGTAAACCAAACACAACTGCCATATAACATACTTTTCACCATCCATTCACTGACTTAGTTCATGGTTAAACATTAGAATGAAGAGTATTTTTGTAGAGCCTTGCTATGTGGATGGATAAATCTTGATCTTCAGTCATGATACAATTCCAGCTAAGGAACTCTTGGTTCATCCAGTATCCCCAGACTGGAAGAAAACAATTGAGTTGCTCCACTCAGCACAGCCCCTGGCACAAAGGAGAGGGTGGGATGGGGAAGTATATAGACTACAGCATTACACAGCAAGAAACATTACATATTGCAACACTAGCAAGGTATGTTTAATTCTGCTATACATCAAAATAATACACTGAAGGAAAAAAATCACAACACCAAGGAGGAGTTATGTGACATAACCAAAAGTTGGTAGGCATGTTTCTACATCTGAAACATGACACCTATTCAAATTTCATGACAGTCGCATAGTGCCACTAAGAGGAGGCAAATCAGGTTTGCTTTAAATACTCACTGTAACTGTCATGAGCATCAGTCACCTTTAAGACTGGATGTTGTGAGTTGATGTTAGTCAAGAATGCCTTTAAGGTGACAAAGAAACCATTATCAACGCCTTAATGAGTTTGAATGAGACCTTGTAATAAGACAATGAGAATCTGAATGCTCCTCCTGCAATATTGCAGAAAGATTGGAAGGATTGTAGCCACTGTACATGACTGCTGGCAGTGGTGGTCACAAGAATATATGGTCGCAGACTGGGTTCCAGACAGTCATATAGAACTACAGAGAGGGAAGCCTATCATGTTTGGTGTATCGCTGTTTCATGTCGTACTGCATCTACAGCAGCAATTTGAGCAGCAGTTGCCACCAGTGACACAACAAACTGTTACAAATCCGTTACTTGACTGACAGCTGTGAGCCAGGCTCCCTGTAGCTTGCATTCCACTGACCTGAAACCATTGCCATTCACGATTCAGTGGTATCAAGTGGGAGCTCACTGAATGGGAGGGTGGAGGTCTGTTGTGTTTACTGATGACAGCTGGTTCTATTTGGTGACAGTTATGGCCATGTGTTGCTTATGAGGAGGCAAGCTGAGGGCCTGGAACCAACCTTTCTGTATGCTAGGCACACTGGACCTACACCTGGAGTCAAGGTCTGGCGTGTGATTTCATATGACAGCAGCAGCACTCTTGTGGTTATCCCATGCGTCTTGACTGCAAAACTGTACATCAATCTGGTGATTTGATCTGTTGTGCTGACATTCATGAACAGCATTCCACAGGGCGTTCTCCAACAAGATAATGCTTATCCACATGCTGCTGTTGTAACCCAACATACTCTACAAAGTGTGACAAGTTGCATGGCTGCTTGATCAGCAGATCTGTCTTCAACTGCACACATATGGGACATAATTGGATGACAACTCCAGCATCATCCATGAACAGCATTAACTGTCCCTGCAGTGAGCGACCAAGTGGAACAGGCATGGAACTCCAACTCACAAACTGACATCTGGCACCTGTACAACACAATTCATGCACATTTGCGTGCCTGCATTCAACATTTTGGTGATTAAAGTGGTTATTAATGCACTAACATTTCACATTTGCAATGGCTTGTCTCACACTTACATTAACTTGTGATCTTGCAATGTTAATCACTTACATGTGTTACCACACAAATATGTTCATGAAATTTCATTACTCCAAATTAATTATTTTTTGGTGTTGTGATTTTCTTCTTCCACCAGTGTATATTTGGGGTCTGTTTTTTCGGACATCATTTTGATCCTGCAGCCACTATGAATCACGACACAAAGGGATTAATGACATTAGCTGTCAATGGGCATTGATTTAAATCAATGGAGAACATTGAAAGTTTGTGCTGGACCGGGATTCAGACCCAGGACTTCTGCTTACCAGGCAGATGCACTGACCACTGTACCATCCAGACACGAACTACCCTAGCACACCTCCCATCAGTTCCAAATTCTCAACTTATCCAACACTACTGATGTAGTGTTCCTTGCCCATTATCCCCATTACTTGCAGTGTTTTGCCAATTCTCGTATGAGTTCGAGGATGGTGTGCATCCACACTGTCTCACTGTCTGTCCTTGCTCAAAATTCCAACTTTCCCCACTGATTTAAATTAGTGCCCATTGGCAGCTAATGTCATAATTCCTTTATGTCTTACATTAACATAAGTTTTGCATTGTTTCTTTTTATCATTTCACATAAATGGTAAGGGGATTACTTCAACAAGGGTAATAGTGATTCCTCCTCCTCCTCCCTTGTAATGTAATACAAGTAGTATAAACCACAATGTAGTAATATCAGTTACTCAAAACATTTTGAAGTAAATATTTGAAACCGTATCACAACACAAGTGTCACTCTAGTGTTGTCAAAATATATAGAGGAACTTGCTTAAAATGGAATTGTATGGGACTAAACTAACTTTCCAAATTGGACAAGTTCTCAGATTACAAAAAACTCATTCACTATGCTACATAAAATTTGTCTGGTATCATGTACACAAGTATAAATCTGTAATTATGCATACCTTCACTCCTGCACAGTAGATGTTCATTTACTGTATACTGAACAACGGCACTCTACAATATTACACTAACTGATAGATAATATGGCATTTCTTTATTTTCACTCTAACTTTAAGTGTGTTTATTGTTGTATGTACATACATACTATTCCATCTACATCTACATTGATACTCCGCAAGCCACCCAACGGTGTGTGGCAGAGGGCACTTTACGTGCCACTGTCATTACCTCCCTTTCCTGTTCCAGTCGCGTATGGTTCGCGGGAAGAACGACTGTCTGAAAGCCTCCGTGCGCGCTCTAATCTCT
This sequence comes from Schistocerca serialis cubense, assembly GCF_023864345.2. Taxonomy (NCBI): domain Eukaryota; kingdom Metazoa; phylum Arthropoda; class Insecta; order Orthoptera; family Acrididae; genus Schistocerca; species Schistocerca serialis. The sequence continues at coordinate 165,805,499 of NC_064640.1, forward strand.
CTAATTTTACATTCGTGATCTCCTCGGGAAGTATAAGTAGGGGGAAGCAATATATTCGATACCTCATCCAGAAACGCACCCTCTCGAAACCTGGCGAGCAAGCTACACCGCGATGCAGAGCGCCTCTCTTGCAGAGTCTGCCACTTGAGTTTATTAAACATCTCCGTAACGCTATCACGGTTACCAAATAACCCAGTGACGAAACGCGCCGCTCTTCTTTGGATCTTCTCTATCTCCTCCGTCAACCCGACCTGGTACGGATCCCACACTGATGAGCAATACTCAAGTATAGGTCGAACGAGTGTTTTGTAAGCCACCTCCTTTGTTGATGGACTACATTTTCTAAGCACTCTCCCAATGAATCTCAACCTGGTACCCGCCTTACCAACAATTAGTTTTATATGATCATTCCACTTCAAATCGTTCCGTACGCATACTCCCAGATATTTTACAGAAGTAACTGCTACCAGTGTTTGTTCCGCTATCATATAATCATACAATAAAGGATCCTTCTTTCTGTGTATTCGCAATACATTACATTTGTCTATGTTAAGGGTCAGTTGCCACTCCCTGCACCAAGTGCCTATCCGCTGCAGATCTTCCTGGATTTCGCTACAATTTTCTAATGCAGCAACTTCTCTGTATACTACAGCATCATCCGCGAAAAGCCGCATGGAACTTCCGACACTATCTACTAAGTCATTTATATATATTGTGAAAAGCAATGGTCCCATAACACTCCCCTGTGGCACGCCAGAGGTTACTTTAACGTCTGTAGACGTCTCTCCATTGATAACAACATGCTGTGTTCTGTTTGCTAAAAACTCTTCAATCCAGCCACACAGCTGGTCTGATATTCCGTAGGCTCTTACTTTGTTTATCAGGCGACAGTGCGGAACTGTATCGAACGCCTTCCGGAAGTCAAGAAAAATAGCATCTACCTGGGAGCCTGTATCTAATATTTTCTGGGTCTCATGAACAAATAAGGCGAGTTGGGTCTCACACGATCGCTGTTTCCGGAATCCATGTTGATTCCTACATAGTAGATTCTGGGTTTCCAGAAATGACATGATACGCGAGCAAAAAACATGTTCTAAAATTCTACAAGAGATCGACGTAAGAGATATAGGTCTATAGTTTTGCGCATCTGCTCGACGACCCTTCTTGAAGACTGGGACTATCTGTGCTCTTTTCCAATCATTTGGAACCCTCCGTTCCTCCAGAGACTTGCGGTACACGGCTGTTAGAAGGGGGGCAAGTTCTTTCGCGTACTCTGTGTAGAATCGAATTGGTATCCCGTCAGGTCCAGTGGACTTTCCTCTATTGAGTGATTCCAGTTGCTTTTCTATTCCTTGGACACTTATTTCGATGTCAGCCATTTTTTCGTTTGTGCGAGGATTTAGAGAAGGAACTGCAGTGCGGTCTTCCTCTGTGAAACAGCTTTGGAAAAAAGTGTTTAGTATTTCAGCTTTACGCGTGTCATCCTCTGTTTCAATGCCATCATCATCCCGTAGTGTCTGGATATGCTGTTTCGAGCCACTTACTGATTTAACGTAAGACCAGAACTTCCTAGGATTTTCTGTCAAGTCGGTAAATAGAATTTTACTTTCGAATTCAATGAACGCTTCACGCATAGCCCTCCTTACGCTAACTTTGACATCGTTTAGCTTCTGTTTGTCTGAGAGGTTTTGGCTGCGCTTAAACTTGGAGTGGAGCTCTCTTTGCTTTCGCAGTAGTTTCCTAACATTGTTGTTGTACCACGGTGGGTTTTTCCCGTCCCTCACAGTTTTACTCGGCACGTACCTGTCTAAAATGCATTTTACAATTGCCTTGAACTTTTTCCATAAACACTCAACATTGTCAGTGTCGGAACAGAAATTTTCGTTTTGATCTGTTAGGTAGTCTGAAATCTGCCTTCTATTACTCTTGCTAAACAGATAAACCTTCCTCCCTTTTTTTATATTCCTATTAACTTCCATATTCAGGGATGCTGCAACGGCCTTATGATCACTGATTCCCTGTTCTGTACATACAGATTCGAAAAGTTCGGGTCTGTTTGTTATCAGTAGGTCCAATATGTTATCTCCACGAGTCGGTTCTCTGTTTAATTGCTCGAGGTAATTTTCGGATAGTGCACTCAGTATAATGTCACTCGATGCTCTGTCCCTACCACCCGTCCTAAACATCTGAGTGTCCCAGTCTATATCTGGTAAATTGAAATCTCCACCTAAGACTATAACATGCTGAGAAAATTTATGTGAACTGTATTCCAAATTTTCTCTCAGTTGTTCTGCCACTAATGCTGCTGAGTCGGGAGGTCGGTAAAAGGAGCCAATTATTAACCTAGTTCGGTTGTTTAGTGTAACCTCCACCCATAATAATTCACAGGAACTATCCACTTCTACTTCACTACAGGATAAACTACTACTAACAGCGATGAACACTCCACCACCGGTTGCATGCAATCTATCCTTTATTTGCTTTACATTTCACTTTTTTCACCACATATCAAGGAGGGTGTTTGAATTTCCTGTTCAAAATTGTTTCTTCTGCACAATATTTTGCACTATACAACAGTCCTAACATCTTGGGAGAATTTGTATGTGCTGAAAATCGCAAAACATCTTTTATGCACGCAATAGCTTCTTCAGGCGAATTAATTTTTCTACAGATGTCATTTTGCTCCTCTTCTTCTTCCTTTGTTTCTCCCTGACCACCTTCCGCATTGCAGATTTCTATTAAATTTGTTGCTGATGTAAAAGTGGAGTGATTTGACAGAAAGCCATCACAGTAAATGTAGTCATCTACACTGCATGAAATGTTTCGCATGTTCATTAATTCAACAACTGCTGCTGCATTTTCTTGAGCTTTGATAGCCACTGAAGCAACTGGTTCTGGACCTCCAAACCCCACTTTAAGCACTTGGTAACAGTTTCAGGCTTTACTTCCCTTACTGCCAAGCCAATCCAATTTACTGCGACACTTTCAGCTTCTTCAACGTTAAGAGACATTTAACAATCACCTACAATGGTACTTGAAAGTGTAAATAACCTCTGGATCCATGGGTTTTGTGAAGCTGGTTGAACCTTGTGGGAACCAAGCCAATTTCACATTTGATAACTTGACTTTCGGGTGGCAGGCTGAGTCACCTACGAAAATGAGAACTTGGTGATTTCCTTTTTACATTTTGGCACTGAAAGAGCCAAGCCATTCTTCCATAAATCCATCCACCATCAGTGCCTTTTTATTGTTTCACCATGAAACTGGAAGCTTACTGATGTCTATGTTTCTGAAACAATGTGGTTTTGCTTCCTTTCCAATTATCAGTGGCTTCTTCATTTTACCTAACACGTTTCCACACAGCAGTACAGTGAGCCTTTCCTTGAACATTTTTCCACTAATACACTTTTCACGTTGAATTGCTAGAGATTTGGATGATAGTGCACAACAAAACTGTCCTGTTTCATTGACACTGCACAATTCTTTTCAATCATAATTTGCAATTAGGTTGTACAGTACTGTCTTTGAATTCTGTTGCTACACCATCCTGCACATCCTCAGCTACCTCACACACAGCATTCCACACCATGTTGTGCTTAGCTTTGAAACTGTCAGACCATCCTTTGGGTCCCTTAAATTCTGTATTTCCAAGCTCCTTGGTGACTTGCAGTGCCTCACTCTGCAATGTTGGGCCAAACAAAGGTAAGTTTTTTGCTTGTGCACTTACAAAACATTCCCACACTCTCTCATTAATTCCTTCATTTTCAGTCTTCCTCACCTTTCTTTTCATTTGCCCATTCCGTTTCACCCACTCATCCTGTATCCTATCCTTCTTTCTTAAAGTATCATAAATTTATGTTTTACTGCATTTGAAACGCAACATTATTTCGCATATAGAGTGTTTGTCATTCTCATTCGACTCATTTACCACAACCTTTCCGTTAAGTTTAAGTGACAAATACTTTTTGCCCAATATCATTTATCACATAAAGTGTTATTAGTCAACTGAAACAGCCAGAAAAGAATGCAAGTAGTGCATTTCTTTCCAATGTTTAACCTTGCCAGACAAAACTATTGTTTAATGGAACAACATTCACCTCTTTCATTGCATAGATTACATTACAGCAGACTGTTTATAAATGTACAAGAATGTTCCACTGTGCACCCGTGTGTGTCAATAATAATGGAAAATGAGAAAGGCTGACAAACTGACTGCTCACAAATGAACCATTTCCTTTGATGTACCGAAACTGCGCACTGCACAGAGTGGCGTGACTTGATGTCTACACCTGCAGTGCTGTGCTGCACTGCACCAGACCTCTTTTCTTGATCTTGCACAACTTAACACATCGACAAGGCTGTAAAGTCTTTGTGCTAAAAGCAGGGTCCTTGTAGAGTCAGGAATAACATGCATACTGTAATACAGTAGTACCGTATAAGGACTTTTCCACATTTTACAACGAATTATCAATCAAGTCTTAAAATTTGCATTCAATTTCTGTGTTAGGTACGTTCCACTTTAAATGAAAAATTAGCACATACAAGTGTATTGAATGCATTGGGACTGAAATACCTGTACAGTCTGGCCAGATTTCTGAATTATACAAAGTTCTGCTTTGATCAACTTGTACTGCACTTCCAAAAATATCACAGTAAAGAACTACTGTTACTATGACTAAGGATACCCATTATTCCCACATGTACAACATGTTTGAGTCAATTATTATCAGCAAAAATAGAATTACGAGTGAAAAATCTTTGAAATTAACCAGCCACATATTTTCGCAGAAACTGTGGTGTAGAGGTTATGATACTGGACTCTCGCATGGAGGGTCGCGAGTTCAAAACTCATCTGAACTGTAAAATTTTAATTTCTATCTTCGATTCGAGTACATTCTAGAAGTATCCAAAAATGTCAAGAATCATTGTACTGGAATGTTCTGTACCTGTACATATACCGTATGTGTTCTGGATAGAAGCAGTTCGCTCCACAGTCTTTTACATGCAAGTGGTGAATAAACCATCGTTAAGTGAAGTTAGTGTTCATCATTCATCTAATTACATCTTCTTCTATGCAACATTATTCTGGTGGAGACGCTGGGTATTGGAACTTGTGATAGCGCACATTATCGACGACACAGTGGCTCCCATCAGGCCACAACAGAGCCGCCATTTACGTGGCGAGAAACCTGAGTATGAGCCATATTCAACAGATCGCAATCTATTGGAGACACAAGAACAGGGCATTACGATGACAGTAACTGTGTGCCACCACATGAGACATCCTTCCAGGTTCTCCAGTGACGTTAGCAAAGACCCAAACAAGTGGCTGAAGGTATATGAGCGTATAGCCAAATTTAACAAACGGGATGACACTGTGTGTTTGGCTAATGTATTTTTCTACTTGGAGGGCACTGCCAAGCAATGGTATGAGAATAACAAGGAGAAGTTCACAAGCTGGGAAGTATTCCAGGTGGAACTGCACAAGTATTTCGGCAACACATGATGGCAGAAGTGCAAGGCTGAAGATAAATCACAGTTCAGGGCACAGCGTCCAGGAGAAACTACAGCATCCTACATTCAATACATCTTGGAGCTGTGTAAAATAGTGGATCCTAGAATGAAGGAGGAAGATAAGGTTGCACATCTCATGAAGGGTGTTGCTGAGGACATGTATCAAGCCCTACTCCTGAAGGAGATTTCGACAGCAGACGACTTCATAAAATGGTGACAGAGTACATCGAGACAATGCATCAAAAAAGAATTACATGCAAAATGTCATATTGATGTCTGTGATGGAGAAAGAAACTGATTTCACACGTGTTCTTCATCAGATAGTGAGAGAGGAAGTTCAGAAGGCACTTGGATTGCATGGCGAGCAAAAAACTGAGACACTTCAAGAGGTCGTAAGTGAGGAAGTGGAACAGACATTGAACCCAATATCTCATCCTTCATTTCCCTTGAAAATGGTGAAAAAGTCAAAACCCAGGCAAAGTTACATTCCTACAATGCCGCAAGAGGAACCTGTTTGGGCAAGAAGAAAGGGCCCAGGATAACCAACCAGTATGTTTCCACTGTGGACGACTGTGACATGTGGTGTGCTATTGTCGAGACAGGTGGCGGATATTTGACGACTGCACCAGAAGACAGCAGACTGGTTTAGCTGACACCAACTCCGGGACAACGAAGATGAACAAGTAGATGTGGATGCAGGACGACGTAGGTCACCATCGTCACAAGCTAGCCACTGGAGAGGACAATCCCCAACATGCCGATCAAGGTCTCCATCGCCGTTTAGAAGCTCCAGCCGATCACCAAGCCGCCGCAACCTGGAAAACTAAAGGGTGCAACCTTCCTTGGAGGTGAGCCCACCGAAGAGAAAATTACTCCGCCGTCGATCGCTACAAAAATGATAGGTAACTACGTCGATATCCTCATGGATGGTCAACCAGGCCAAGCTCTTGTGCACTCAGGACCATCATCTTCAGTCTTTTCGGAAAAGTACCATCACCAGTTGCCGAAAACCGTATTCGTCGACAACAAAAAATCTCTGCTGAAGGTAGCTAATGGGAAATAAGTAAAACCTACAGGAAGGAGTGTCATTCGTGTGGGTGTAAGTGGCCATACACAGCCCTTAGAATTCATCATCTTAAAAGAGTGTAGTCATGACGTCATTCTCGGATGAGACTTTTTGAAAGCTTCTCAGGCAATTACAGACTGTGATCGCTCGATGATTATGCTAGACGAGATGAGATACTGTGGACAAGAAAATGCACATCCAAGTGTGTGGACGCTGTGTGTGCTGGATGAAATCATTCTTGCAGTCAGCGCTAGAAAGGTAACTGTCACGTGTCATGCCATGCATCAACCCATGGCTCTTGTAGTGGAATGTAAGAAAAGCATACCACTGAAGAATAATTTGGTCATCCCAGCCTCTGTCGTCACATTTAAAAACAAATTCGGTAAATTGTGGATAGTTAACTGTTGCCGAGATCTGCAGATCCTTCCAAGACGCATGTGCATAGCAAATGCTGAGCCGTTAATTGCAGAACAGCTGAGCATCATAGAAACCTCCCATGCCGAGTCTGTGGGCGAAATTAGCGCTACCACTATGAGACAAAATCTTCTAGCTCGACTATCACCAGATGTCACTAAGGAACAACAGAAGAAGCTACTTGCCATTCTTCAAGAGTTCTCTGAATGCTCCAATCCACAGGTGAAGAGCAAATTAGACAAATCAATGGTCTAGCACCGAATTGGTACTGGAGACCATCAACCAACGAGCCAGAGAGCATACCATGTGTCAGCAACGGAACGTTGAATAATTCGTGATGATGTAGAGAAAATGATGAAGAATGACATCATTCAGCCTTCACAGAGCACATGGTCATCACCAGTAGTCCTCGTCAGGAAGGATGGCAGTTGGCGCTTTTGTGTTGATTACGGGGAGCTTAATAAGATAACTAAAATAGACATTTACCCTCTTCCACGAATTGACGATACGCTAGATTGTCTGAAGGTGGCAAAGTATTTTTCAACCATGGACATATACTCGGGATACTGGCAAATCGAAGTAGATGAGGCTGAGCATCAGAAAACTGCATTCATCACCCCTGAGGGCCTGTATGAGTTTAAGGTAATGCCGTTTGGTTTGTGTGATGCACCAGCAACTTTTGAACGGATGATGGATAATCTTCTAAGGTACCTGAAGATGACGATGTGTCTTAAATCTGTCAGAGGATGTGAAAGGAGAATTTAAGTTAGTTAATGGATTACTTTGCAAGAAAAACTTTGATCCATTTGGAAAGAGGTGGCTACCAGCGATTCCTAAACACATGCACTTAGATGTTCTACAGAAATTCCATGACACACCTGAGGCCGGACATTTAGGATTTATTAAAACGTACGATAGGATCTGCAAGAGATTTTTCTGACCAGGTTTATTTAGGAGTGTCCGGCACTATGTGACGCACTATCAAGAGTGCCAAAGGAGATAGGCAGTGCCTCATAAACCGCCTGGCCGACTCATACCAATTCCACCAGCCGAAACACCTTTCCTGCGTGTTGGGATTGACCTCCTTGGGTGATTTCCAAAGTCTTCTAGTGGCAATAGATAGATTATTGTTTGCACAGATTATCTGACATGCTATGCCATTACAAAAGCCGTGAGAACAACTGAAGCATTTGAGGTAGCCAAATTCATCATTGAAGACATTGTATTAAAACACTTTGCCCCAAGGTCGTTAATTACGGATTGAGGGAAAGTTTTCCAATCAAATCTTGTGACAGAAATAAACAGTCGGTGCAGCATTACTCATCACATGACAACTTTCTACCACCCACAAACTAATGGACTTACTGAACGCCTTAATAAGACCTTGGCAGACATGCTATCAATGTTTGTCAATTCTGAGCAGAGCAACTGAGATGAGGTGCTACCTTTCTTGATGTTTGCCTACAACACCGCCAAACAAGACACCACAGGATTTACGCCATTTTTCCTGGTGCATGGGCGTGAGGCTACTATGACGATGGACACTGTGTTTCCGTTACATCCTAATGACGTGGACGACGATGACATCGGCCAGGTGTTAACCAGGGCTGCGAAAGCTCGGAAATTATCTCGGCTCCACACGCTGCAGGAGAAAACGAAGGTATGACATGAGCCACCGCACTGTTGTCTACCAGCCTGGTGACCTCATCTAGATCTTCATTCCTGTTCGGAAGGCTGGTCTCTCTGAGAAGCTCATCAGGCGCTACTTTGGACCTTATAAGTTTGTAAGACAGTTGTCTGATGTTACTTATGAAGTTGAAGATTTCAACCCCGACACAAGACGACAAACGATCAGAGATACGGTCCACTTCCTTCAAATCAAGCCCTATAAGGATCCTGTAACCCAGGGTAAATTCAAAGCTCCAGCAACAGGCAACAAGCATAAAGGTGATGAAGAACACAGTGGCAAAGGAAGTTCTAAGAAGATCACCGCGAGGGCGAATGTCAGTCATCGGGAGTCGGAGAATGCAGGACCGATGACTCATTCCCGGACTAGGAGGGCGTAACACCGAGACGCTGTTCTCTTAAGGAGGGAGCAATGTCACAGAAACTGTGGTGAAGTGGTTATGATACTAGACTGTTGCATGGAGGGTCGTAAGTTCAAAACTCACCTGAACTGCAAAATTTTATTTTCTATATTCGGTTCGAGTACATTCTAGAAGTATCCAAAAATGTCAAGAATCATTGTACTGGAATGTTCTGTACCTGTATGTGTACCATATGTGTTCTGCCCAGAGGCAGTTTGCTCCACGCTCTTGTATGTGCAAGTGCTGAAAAAACCTTCGTTAAATGAAGTTAGTGTTCATCATTCATCTAATTACACCTTCTACATGACAATATTTAAGAGAGATCTTTAAGACTATTTGTTGCTGAAACTAGTGCTACTAAATACAGTCTTCTAATGAACTGACCAAAAGGTCTGTTTGCACAGTGTCAAACAAATCTAAAATTTATTGAGAATGTTATTCTGTATCATTTTGTTAGCCACTTAAAATCCTTAATTACTGGAATGAAAAAGTAACAGAGTTGCAAAATGCCACAAAAAACTGCACTGGAGCACACTCAAAGCCACAGTACGCATAAAATAAAAACAGAGAAAAAAGAACAAGGTATGATAATATTACAGATATCTCACTTGGAATACAAAAATGATGCTTAAGTAACAACACTCATTAAATAAAGTAAATAACTAACCTGTAATCGTAGGAGATTTAAGCAGGCTACAGCCATGCACTCTTTATCATGTGATGGTGGCCAATCAATATTTCCAGCCATACCATCACAAACAAGACCAAGAAGTTGGTCTAGCATTTTGAATGTGTCCTCACAAATGTCCACAACAAATTCAACTCTTACACCAACAGTCCAGTTACTGCTACTGCTCCAGGCAAAACTCTAGAAAGCACACAATACTTTTGTGACATAACACAGACAGTCAAAACTAGTTATACTTGTGATGTATATTCTATACTATTCTATACGTAAAACGTGTGGATAACAGTGTTGGGAAGAACAAAGAAAAAGAGAGTGAAGGATTTGGGAAGGGGGGGGGGGGGGGGGGGGATCCAAAGTAGAAGAAAGAGATAGGAAATAGGTAATGGCTCCAAAGACAGAGCTGTGATTGAGAAGAAAAGAGACACTTGTCGTGAGAGTGTGGTTGGAGAAATGGAGGCTAGGATGTTTGGAAACTGCTAGGGGAAGGGGAAGACAAATGGCAGACTGGGCCTTTCAAAGATTTAGAGCAGGAAGGTTAAGGGAACAAAGGATATCTGCAATAAGAGTTCCCCTATGCTCATTTGTGGACAGACAATGTTGGTGCAAGAACTGAAGTAACACAGAGTGTGAAGTCAACAACATTGTGCTGTTTGAGGCTTTCGCAATATAATAGCTGTCTGAACGGTTCTCGGTAATAGCATTGGATGGACTCATGTAAAATGCACAACATTTCAATGGGACAGCTCCCTTCCATCCCCTGGTACAACAGTGATGATCTCTAGTGGCTAGCCAATTTACACACTGATTCACTCAAAGAGCACAAGTGGCAGCACGCAGGGCTATAATGTCATCGCAGGAGGTATCTGCTTGGACAGTGCAGCACATCTGGCCAATCTATGATTCTGCTTTCTGACATGGGACCTTGTATATTCCTAGTCTGCTAAGACTGTGATAATCTTTTAGAGAACCCAGCACTGTTTTCATTCACATCGCAAGACGGAAGACTGTCACTGTAGCAGGAGACCACGAATACACAAAGCCTTCTGTCAGTGTGGGAAATTGTATGAGGGTTGGAGTTTTAAAAGTGGCAACTATTTATTTACAGCTCGTACAAAACAGATACGTGTTTCAAAGAAGTTACCAGCATCGTGTGTAACCCGTTGCCAGCGATGTGGAAGTTGTTCCAAAAGAAATACACTGGAATTCGATTACTCAATAAATAGTACAATTCTCAAGGCTGTCAATTCAACTAACTGCCTGGGTGTTAAAATTACGAACAACTTCAGTTGGAAAGACCACATAGATAATATTGTGGGGAAGGCTAGCCAAAGGTTCTGTTTCATTGGCAGGACACTTAGAAGATGCAACAAGTCCACTAGAGAGACAGCTTACACTACACTCGTTCGTCCTCTGTTAGAATATTGTTGCGCGGTGTGGGATCCTTACCAGGTGAGATTGACGGAGGACATCGACAGGGTGCAAAAAAGGGCAGCTCGTTTTGTATTATCACGTAAAAGGGGAGAGAGTGTGGCAGATATGATACACGAGTTGGGATGGAAGTCATTAAAGCAAAGACGTTTTTCGACGCAGCGAGATCTATTTACGAAATTTCAGTCACCAACATTCTCTTCCGAATGCAAAAATATTTTGTTGAGCCCAACCTACATAGGTAGGAATGATCATCAAAATAAAATAAGAGAAATCAGAGCTTGAACAGAAAGGTTTAGGTGTTCGTTTTTCCCGCGCGCTGTTCGGGAGTGGAATGGTAGAGAGATAGTATGATTGTGGTTCGATGAACCCTCTGTCAAGCACTTAAATGTGAATTGCAGAGTAATCATGTAGATGTAGATGTAGGATACTCTTAGCAGTGCCAGTTGTGTTGTCAGTTCAAGTGGCGTGGTCTATTGCCAGGTGAATTTGTAGCAGTTCTGAAGCAAATGCCGTGAAGTGTTTCCTTCAGTTTAGAAATGGAGTTGAACTTATGAGGGCTTAAGTCAGAGGAGTGCAGTAGGTGGTACAGCACTTGGCAGCCCCATCAGTCAAACAAATCAGTAACAGCTTGCACTACACATGCTTGAGCATTTTCCTGCAAAATGATGGTCAGGTCCTGCAGAAAGTGTCATCTCTTCTGTCTCTCTGCTGTTCATTCTTGGAACACAGCCTATGACCAGCCTAGAGACAGAAGTGATGAAACTTTCTGCAGGACCTGATGATCATTTTGCGGGACAATGCTCAAGCACGTACAGTGCAAGCTGTTACTGATTTATTTGACTGATGGGGCTGCTAAGTGCTATACCACCTACTGCACTCCTCTAATTTAAGCCCTCACGAGTTCAACTCGATTTCTAAACTGAGGGAAACACTTAATGGCATTCGCTTCAGAACTAATACAAATTCGTAGGGCAATAGGACGCACTGCTCGAACTGTCAACACGACTGGCACTGCTAAGAGTCTCCTACGACTTCCACATTGCTGGCAACAGGTTATACACAATGCTGGTGACTACTCTGAAGGTCAGTAAAACTTTGAAACACGTATCTATTTTGTACAAGCTGTAAATAAATAGTTGCCACTATTAAAGTTCTAACCCTCGTATATTGGCCAGATGTGTTGTTGTGTTGAAGATAAATGTGATGAACAGAGATGTCACACTAGACTAGATCAGCCACAGAATTCTGCTGTTCCTGATACAGGGTCTGCAGCTCTAGCCATACATTCGGGGTCCACAGCTCGACGCCCCAGCAGACAGCTCTGGGTGTCGGCATCTTCTGCACTGACATGGTAGCCCCATCCCATGGTACATGAGCTTTTCCAGCAAACCTACTTATAAATTTGCAAGCCACTAAGATCCCCACAGTCCCATCTGATGATGATGAGCAGCTGCCTCACTGAAACATTGTGCAAGTTCCATGGTATAACCTGGCACAATGCCCAAGAACCTTTCAAGTAATATTACGAGGGTAGTTTGATAAGTCTGGTAAAAAGCAAGAAGAAATGTTTCTTTCATAAACAACTCACTTTACTTCCCAACACAGTCTACTTTAAGGTGTATACACTTGGTCCAGCGAGACTCAAGCTGTCTCATACCATCAGAAAAATAGGTTCAGTCAAGCTCTGCAAAATACTCGTTGACTGCAACTATCCCTTTCTCATTTTATGAATATTTCTTCCGGGCAAGCCAAAGTTTCACCCTGGGAAACAAGAAGAAGTCACTTGGGACTAAGTCTGGTGAATGGGGTGGATGAGAAACCAATTCAAAGCCCAATATATGCACTTTCACCATCGTTGTTGCAGACGTGTAGGATGGTGCATTATCCTGGTGAAAGAGCACTTTTTGGCATGCCAACCTTGGTCTTTTCTTAGCCAGTGCAAGTTTCAGATGATCCAACAATGAAGCTAATAGGGTCCAGTTACGATTCTGCCTTTTTACAAGTAACCGATGAGGATTACTCCTTGGGAGTCCTAGGAACAGTGACCATCAACTTACCAGCTGGCAAAATGGTCTTTCCCTTCTTTGGTGCACTTTCAAAAGCCTTTGTCCACTGTTTTGACTGCTGTTTTGACTCAGAAATCTCACGAATTTTTATTTAGCGGTCTTGCATTACCATATCATGGGTTCTGTCAATGGTTTCCTTTGTGCTAATCTCAATTAGATGGGTGGAGTGCAATTCGTCTTTGGTATTTGTCCGGCCACATTTAAATTCATTAATCCAAATGTAAATGGTCTTCAATGACCCTGCAGAGACCGTACGAACTTCATCCAGTTCTGTTTCGATTTGTGTGGCTGTCAAAATCTTCAAATGAAAATGTTTAATAACAGGACAAAACACTGTTTTCTCTATTTTCAATCGTACTGTTTTCTCCATTTTCAGTCATAGCTGACACACTGACCAATTCAGGCGGCTGTCAACAATTAACTGTATGCTGCACATTGTTGAAATTCTTTATACACTATTTGGAATAATCAAACTTGCTAACCATGAAGGCATAACAAAAATATTCCACTCTTTCATGGAAATTTAGCAGACTTATCAAATTAATTTCACAGGGGAGGCGGGATGGGGGGGCCATAGAGCACACAATCAAGGGGCATACCTTAGTGGAAAAGTTGGACCACAGTGGTTATTGGGAATGCAGGATAGGTAACAGGGAGGGTTCTCTTTAGTGGAGTTCACAACAGCTGGTATTGGTGAAGAGAATGCAAATAGCAAGGGTTGAAAAGCAACTGTTGAAATCAATGATACTGTATTATTTAGCACTGAGGTTCTTCTCCTAGATGGCCTTAGTCAGTCATTGCCTACAGTTTGCTGGTGGCGAAAATTCCAGATAGATAGTTTGTTCAAGGTCATAACCATGTGGAATCTGTGTTACATAATATGGTTGGACTTCAACAGCTGCTTTGCTATCTTTGACACTTGGATTACATTGTGTTACACACATGATTGTACAGCCATATGAACATTCACGGTCTTGAACACACTTCCTTTGTGAAGTAACAACAGTGATTATTTCTGCACTACATCTGCCATTCATTATTACTATGAAGTGGGTTAATCTACTAGATGCTACATGTAATACTAGATGTTCATCCAATGAATTCACTATACATGGCATCCATGTCTTAAGACATTATAAATGAAGAATAACAGCAAACAAGAACCAATATAGGGAGGCAAATTATTACGGAGCAATTATTTGGAGTAAGCGTATTAAACACTTTGAGTTTCTTATGAGTACCAAGAGTAACAGAATCACCATCATGACAACTTCATATATGATTTATCTTAAAATGGGGTCAACCACGGCACGCAAAACTGCATGCATGATATGATTGCACAATGGGTCAAAATTTAAAAATAAAATTTCATTGCAGAACAGACAAATTCTGGAGTGGGGAAAAACCCACCCACCCACATACACACACACACACACACACACACACACACACACACACACACACACACACACACACACACCATTTTACTTATTACACTGGCATTGAGGAGAACACGAATTTTTAAGAAATCCTTCTTGAAAGAATTACAAGAATAGCTCTCTAAACATTTTAAGGACACTGCCAATCTTCTTGAAAAAATTACAAGAATAGCTATCTACGCATTTTATGGACACTGCCAATCTCACGTCTGTTTTTCAGGGATTTTTGAGACCATTTGCCATTTCAGTTGAAGGTACATGTGCAGATAGAAATGATCAGACAGATTCTTTTATGTTAAAACTGTCCAGCAGTTCAATGTTGGTTTCCTTGGGAAGAGTTTACATGTCTCCATAATGAGGTTGCAAACATGATACAACATTTTGAGCAAGATAGGAGCGTGAAAAGGTTTTTAGGATGTCATGATTACATGGCAGCCTGTGATAAAAAGTTGTGAAATTGTCTGCAACTGTCCATATGCCAAGATTTTGTACCAGATTAAAATTTTACAATTGCTTCACCACAGCAAAAATAACTAAGTAATCGTGCAAATTTGTTTTGTTTGTGATCTATGTTGAGAAATAGGAAACCAAGCTGCATGCACACTGTTTAATGTTCCTTGTGCAACTGCAATGCCATCTAAATGCAATGTGTTCACTGTTTCCCCTCTCTTCCCCCTCCTCTTGCTAAGACAACATGACACGGTAGTGGGGGAAGTGTGCAGCCATGTGAGAGAGCTCCACACATGTGTGGGAGCACTGCACACATGCAGAATTCTTGACGTTCATGTCTTTAGACATTATAAATGAAGAATAGCTGCAAACAAGAACCAGTACTTTCCAGCTGAGACAATACACAACATTCAACAATTTTGGAGGTCTCTAGATGAGATGCAATATAACTGATGTCAGAACTCAATAAGTATTTTGTTTAATGTATCTGTAAAAACACAGGTGATATCCAGTTACGGAAAAAACTGATAATTCACAGCTTGGCAGCAATCTTCAAACCTCTGGGCATTGCTGAGAATGCATTAACATGAATCAAATAGTGTCAAGACTACATAACATGTGATTGGAAAGAAGTAATATCATAAATTGTCAGAAGCAGCTTACAATTTGGAATACTTATTTCTTGCCCTTAAACAAGGACTTTGCTATGTTATGATGTGAGCTGCAATTTCATGATATCTAGTTGGTTCTATGATTTTTCTCTTAAGATAAATCACAGCGAAGGATTGCACAGACATTTGAAATAACCTATGGTGTTCTATGTTACAAATGATGGTACTTAACGATTTGTTTTTCTAGATGACAATACTTCGATTACTGCTGTAAATTCTGATCAAATATAGCTTGACAAACATGCAGATGTACTTCAATGCCTCCCTTGCCTTATCGCAATCACCTGGCACAAACAATGTTGAACGTTTATGGTCAGTTTTAAGAAAGATTATCCAGTGAAGGTTTTGTCCCTTTTGTCAGTTACAGAATTGAGGGCAGTCCCTGTGTTCAATGGTGGTGGTGGTGGTGGTGGTGGTGGTGGTGGTAGATGTAGTTTCTTTCATCCATGGATTATTTTTATGAGGATACTGGGCATGTAGTCAACTCAAGATTTGGAATTAAAAAATAATAGAAGAACAGAA
This sequence comes from Schistocerca serialis cubense, assembly GCF_023864345.2. Lineage (NCBI taxonomy): Eukaryota > Metazoa > Arthropoda > Insecta > Orthoptera > Acrididae > Schistocerca > Schistocerca serialis. Next base: position 165,821,847 of record NC_064640.1, read on the forward strand.
TATAGGTTGTGCAAATTAAGTGTGAAAAGATTTTTCAACATTTCAAATGAAAATAAAAACAATACTGTAACTGTTTTGACTGCAAGCAGAATCAATCCCTACCCAAACTGTCTATCGGATAAGTATTTTTATCCCAACTGGTCTAGCTGTATAGCTGTAAAATCCTCAAATATTCACAAGAGAATGCACACAAAATAGTTAGCTCCACATGGCTTGAGACTGACTCACGAAGAGGGTCAAACAAAATTTCATCTGCTGTGAAAGAGTACTTAAATTCTTTAGAGCAAGATCTAATGAAAGAAGATCCAGAAAATCGTAGTCTCACATTATTTTCCGATTTTTGTGGCTCCCAAAACAAAAACTCCAAATGATGGCAATGCTTATGATTACATTGAAAGCTCAGGGGTATTTACAGGAATGCAGCATCATTTCACAATACGTGAGCATAGCTATTTGCCTGCATACAAGGTTTTTGGGCTGGCTGAATAAGAACTAAGAAAACACGAAACAGTAACTCTGACCTCAGAGTATTATCACTGTTGGGGAAAGTTTGAGGAGGTTAAAGTTTGTGGAAAAGACTGGTATAGTTACAATATGAAATCAATCTCCAGACATGTAAAGCGAGCCAGTTGCCTGATATCTGAGGCAAGAGGCATTATGGAAGAAGACCTAAGACAGGTCACAACACCTTTTTCTAGATACTTACTTTGCTTCATCAACAGGTGATAAGGTGCTGAAACCTGAAAAGTGCTTTAATAATGTTTTAGGCTCTTCAACTTCCACTGTGAATCGCATACACAAGAATAAAGGCAATGATGTGGAGAAGTTGATGTATTATTTTGAAAGTGATTCAGAGGAAAATAAGGAGTTATATTTGAAAACAGTACAAGGGAATGTTAATGATACGGAAGACAAAATTCTGTATTATAGAGAACCTTTAAATTAAAGAGAACTGTGTTTCAGTACTGTTTTGGATTTCACACAGCATTTAATCTAAACGCTGTATGAGGTTTATCCAGAAACTAACGTTACAAGGCATGCAGCTTTAGCACAAAATGTCGGTGGGGGAGGCTGGTACACTGACATGTAGCGGGAAGCCAGCAGAAGGAACGAGTATTCCCAAAAATCAGTAGCTCGTTGATTAGTGTTGTGGCGACTGTTAGAAATGAGGGTTCTCATTCTGGCTCTCACCAAGTGCAAAGTGAGCACTGTAATTCTCTACCTAAATGCTAAGGGTATGAATGCCACTGTGATTCATCATGAAATTGTTTCAGTTTATGAAGAGAATGTAATATCAAGGCAGCATGTGATGAAATGGGTACGGAATTTCAATTTTCAAAGGACAGAAATTCACAATGAAGACAGAAGTGGAAGGCTGCCTGTTGTGACTGATGATGTGGTTCAGAAAATTGAAGAATATCTTCTTTCTGATTGTCGTTCAACAATTGGTGACCTGCATGCAGTTTGTCCAAACATTTCACGAACTGTTGTTCATGAAATCGTAACTGACTGACCAAATTATCACAAGTTGTGTGCATGATGGGTGCCCAACTTACTTACTGAAGCACACAAAATGAAAAGTGTCAGTGCCACTGGTCAATTTCTTGACAGTTTTGAGACTGAAGGTGATGCTTTTCTCAACTCTATAGTGACAGGAGATGAAACTTGGGCTTATCACCTTCCTCCAGAGAGCAAATGACAATCAATGCACTGACGCCATACTCATTGTCCTTCAGCCACAAAATTCACAACTCGAAAAACAGTGAGGAAAATCATGATGTCAGTGTTTTGGTATAGAAAAGGGGTTCTGTTCATTGAGTTTTTGGAAAGAGGTGAAACCATAAATGCTGCAAGATATTGTGAGACCATGAATAAATTTCGCAGAGCCATACAAAACAAACATCACAGCATGCTGACAACAGGAGTCTGTCTCCTTCATGACAGTGCATGTCCACACACCACTCATATGACACAACAGTTGTTGACTTCATTTGGTTGGTATGTTTTAAGCCACCTCTCTCTCTCTCTCTCTCAGCCCAGATCTCGCACCTAGTGACTATCATCTATTCACTAAATTTAAGGAACACCTTAGTAGAAAACACTTTTCCAACAACGAAGAGGTGAAAATCAAAGTGAAGAAATGGCTGAAAAAGGTGGCAGGAGACGTCTATGACACAGGAATAAAAAAACTCGTCCCACAGATGATAAATTATATCGAGATAAATGGCAATTATGTGTAAAAATAACGCAAGATCTCTACTACATTTCCTGTAAATTTTATTAAAATAAATTCATTTTTTGTGCTTCAAAAAATTCTTGTAACCTTACTTTCCATATTAACCTCATATTAAAATACATACTATTGCTTTAATCATCATTTTAATGTATCACTATAAGTTTCACAATAGGTTTATGGTGTGAGAAACATATTTTGTTACTGTGCAAACTTTTTTTTGTGTTAACTTGGAAGAATAATATAAATTTACCAATACATTGTTAACTTCTTACACTGATACCGTCTCCAAAATTTAATATACTTAAGAGGCCATTGAATTTAAGTGCTTAGAATGTTTATTATAACACCTAGCTTAATAAAATAAAGAAGAAACATGCATGAAAAAGTGGATATGTTGAGTTTTGTACAAATTTGTAATTTGCAACTTTTTTCTCAACAAAGGCTGTTAGTCATGAACTTCAATTATTCCTTCATGAGTCCCTAGCTACATGGGTGATATGTATTACATTTTTTGAAAATTTTTTGAGTGCTACTAAAAAATGCCTCTCCTGTAATATTTTGTAAATGGCATTTGCTGAGTTTTGCTAAAATGGTCCTCAATTATAGTCAACTGGAAAAAGAGGCCCTCACCATTATCTATGGCATGAGAAAGTTTCAGCACTATTTATACGGGTGGATGTTCTTCCTTGTTACAGACCACAAGCTGCTGGTGGCATTATTCAATCCATCAGTACCTATTTCACCACACACAGTGGAAAAATTACAACAATGGGTGGTAGTATTGTCCAATTATCAAAATGACATCCTTCACAGGTCCACAGTGCAGCATTCTAATGCTGACATGTTGTCACTGTTGCCAGCAAGTCAGGATTCAGCTTTTCACTCATTGGAGGACTCATGTTGTCAGACGGATGTTCAGGATTATGAGAGAATTCAGGGATTACGTACTGACTATAGGTGAACAGCTCAGGTAACTACTGTGGATTCTGATCTCCAAGTGTTACAGTACATTCACAACAGTTGGTGTCACACTACAAATGGTGTTCACAATCCTGTGGTTCACTGTTATTTTGCACTACAGCACACACTTTCTGTTTAGCATGATGTTATCATGACCCATACAAATAACAACCAATCTTGGGTTTTTATCCCTCAGTCCCTCCATTGCTACAGTTGCTACAGCAAGATCAATGGGGTACCGTACACATCAAACAGCTAGGTGCCACTGTACACGGCTCAGCATGAATACGCAGATCAAACAGTTGGCCCCCCACTGCATGTGTAGCTCGTCAATCCGCTCCTCCACAGCAATTCTTTGAACAGCCATGAACAACCAGCCCATGGCAATGACTACATGTTGACTATTCTGGACCTTACTGGTGCTGTCATTGGTTACACATTATTGATGCATTCAGCAAATTTCGTTCTATGGATCCCATGTAGTCCACCATGACTGCCAGGGACAGTGATGGCTCTCACCTCAGGGACTGGGTGTTGTGTTGTCCTAATCATCATCATTTCATCCCCATCGACGCGCAGGTCGCCGAAGTGGCGTCAAATCGAAAGACCTGCACCAGGCGAACGGTCTACCCGACGGGAGGCCCTAGCCACACGACATTTCCATTTACCTCAGTGTTTTGCATCGAAGGACCACCAAAGGACATAGAATCAGACAAGGGTCCTCAGTTTACTTCAGCAGACTTTCGCCATCCCCCCCCCCCCCCCTCCAGTTAATGGTACTCAGCATGTTACTACTGCAGTCCAATGGGGAGGCTCAACATTTTGTAAAAACCTTTAAGAGTCAGATGGGCAAACTATGTTCCTCCCATTCCCAGAAACAAACATACATTACATATCTGTCATCATACTGTTCCCTGCAATGTGGCAACAGGTCACCGGCATAACTCCTTCACAGACATCAGCACTGCACACTATTGCATCTTGTGCACCCACCACAAGGTCCTACATTCTGCCATGGCAAACCAAGTTCAAGCCTCAGTACAGTGTGTTCATTCAGGTATTTAATAAGGGTCATCACTGTGAACAGGGCTCCATCACAAATGCTTTGGGCAGGTCATTCTATGCTGTTTCAGGATCATCTGTGCTGCACAGACTGCATCACAATCGGTTGCATTTCTCTGGGCTACATGAACCTACCACAGATTTTTTGTTCACAGGTATTGAACCTCACAGGATTCTGCAGCATCAGCAGTCCTCGCCTTCCCCAGGCTCAGCAGAGTGTGCTCCTCGGGATGCAGCACTCGTGCAGATTGACACGGAGCCCCCGACACTGCCGCTGGTCCTGCAGCCTCTGCCACAGTGGTGTGCAACAATGTGTCTAACTGCCTTCCTAGATGCCCAGAGGGTTCATCACCGGTTGCTGATTCTTCAGCAGCAGCTTTACAGTGCAAGCTGTGTCCAGTTTTTCAGCCCATGTCCTTGTCATCCGCAAGGTGCAGGGCAGGGTGCGGATGGGGATCTGCCATCCGCCATCACCATGGGCCCTGTCTCTTTAGCTGCATCTGCATCCAAACCTTCTCCCTGCCATTGTACTTGCTGTCACATTACACAACAATGGTGCAGAGGTTTGGGGGGGAGGAATGTGGTGGTGTTCACCGTTACACGCACCAAAGAAGGCAAGCCACACTGAGGTTCAACAGTTGGCATTAGTAAGTGTTATACCGATCACCAGAAGTCAGCTAAATAGTGTACACGAACTTCCAGTGGGAGGTTAAGGAGAGGGCAAATGCCTCCAAGAAACATGTGCATTGGTACGGACTCAGTCTTGCACTAGCAAATGAGTCAGTTTTCTAGAGTTACTTAAACTACTGTGTTCCTAGTGTATGAAAATTTTATCGACTTGGGCTGCTCCTGAGGTTTACAGATTGGACTTGAGTGTGGTGCATGCCGTATCACAAGAGCTAGTGTATTCATGCATTTTGTTGCTGTTCTGTCACTGAGTTAGGTATACTTCTTTAATAAAGATATGTATGTGTTCCCATAATTGGTGTGCTATCTGCCTGAAGGTTCCTCTCCCATAGCAGCAGAACCTCAGGACAAAAAAACCTCACACTGAACTGTCTAGTGCCTTAAATGACTTGAGGAATTATTTCAAAGGTACAAACCTCAGTGAAACAAGTCTAATGTACTTTCAACTAAATCAGCAACATGATGAAATGCACTGGAATGTTGTGTATGATGATGATGATACACAAATGTTGCATCATGATTCTGTCAGGTGTGATGAACTGTTCCTGTGACACTCAGCAAAACAACATTGTACAAAGGGAAGCAAGTGTCAGGCTGAAGTTGAGACACTGTTTCACAAGACAATGCATTTAGAGTGAAAGAGCACTTATTCAAAATGCTGCAGAAGCAAAAGAAGGTAGCCAGTGCCTCTGAAAGATGAAGTTGGGTAATATTACAGCTCTGACTAGGCTTCTGCAGAAGATAGCTAAACAAGGCAATCAGAACAAATGAAGTCATCACCAACCAATGGCGACACCTGGCAGCTGCAGCCTTTTGTACCTCCAGGGGTTGGGGTGCAAATGTTAGTGAAGTACTAGCCAGCAGGCTCTCAGAAATAATCCCCAACCCACCCACCCCTCACCCACCCCAAAAAAATCACATCCCTCACTCTCAGATGTTCAGACGGTTGCCGACATTCTGTGTACATGACCGTATCGGGTTTTTTACGTGATGCAGAAATGCCACCATATTCACGAGCTGTTAACTTTGGGGCAAAGGCCACTGTATGCCAAATGGAGCATCCAGTCATTTACAAGAACTTTGTCTCTAGTAGCTTTAAGCATCCAACTGAGCTGGGGACATTATGCAGACAACCTGGTGCCTTCACACCATCGGGTCACCTGTTGGGTGACTATCTTCTGCTGGTGACCATCTCCATGATGGGTCGCATGTTTGAGCTTGGGCTGCCCAGCCTCTCCATTTCTGTTCACCGGTTCCAGTGGGATCTCATCGTTGCTGATCACTGGCCACTGCAGACATACATCTCCTACTTCGGCCGTGCTGGTTACTACAGTTTAAATTCCATACTTCCCAGTATGTAATGCTGCAACCACGAGGCAGTGAGGCTGCCAGAAGCTGCGCCTGTCACACACTGACAGCAGCACATGGCAGCGTCAGCATTTGGTGGCAATTCCAATGCCAGCGCCCGTTGCTATCAGTGAGTGCTGTCTCCCATGCTGGTGGTTGCTGACATCTACACGTGATGCATCGGCTGCCTACTACATCACTGAGGGGCAATAGCATCCTGTTTGCTTCAATCCAGTCTCTGCATCAAAATGAATATGGGAGTATTGACAACAGAGATGTTTCAGTGACAGTTCACCGTGTGATTCCAGTCACCACCACCTCTACAATCCATGTACAGATGAGATAGCAGCACCTTTTCCTGGCTTAGGAATGGCTGATTCCTCCACTACTGTTGGAGTCAGCTCTCAGCCCCATTGATGGAATGATTCAACTGTCACATCATCAAGAACTCTGAGTTGGAGTTTTGATGGTATGAATGTGGTGAGTGAAGTTTCTATTTTTGTGGCCTCTAGAATTCCTGAGCACAGCAATGGGAGGGTGGGCCATGAGTTGTCTCATACTCAGTCAGTGCCAGCAATATGAAGTACTTGCCGATATTACGGACATGAGGCATGTCAGTGTACAAAAATATGCTGGTTAGGTTTTCACCTTAAAGACTGAAATCATGTCTTATTGTTGTTACGTCATGGAGCTTGTATTGGTTATCCTGGAATTTTTGTGTACTTTACATGTATTTCATTTTTGGTAGATAGAGTTTGGAAAAATGCCAGGGTTACAAACACGAGCAAAGATGACTAATGGAGTGATTGACTCTTTAGTGAAACAGGTAATTGAGGTAAAGGAGAGTAATGCTGCTTTGCAAAGGCAAGTGGATACTTTGATGACAGACAATGTGTGTATACTGGAGCAATACAAAATGATGATGATGATGATGATGATGATGATGATGATGTTTGGTTTGTGGGGCACTCAACTTCACAGTCATCAGCTCCTGTACAACAGTCATCAGCTCCTGTACAAAGTCCCAATTTTTTCACAGTCCAATTTTTTACACAGACCAATCAAGCCACTGCCACAAATAATGATGCTGAGAATGAAATGATGAGGACAACACAATCACTAGTCTCCAGGCAGAGAAAATCCTCAACCCGGCCATGAATCAAATCCATGACCCTGTGATCCAGAGGCAACAACACTGGCCACTAAACCACAAGCTGCGGATGGCAGTACAAAAGCTTCATTCAGTATTCCTTTATAGGACCAGGTAGTCTACTGACCCTTTGTTCAGGTAAAAAGCAGAAGATGTGTAGGCATTTATTGAGAATTTTGAAGTTTCTGCGAGTCCGGGTTGTTAGTCAGATGAAGTGTGGTGCACATGGCCAAATTACAGTTAACGGGTAGGGCAAAGATGTACGTAATGTACCATGAGGAGCTGAATACGACAAAAACATTTGAGCAACTAAAAAATAAACAGTGCCACATCCCTTAGGTATGAAGTACCCCAAAATCACAATGAATAATTCAGTGGAAACATTCTCAGATAGAATTAGGAAAATAAATCTGCAAACTTATAAGTTGATGTAGAACATGATGGCCGATAAAATTATCCTCCAGGAGGCAGAACACAGAATGCCAGAATTTTTTTGAGAGAGTTTGCACCCAGTAAGTCGAGAAGAGTGCGGATGAAAACAATCCACGGATTTAGCTGCTGGCTTTAAGGTCACTATTCAGCTAGAGGTGGTGGACATGGCAAAGCAAATGCAGAACAAGCAAACTGTTTCTTCCTCTGAGGTAAAATGTTATAGGTGTGGACTTGTGGGCTACATTCAGATGCAATTCTGGCAGCCACCGTGCTATAAAGTGTATAGTGGTTGGACACCAAGCACAGCTTTGTAGCATTAGCAAACTGTTGTTAAAACACCCATGGGTGTTCCAAAACCATTTAACAATTTTCTCAGTGAAATTCAATGCTACAAAGTCACATGATGAGGTAAATGTTGCTTAGTTGGCGTATATAACGGTACACAACAAAAGTTTTTAGTGAACACTGAAGGTTCATAATCCACTAGCAAGTCTGGACTTCTAGGGTAGGAAGAGAGCGATTTCCCCTTTTTACAGATTATGTGTAGTAGGGTACAATAAAGTGGCATCGCTAGGGTCAATGTTGCTCAAGTTCTGTACTGGAGCAATGAATTTTTGACAATATACGGAGGTACCATCACGTGTAGGTAAGGGTACTGCAAATCCCATTAGTTAGATTTCGTGAATAAGCATCATACAAAAACTGATCTTTTATGACACACTGTTGAACTCAACAGAATACTGTTCTGATTGGCAGAGCGTGCTGCAAATGTTACACCATCACTAGGTTCTCCTATCATGAAGGTGGAATCAACTAAAATGCATATACAATCACTAAGGCTCACTTTGCATGATAAAGTGCTGAAAGGCATAGGAAAACTACTCGAGGTAGGCGCAGGTACTGATATACCGAGTAATATCTCATTTGTGTCATAAACAGTGTGGTTGTAATCTAACCCAACACAAAAAAGCGCGAGTTCTTTTTAAAAAAAAATCACAAAAACAGTAAAAACTAACTATATTCAATTATGAAAATTTAATTAACATACAAAATGTTACATAGTTACCCTTACACAAAACGAAAAGCGCCATCATATTTGCTTAAGAATTTATTTTATTAATAGTGTGTTTTAACCTTGCTTGTAATATAAGAAACACAGTTTTAAAAATTTACACTTCTAAAAATAAACTTTAATTTGATGTATTATCTTAATGAATTTAAAACACACTTTAGTCCTCTCTGAAAGCATACAGAAATTTGTACATTTTCACTAATTTCTTGGCTTTTTCTCTCCTAAAATATTTCTTAATTTTGACCAAAAACACCAGTAGGAGGAGACGATTCTTCCAATGGATATAATGCTGGCAGGGCAAGAAGTGAGACTTTTTACAAAAGTAATAAGACCTGCTGGTAAGTTTCCTTTTGTGCTGTTTCAGCTCCATTATCTTATACCATTTGACAAGGTGGAACTGTGTTACAATTGCATCGGAAAACATTGTGGCAGGAAAATAATCAGAATCAGCAAACAGACGTAACTCTTCCAATCCGAACGGCTGCATCTCTATGAGGCAGTTTTCTGCACTTTCTTCTTGGTCAGCAGTGAACCTTCTCCCTCTGAGTCTTGGTATACTGTATTAACAAGTCAGTGAAAGGGTTCTAGTGCTAGTTCCTTTCATTTTTTTATTATGTTCTCAAAGGGTTCCACATCAGAATTTGCATAAAAGATCAACCAACAGCTTCAGCAATATTTGTGTTGTCTGCTTGAAGAAAGTCCATGATACTACAAACTATGACAGTTTTTGGAGGAGGAAGAGGAGGAGGAGGAGATTAAGTATTTAATGTCTCGTTGACAATGAGGACATCAGAGATGGAGCACAAGCTCGGATTAGGAAAGGATAACTAAGGAAATCACCCATGCCCTTTCAAAGGAACCATCCTGGCATTTACACGAAGCGATTTAGCATAATCACAGAAAACCTAAATCAGGATGGCCAGACACAGCTTTGAACTGTTGTCCTTCCGAATGAGAGTATAGTGAGTTGTTGGAGAAGATGAGTGGCAGTTACAAATTATAACATTATCCAAGATTTTGTTAATGTTAGCAGGGACTTCTTCAGAGTGATCTGTTACAGTTTCTACATATTCAGAATAATTATCAATAAAGGTGAGTAGGCAGTCACACTGGGAATTCCATCTAGTAGAATTTGGGAGCTGCGCATAAGACCATTCTTTTCTTTTAACCAACCATGCGGTTCATGGTGGTTTCGAAAGTACTTGTGAACTTCACCAACATGCTTTACTAGGTGTTACTTCTTCTTTGAGCAGATTAATATAATGAGATGAACATCCATATGTTAATAAGTCAGGCATGTCTTGTTTTAAAAGCTATCACATTTTTATAATTTTATTTTCATTATCAGTGCAAACAGCAAATATGTTTTTGTAAAAATTATCTTCACACATTTTAATTCAATTTTTCAGAGACTCTCCATAATATTTGCTGTCTTCTGGTTGGCTTCACAATGGGCTACTGCGAACGACAAAGTTCAGGTCACACATCATGGTACCTGCAGCACTGAAAGAAGTGTTAAAAGAACATAATCACATGTTAGCAGGTGATGAAGGGAGAAGACCAATGGATCATAAATAGCTGAATGGTTTTGATGAAGAACATGAAGACAGGGTGTTGACCAGTGTGTGAATAATTGCGTGACATGTGCACAACATGCTGATTTGAGCCATCAATAAATACTGTTTCGAACATTACCAGAGGCATCTCAGGCATTTGAAATGGTGCGGATGGACATTATGGGTCCATTTAACTAGGCACTGGTGGGTAACTGCTATGCGTTAACCATCACAGACCAGTTTTCATGTTACAATGCGATAACTGCCATCCCACAACAACAAGCGAGTACAATAGCACAAGCAATGGTGAACAACTGGTTACTGAAGTGTAGCATATCTGACCCAATAATTTCAAATCAGGGCACCAACTTTGTCTCCTTCTTCTTCCATTGGCATTACATCCCAGGATGGCACTTGGCCTGCTCAATAATTTTCCACCAGTCCTCTCTCGACTTTGCTGTAGACCTTGAGTTACGGCAACCAACTAAGGCAGCATCTTCTCCAATCTTGTCACTCCATCTCAGTCATCTTGCTGTTCTTTCTCCAGGTTCACTGCAGCAGGCTTTCCCTGCAGGATCTGTCTCATCGAGTCATATTACATGTCCAGCTCATCTCAATCTACACAACTTTATGAGCTTGACCACATCATCCAACTTATAGCAATTGTAAGACTCGTCATTCCTTTGCCATCTCCAACTCCTGTTTCCATACAGAGATCCAAAGATTCTCCTCAATATACTTCTTTCACATGACCTCAGTCTGCTTTCACACTGCTTTGTAATCATCCATGTTTCTGAGCCATATGTAAGTACTGGGCATATCAGTGTTTTATAGAATCAGCACTTGGTCTCTTTGATAGAAGCTTAAAATTAAAATCTCACAGCATTCTAAAACTGCATTGATTAGAAGCACTTATGTAGGCCATAATTTCAATCGAATTGCTACCATTTGCTTCTACCTGACAAGTGAAACATTCCACTCGCTCAAAAGTCATTCCCTCACAAGTACTGTAGGCTGTAAGGGTTGATTTGTACCACTATACATATACTTGGTATTTCCTTCATTAATTTTCAAGCCCATCTTCTCTGCACACAGTTTTCAAGCTAAGAATGCACTTTGTAGATCTCTAAATGTTGCACTCATTAGATCCACATCATCTGCATATCCCAACAGTTGTACAGACTTATGGTAGATAGTACCTCTTGCCTGGATACCCAATTCACATACCGCTTTTTCGAGTGCTGAATTGAAGAGTAGGCAGGAAAGTCTTTGCCCTTGTCTTAGCCCAGTTCATGTGGGGTGACAGCCCAGGCTGCACTTACACAGTACTCTTAGAGCGCATTAGGGTGACCTCTATCAAGAGTACCAACTTCCCAGGTATCCTAAATTCCCCCACTGTCTCATACAATTTAGATCAATTTATTGTTTCATATGCAGATTGGAAATCAATGAAAAGACGGTGCACACCAACATCAAATTCATTGATTTTCTCTACTATTTGCCAGAGAGTAAATATCTGGTTCACAGTTGACTTTCCTGGTCTGAATACACAATGATAACTTCCAATAATGTTTTCTGCTATGGGTGAGAGTCTACTAAACAAGATATTTGACAATACTTTACATGCAACAATTTGGTGTGTATTACTTCTGTAGTCACCACATTTAACTATATCTCCTTTCTTGTGTATCAAACACACTATGCCTACATTCCATTCTTCTGGCAACTCTTCCTTTTGCCAGTGATTTAACTCCTTTGGCTTTCAATAGTTCTACTGTTATATTACCAGTCCTTGGTGCTTTAATGTTCTTCAGTCAGGAAACTGTTTTGTCTACTTTTCCTTGAGGGAGGAGAGGGACTATGGGCCTCATAATAATCTTTTTCTGGGTGGATTAGGATCTCTTCAACAGAGGGCCTTGGAGCATCCAAAAGTTCACTACAATACTCTACCCGATGTTCCAATATCTCTCGGTCATAAGTTAATAATTCCCCATTTTTACTTTCGCATCTATTAATATGCGGCTTAAATGTTCTTTTTTCACTAGTTATTTTCTGATAGAATTTTCTGACTTAATTTGTTTTTCCAATTATCTCCAATTCTTCGATCTGCTTTCTTTCCCATTCTCTTTCCTTCTTCTGATGCAGTTTCTCTTCTCCTTTCCTTTTATCTCGATAATTTCTTACTGCTAAATGTGTATACCATTTCTCAAGCATTTCCCTATAAGTCAGGTTTTTGTCGTAACTTAATCTCTTACAATCTTCATCAAACCAGGAACTCCTTGGTTGTTTTCCTTCTTTCCCTAGCACTATTTCTACTGCCTCAATGATTGTGTCCCTGAAAGCACACCATTTCTGATCCAGAGTATCACTTACACTAGGAGTGTATAGTGCAAGATTCTCAGTAATCTTCTCAGAGTATGTTTTAGCAATTCTTCATTTTTTAGCTTTAATATCATATACTTTCTTCGAGATGTTCCTTTTACCTTTCTTGTGTTAGATATCGATCTCTTAGTTTTGCATTACAAGATGGTGGTCTGAATCCACATTAACTCCTCTGTAGGTATGTACATTGAGTAAGTTGGAGATATGCCATCTGTCAATAATTACAAGATCATTTTGATTGAAGGCTGATCAGGGCTATACCATGTTGCTTTATGTATCCTTTTGGGGGAACATAGTGCTACCTGCAGCCATATTATATGCTAGGGCAAACTGAACAACTCTGTTGATTATCATTTGTGTATTAGTGGAGGCTATGCTTTCCTATTGCTGGACAATAATGATCTTCTTCTCCAATCTGTGCATAGAGGTCTCCAATAATTACTTTTGTATTATGCTCAGGGCATCCGTTATAATGGTCTTGATGGAGGAGCCAGATAAAGTGTGTCCAACAACATAAGGCAGGGAGGGATCTAGAGATGTAGTGAAGTCAAATTTATCCTGGTCATCTCCTACTACTTTAGGTGCATGTACACTGATCAATAAATCATTTGTGAATTGGGCCTTCAATCTCATTTGTAAGATTCTAGATGCTATTCCAGTAAATTCACCCACTCTACATTTAAATTTCTGTCTTACTGCAAACCCAGTATGAAATTCACGGTTGCTCTTTGGATTATGGAAGAAAATTATCCAGCTTCCCATTTCAAGCACTCCATGTCTATTCCATTGCATTTTCTGTGGAGCAACTATGCCTGTCTGTGTTTTATTGAGCTTTTCTCGCAGTGACCTCATGGTTTCTGCCCTGTACAATGATCTTACATTCCAGATTCTAATAAACACATCATTTTTCCTTTTTTGTAATGTCTTTGCCTTTCCCTTTAGTGGTACTACGTCATTGTCCATGTATCAGTCCAGCTTCTTTACTTTGAAGTTTCTGAACAGGGCTTTGGTTCTTATAGGAAGGGGTTGTCAGCTGCTTGCCCAACTCCCAACTTGGAGGACCAGGATTTGTATCAGGTTTACTCCCAGGGGACGCTGCCTTCTTGGAGGCACCTTCAGTGCTGTGCGGGAGCACTTGCATGCTCTGTCGAAGTCAAGAGCTGTGCTGGCCGGAAGCGCTTGCATGCTCTGTCGAAGTCAAGAGCTGTGCTGGCGGTAGTGTAGATTCTGGCAGGGTCACCCAAGCTGTAATGGTCTTGATGGAGGAGCCAGATAAAGTGTGTCCAACAACATAAGGCAGGGAGGGATCTAGAGATGTAGTGAAGTCAAATTGCCTAAAGGAGTAAGCCAACTTCACATCCGAACTATTTAAACAACTATGCCATCTACTTTGAATCTGCAAGCTAATGACTTGTCCCTTCCACCCTCAGGTGAATGTGAGGACTGAGTGTGTTCACTGTACCACCAGTAAAATATTAAGTTGTTATTTGAATAGCTACCACAATGACAGAGATTTATCTATCCTATGATGTAGCCACAACAAACTCTAAAATGCATGACTGTGTTGGGCTATTGCCATATGAAGTGGCATACAGCAGGAAGATGTCATCACCTTCCAAAGTTATTAAAACTAAAACATGAAAAAATGGGGAATTGGAAGTGGATGAAGAAGGCAAATTAATGAAGTCCTAAAGAGGTAGGAAAAGCTGGGGAAACATACTATCATTACCTGCAAAGAAAACAAAAGATAAAAAGAGAAGGAAGGAGACACAAGCTAGTGTGCAGGATATATACAAGGTGCTGTATGCACTCAGGTTGTGCTAAAGAGAACTGAGTTTTATGAGGTATATAGAACAGCTCTGTAATAAAACACGTTAAGACTATAAGAGCATCCTAGTTTAAAGAAGATACTTTAACTTGTTAGTGCTGGGTAATTTATCTTTCATTTGTTGCTAACACTTCTTGCAATGGGATTGGTAGATGATATGGTGAGTAATTATAATAGGGGCATGCTATGGTAACAGGGCGAACTGTGTAATGATGGACCATACACATCCAGCCTTGAGAAAGGGGGGTGGTAGTGTGGAACAGATGTCTTTCCCCATACAGCATTATTATTGTGACAACTATAATGAATATGACATAGCCCTCATTGTATTGGCCAGAAAAAACATTGGATGTGTTGCCTACTCAGAACCCAACCCATTTAAATAACAACCTAAAAACAAACCACCTCCACTCACTGGATCCACTGATATATGCACAAAAACGTCACATTAACACTGAGCAAATGTTCCTGCACCATGATGAGCAACACAACAAGTTTATGATCAGGGATGTTTCTGATACCATTATGGTTCCGGCCCTTTGTGTAAGTTACATCTACTTCAAGTGGAAAACCACCCGAGCTATCGAGCTTCCAGTGCACCAGTTACCAACGGACTGGACTAACCACAGAAATTAATGTTTAGTTTAACTAATAGCCAATGAACCACATGGTTTATGCTAAGTATTAGATATTCTCAGATGCTCGACAATGTTCATTGTGCAAAACTGTACCAGGGTGTGTATGTGATGCAGAACAGTATCATATTCATCAGCTGTTAACTTCAAGGTAAAGACCACCGCAGTGCCAAATGAAACATTCAGTTACTTTGTAAGGATTTTGCCCACAGTAGCTGCAGGCACCTGCCTGAGCTAGAGGCTGTATAAAGACAAGTTGGTGCCTTTGCACTGTACGGTCAGCTGCTGGGTGTCCACCTTCTGCTGGTGACCACCTACCTGGTGGGTCACGTGTTGGAGGCTTGGCTGCCCAGCCTCACTGTTGCTCTCCACCGATTCCTATGAGACCACACTGTTGCAGATCACTGCATGCATACACCTTCAATTTCAGCCATACTGATAAATATTGTCCTTCCTTGTGTGATACAGTGATACAATGAAACCACGAAGCAGTCAGGCTGCCAAGGGCTCCACCTGCCACACACTGACAGCGGCACGCAGCAGCATCACCATTCAGTGACTATAATAGACTGCTAGTTCAAATGTTCAGCGTAATGGGTCTGAGTAAGATATTTAAATTGTTCAGATATTACTTATTAAAATCCAGTTGGACGTGTCTAATGATCCAAAAAAGATAAGCGAGGACAAAACTGAATGTCCTTCCAACTGACAGGACAAGTGTAGAGTACAGTTTTCTGATAGAAATTGTGATATGTTTCTTCCTAATTTTCAAGGAAAGTAGAAATCTACAATTTTGGTGGTCTGTGGGTATGAAGCTACAGACATCAGATGATGGAATTAACTGTGCTTTGTCTTACTGCAATTATAATTTAATTTGAGAAAATGACTATTTATGTTCTGATTTGACATTGTTTTTAATTTACCCAAATCATACCAGCAGTACTGAAAATGATTTTAAATATAGGGGAAAAGGCATCTATCATGGGAGAGTTTGCTAATGTGAAACAGCTAGATTCTGACTACAGCTAAGTGCTCAGCTCCATTGGAAAGTATCAGAACTTGGTTCTGACAGTGCCTGAGGTGACCAGGGCAGAGGGGGGGGGGGGGGGGGCAGTGACACTAAGACAATTAGGGAGCTGGACATTGTTGAGAATCCTTGATTTTAAAGGTGTTGAATTCCATGTTTTTCGAGTGTGCATGTTTGTAGGGCTCCAATATCTGAAGCTGAGTAGCTGTTACAACAATATTCATATGATTATTATATTCTTCACAAAGTACTCTCTTCCATTTGATACAGTGCACTACCCTTAAAAGTGAGCAGAGTAACATGACAGTATTGCGTATTAGGTCTCACTATCTCATATCAAGATAACTTCAGCTTGCCACACTTGGAGTTGGATTCAGACCCATATTTTTACTAAGTAGTTTGACAATTTTGTGAAATTTGTGAAGCCATCTGGTGGTAATCCTGCTGTGTGAATACTTGATGGGTATCCAATCACATTTGTGCAATAGACAAAGCAACAGAAAACTGTGTCCACATTATGTGTTTATCACCGCATTCCTCTCATAAAATTGAGCCTCTTGTGTGAAATTCAAGGGATTGCTTAAAACAAATTACCCCCAAAAAATAAAATTCTGGTGGGCAAATAACCCAGATCAAGTAGTAACATCTCCAATTACAAAGCAACCTACTTGAGAGGAGTAATAATTGAAAATGCCTTAAACAGCCTCTGGAAAACAAGACTCTTACCGTGTAACAGGCATATACTTGTAAGCAATAACTTTGCAGTACAACAGGAGTTTGACCTACATGATGAAAGCAATGGAGTAAATGTGAGTCCCAATGCTATCCGGCCAGCTCCCAAAATCAGCAAGCCACATCAGTAACTACCAGTTCTAGTAAAATCAGCATGCTTTGAATCTGCTAAGTAGCTAACATTGTTTCCGCACAGAGAACACGTGAAACAATTCAAAGAAAAGATATCTGTAGCTGAATCAAAGGAGACAGAAGTGAAAGCTTTGCTCTTGAATAAGAATAAAGGAAAAACACAGGAAACATAATCTTCCCGTCATTCAAAGTCTGTCCAAATTTAATTGAGAATGATGCTTTAGATGTGCACGTGCAGCTGAAGAAGAAGACGCTGAATGCATACTCTGCAGTGGTCATTTCTTTGAAGACTAATATAGAGAAATGGGCACAGTGCACTGAATGCTATCCATGGGCTCCTAAAGAACATTTACTGAAAAAAAGAGATTTTGCACATCCTGATTGCATTTCTTTTGCACAATAAATGTGGAGAATTTTGGAGAGATAGTAAGGAAGAGAATATTATCATTCTATGATTTACCTGTTCATATAATGGTCAATGTTAAGCATTTTCTATGACTGTGTCATATTAAAACGTTTCTATTTTGATTCAAATGGAATTGTTTGTGCTTTTTTCATACTTACATGTATTAAGTTGCACACATTTAATAAGCAAAATTTAAAATACAATAACTACATGTACATTTCCAACTGACAAACATCCAATCATATCAAATATTTTAACATAAAGTGGAGTAATGTGAGAAGAGGAAAGTTTCATGTCAGGGATGCGGTTAGTATGTCTACCCACCATTAAAATCAATTACCTGCCTCATCCTATGAGGCAGGGAGGTGGTCAGCCTCTGAAAATATGTCTCACTGTCCACAAGACTCTCTCGAGTATCTAGCACTACGTCCCACAGTTGGTAAGGAGTGTGTGGGGCCAGTGTATGTTCATGAGACCATTTTGTTCACAGATTTTCAATGAGATCCACGCACATTGTCCAAACAGTCCACTCAATCAGGCAGATGTCAGCCTATTGTGAACACCACAGCTGAATGATTTGACTCTTGTGAACTGGTGAGTGGTTCTACTGGAACTGGATTACTTCACTGGGATAGCACATCCTCACCCTTCACATCATAGTATGTTTCATGATATGCACATACTGATCTGTGTTGAAATTACCATACATTTGATGAAGTATCCCTCCCCCATCTGACGACATCCATCACCAGCACGAGACTATGATGTGACCAACATATGAATGTTGCACCATGCATTGTGGGCTGTAACATGCTCCCTATGGCCTGTAGACCATCGTCAGGCACTCAATCACTGAGTTAAATATTAACTTAACTGAAAAGATGATGTGGTGCCAGTAACACTCTACATTCAATTCAACAAAGACAAGCCTATAAAGTTTGTGATCATCAGAGAAGGCCTATTTATTAATGGCCCTATGGACTTCGAGGTCAGCATCCTTAACTGGTTGTAAATGGTTCGCAAGCATCCACAGAAATTGACCTCATTCTTGAGTTGCAAGAAGTTTAAAAATAATCATTCCGTACAGGTGTTCACTAAAACTTTGTCTTAGGTGTTGACACCTCTCCTAAGCCCGACTCTCAAAGCCGACCATTGCACCCGTTTCGCATCACCGATTTATCCATTTCTGGACACTGCATGGTTGAATACCACACCTGGCTGCCGCTTCAAGTGCACAGAAACCATCATACTGGATGGGTGATGAGACACTGTCTTTCATGGCCTGCATATGCTGAGAATGACTGTCATATACCTGTCTGTGGTGCAGTGTTAAATAGATAAACGTAAGTGTTATAATTTATATATAAAACAATATGTGGTAATCATACACAATCAGAGAAAATAAAAAAGTTCTATAAGTAAAATTTTTACAATAAGAAGGGAACACATCCACTGCTAAAACGGTGTTAAATGTTGTGCTGCCACCTCTGCCAAACAACTGCATTATTACTGGTGCATAAGGTACCCGAGCCTATCAAGACAGGCAAACACTTTTGTTTTGTTGATTGTAAGTATTTATAATACTATAAGAAACTGTGATTATCACCTAGCAGGGCAAATGCACAAGATGCTAACAACATTCCCTATCACAAGGGGTTCACACTGTTTAACAAACTTCCAAAGTATATAAAAAGTTCAAAGGGAAGCTGCTCATAAGTTCCTTGAAGTAGTATTTTACTAGTTAGTGCTTTTATAACATTTCAGAACTTCTCTTAGTGAAATAGATTATCTTCACTTGCACAATATTATTTATAAGTAATTGACACATACTGTGTTTTTGTAATTGATCCCGTACAGTTATGAGATGAATTGTAGTAATGCCCACAATCCATAACAAATGTTGCACACTATGTGATCAGAAGTATCCAGACACCTGGCTGAAAATGACTTACAAGTTCGTGGCATGCTGCGTCGGTAATGCTGGAATTCAGTATCGTGTTGCCTCACCCTTAGCCTTGATGACAGCTTCCACTCTCGCAGGCATACGTTCAATCAGGTGCTGGAAGATTTCTTGGGAAATGGCAGCCCATTCTTCACCCAGTGCTGCACTGAGCAGAGGTATCGATGTCAGTCAGTAAGGCCTGGCATGAATTCAGCGTTCCAAAACATCCCAAAGGTGTTCTATAGGATTCAGGCCAGGACTCTGTGAAGGCCAGTCCATAACAGGGATGTTATTGTCATATAACCTCTCTGCCACAGACCATGCATTATGAACAGGTATGCGATCGTGTTGAAAGATGCAATGACCATCCCCGAATTGCTCTTCAACAGAGGGAAGCAAGAAAGTGCTTAAAACATCAATGCAGCCCTGTGCCGTGATAGTGCCATGCAAATCAACAAGGGGCGCAAGCCCCCTCCATGAAAAACATGACGACACCGTAACACCACAGCCTCCGGATTTTACTGTTGGCACTACACACGCTGGCAGATGACGTTCACTGGGCATTCATCATACCCACATCCTGCCATCAGAACACCACATTGCATACCATGATTCCTCACTCCACACAACATTTTTTCCATTGTTCAATCGTCCAATGTTTACGCTACTTACACCAAGCGAGGCGTCGTCTGGCATTTACTGGCATGATGCGTGGCTTATGAGCTGCCACTCGACCAAGAATTCCAAGTTTTCTCACCTCCCACCTAACTGTCATAGTACTTGCAGTGGATTCTGATGCAGTCTGGAATTCCTCTTCAACTGTCAGCGGTCTCTGTCAGTCAACAGATGAGGTCAGCCTGTATTCTTTTGTGCAGTACATGTCGCTTCACATTTCCACTTCGCTATCACATCGGAAACAGTGGACCTAGAGATGTTTAGGAGTGTGGAAATCTTGCATACAGACATATGACACAAGTGACACCCAATCATCTGACCACGTTCGAAGTCCGTAAGTTCCGCGGAGCACCACATTCTGCTCCCTCACGATGTCTAATGACTAATGATGTTGCAGATATCGAGTACCTGACAGTAGGTGACAGCAAAATGCACCTAATATGAAAAACATTTGTTTTTGGGGGTGTCCAGATACTTTTGATCACATAGTTTATTTATCTATGGAGAATAAATAAGTAAATTATTTCTTGTATTTTATAAGGAGCAAGTTACCTGTATTGGGCCACAAGCAATGCCAACAATTGATCTTCCTTGAAGGGATGTCACAAGCATTGGTTCAAGAATACTTGTTCCATTCGTCTCCTCAACTTGACCATAATCATTTCTTCCCCAACCATATACTTCTCCCTCATCTGTCAATGCTAATACATGACCTGCACCAACAGCAAGTGACATCACACGTTTCCCTAAAAAATGGAATGCAAGGGCTTTTTACATAGTCTCTAGACATCATTTCAAAATGCAATAATACCAAGAGAATAAACTTAGTTATAAATAACAAAAACAGTGATTGACACACAGAAAACAAATCTAACTTCTACAAATAAGAATCACAGGTAATTTATTGTGACAAGTGCATTCAGACTGGATGAAATAAACTTATCTACAACTCAGTTTAGTGATTTTGGTGGTATCACATGGAAGTTTCATGAAAAGGCCTACTCAACAATTTATATCCACACTCCAACCAATAACACTTACTTCTCAATATTGTAATTATATGCAGGTACATCACTACTTATCAAATAGGTGAGCAGCAGACAGGACCATACAAATCACAACAAATTGGCCACACAAACAAACCACCAGAATGAATTTTTTGGTCTGCAGCAGTGTGCACATTACTGTGAAACATTCTGACAGGATAAAAAGCTATGTCAGTTTGAGATCTGACTTACTCGTAAAATGCTACCTTTCATGGCCAATGTTCTTACCAACTGAGCTATCCACAGAGAATACACAACCTGCCTTCACAACTCAATTCCAACAATACCTCTTGCCTACTTTCCAAGATTCACAGTAACTCTTCTGCGTACTTTTTGTACCGATAAGTTTCTCAATAAAAATTCTTTCATATAATAGAAGATGATGCCCAAAAGGAACTTTTTTAGTTTTATTTCAAATTTAACTTTGCTGTATGGTATGTATTTCATATTATTGGGTAAGAAACATGCTTTTGATGGCAACTTTATTTGCACTTTCTGAGCTAAAGTTAGTTTTTAAAGGTCACATTTTCTGCTAGTACTTTAATTATGGACATCATTATTCCTTCTGCTCTCTAATGGATTATTTACAACAAATTTTATGAGATAAAATATATACAGTGATTCCTCACTGAAATATCCAGCTCCTTCTTGAGTTTTGCACAAGACAATTGTGGATAACCACCATATATTATTTTTACAGCACAGTTTAGAGTAATAAAAATGTTCTTTCTTAAACATTATTTATAGCCCCACACAACATTACTGAATGAAAATAAGCAGAGTATGTTAACTTTCTTGCTTCTCTCTAAGACTTCTGATGACATGTAGTACAAACATTGCTGAAGTAATTGGTTCGAAAAGTTGTAATTTTTTCTTAACTTAAATCCTCATTAATATATACAAACAACATATTTGAAAGTTTTGTCTAACTTCCAAACTCTTGCTCATGTTTCAAATTTATCACTGGCACTACAGCCTTTTGATTCTCTCTCTCTCTCTCTCTCTCTCTCTCTCTCTCTCTCTGAGAGAAAAGCATTTGCAGGAAACCAGTAAATCATTCTTTTAAACTCACTGTTGTTATATATCACCTGTGATTGATTACACAGCTCTACAAAATAAAATTTTTTTTTCGTTGCCAGGGAAGTTTGAACGAAAATGGAATATTATTATGATACTCATTCCGAATATATTTGTACTTTTTCCAAATTGGCTCTGGTTTTTGAGATATAGGTTATTTGTGGCAATGAGTGTTTCATGTGGGTAATATCGACTGCAGGGTCCATATATGGTGTAATGTATTTGCTACCTGTTTTTTAATTAGTGATATTGTACTATCTTTATTAAACAATTGTGCTCAGGGAGTGCATCTGTGTGGTTGAGGATTACATCATGCAAACATCACACTGTCAGCATGTGTTCAATCTTGTTGTGCGGTGCGTGTGTTGAAGATATTGAGGGTTGTGCAGATTTGAATTCGGCGGTACTCGACATTCATTTGTTGGCCGAGGTAATCCCCGCAACAGCCGATAGGTAGCGTTCAGTGTAAACAAGAAAAATGGCGATGGTCGAAAGTCACACACATGTGCAGTGCAGCTTCAAGGAGATAGAACCTTTTCATCGTGACGTAGCAAATAAGAGGTGAGTATTCATTTCACACAAAACAATTAATGATGTTTGTTGGATGTGATTGACATGCAAATACAAGAAAGTTCTGCATAATATGTAGTATTTGTGCAATTTTGTTTTAGGAAAACATGAGTTCTTCACGCCGTCTTTGCGTGAACCATCCAGATGAGTTCTGCTACATTTGTGGTGAATACGTTCTTCAAAAGAACACGAAGAATATCACTCCTTTTGTGAAGGAAGCGTATCTGGCATATTTCAGAACTAAACTTGGAGATCAAGACAAGGCGTGGGCACCCCATAAAGTTTGTAAATGCTGTGTGGAGTGCTTACGGCAGTGGACAAAACGAAAAAGGAAAAGCTTAAACTTCGGAGTGCCTATGGTATGGCGAGAGCAGAAGAACCATACAGATGATTGCTATTTTTGCATTGTTAATGTGAAAGGTTTTAATAGGTTCAAAAAACGAAAGTGGGAATATCCCGATTTGGAGTCAGCAAGAAGACCGGTGGTGCACAGCAACGATGTTACTGTACCAACCTTCACAACATTACCCACGCTAACAGCATCAGATGACGATGTGCACGGCGAGGAATGTACAAGTAGTGGTTCGGAATACGAAGGACGTGAGACACAACCCCAGCAGTTCGACCAGAAAGAGCTCAGTGACTTGATACGAGAACTCAATCTTTCAAAGCAAGCATCAGAACTCTTAGCATCCAGGCTTAAGGAAAAGAACTGTCTTCATCCAAGTGTTAAAATAACAGCTTACCGGACGAGAGAAGAAAACCTTCTTCCATACTTCAACCAAGAAGAGGTTATAGTGTATTGCAGCAATATACCTGGACTTTTACTTGAATTGGGGCTGCCGGAATATAGACCAGAGGACTGGCGTCTCTTCATAGACAGTTCCACTAGAAGTTTAAAATGTGTTCTCCTACACAATGGCAATCGTTACGCATCTATTCCAATTGCCCACTCAACAAAACTTCGTGAAGCATATGCTAACATCAAGATGGTTCTGCAGAAAATTCAGTACATGCAGCACCAGTGGTTGATTTGTGTTGATTTGAAAATGGTGAACTTCTTGCTTGGACAACAAAGTGGATACACAAAGCACCCATGTTTTATCTGCATGTGGGATAGTAGGGCAAAGCACGAACATTGGAAGCAGAAAACATGGCCTCCAAGGGAACATATGGCTGTTGGTGAAGCAAACGTCATTAATGAACCTCTGGTTAGTAGGGACAAGATTGTTCTTCCACCATTACATATTAAGTTAGGACTAATGAAGCAATTGACCAAAGCTTTAGACAGAAATGGTAATTGCTTCACATACATCTGCAATACGTTCCCTGGACTCAGTAGTGAAAAACTTAAGGCAGGAATATTTGATGGTCCTCAAATTCGCAGGCTCATCAACGATACCAATTTTACAAGTGTCATGACTGTCACTGAAGCATCGGCCTGGAACAGTTTTGTCGCTGTTGTAAAATGTTTTTTGGGCAATCATAAAGCTCCCAATTATGAGGAACTGGTCAAAAACATGCTCACTAACTTTCAAAACTTAGGAGCTAACATGAGCATAAAATTGCACTTCCTTCACAGCCACTTGGATCGATTTCCTCGTAATCTAGGTGATTTCACTGAGGAACAAGGAGAGCGGTTCCATCAAGATATGAAAGGAATAGAGGAAAGATATAAAGGAAGATGGGACAGGCATATGATGGCAGATTATTGCTGGAATCTGCAACGTGACTGTTCTGAAGAGACCTATAAAAGGAAAGCGTGCAGGAAGCGGTTCGTCATGGACGGAAAATGATATACTTATAGAGAAACTTTTCAATTATGTTTTATACGTGGACAAATGCATATCAGGTTTTCATAGAAGCTATTTATAAAGATTATTTTCTTTTTTCATTGTAGTTTGTAGCGCTCGAGTTCAGTATTAGCAATTTTTTCTAATTTTTTGAATAAATCATGCATTATCTCAAAAACTAGAGCCAAACTGCATAAATGGTTGCTATATTCGTCCTCAGCACCACTAACCCATCCTAAAGCCACTCAAATATCCTTGGCAAGAAAATGAGTGTTGACCAGTGTTATAATAATTGTGTAATCTGCAGAGAGAACTAACATAATTCTATCTGATGTGTATTAAATGGAAAGTTGTTTGCATGTATCAAAAACAACATCTGAACTCAAATGAAATGACACGGTCCCAGAGACCTTTCAAGTCTCAACATCTATGATGTATATATGCAGACAGAAGTGACAAATGAAAAAGGAGACCCGGGTTCGAATCCCGGCTTCGGTACAAATTTGCATTTGTTGTTTCAGTCTGCATGTGTACAACATTTGAACTAATGTCAAACATTGTGGAACACCATTAATGATTTCTCCCAAAAAGAGAAACAGCCTCTGAAGACAGCTGCTGGCTTATATGACAACATTTTGCACTCTCCCTGTTATGTATGACATGTGCAATTTGTTAGTTACACAATCAATTCCATACAACAACACTGTTCACTGGAGTTTAATCTCTGAAAAAAATTGCACTGACTTAGTAATGTATTATGCATTTCAGAAAAGATAATACTTACATACGTGATGTCTGTTCTTTCACGCATGTCCGAAAGAGCAGACAACAGTTTGATCCTGCAGCCACTATGAATCAACATACCAAGGAAATAAAGACATTAGCTGCCAGTGAGCATTGATTTATGTCAACGGAGCACATAGAAAATTTGTGCTGGACTGGGATTCGAACCCAGGTTTTCAACTTACCTCATTGATATATATCAATGCCCAATGGCAGCTAATGTCTTTAAGTCCTTTGTGTCTTGATTCATAGAGGCTACAGCATCAAAATGGTATCTGTTCTTTGGGACATGTCCAAAAGGACAAATGCCACAAATATAATTAAGGTGATGATAGCCAATGATTTCTTCAATGCAGATGCACACCAGGCTCGAACTCTCACAAGAATCAGCGAGCTGCTGTGAGTAATGAGGCTAATGAGCAGGGGCACTACATCAGTAGTGTGTCGTATAAAATGAGCATTTGGGTCTGACAGGAGGCATGCTAGGATAGTCCGTGTGGTCGTGGTGACCACTGTGTTGGGGTGGTGTAGTGGTCAGCGCATCTGCTTAGTAAGCAGGACACCCAGTCCAGCACAAATTTTCAACTTGCCACATTGAAATAAATTAATGCCCACTGGCAGCTAATGCCTTTACAAGTCCTTTGTATCTTGAAGATGATAACTGTTACATGACATCAACTCTTCAGTATTTTATTGGAAATACTGTCAAATTTGAATAAGCTTTTATTTTTTTAGGTTGCTTATTATTTAATTAATTTCAATTGGGAAGTGGATGAGAGTAACAGATTATTAAATTTTATGGATGTTGCTTTCTCGATTTGTGTGCTGAATTTCTTTCTTGTACTGTCTTGTCTTTATTTAAAAAAGGACTATTATAAATACATTATACATATGAATTACCATCTGTACCCTTTCAATTCAGATCAATAGAGATGTTATTTTGTTCGCCAGTCTGTTGTCCTCTCTCATTTCACTATTGTCAATACAGAATTAACATTATCATTTGCATTATTATGTCAAGAGATAATGTGCACACTTATAGATTTTTTAATATTTTTTCCTAATTGGTTTTAGAGGTCCTTTCAAAACTCCAGTAGCAGCTTCACTTTTACAGTCTAACTTATAAATTTCCTTTTTCCTTTAGCAAGATACAAGTATGTATCTCACTAGCAATTCACTGTTTTTTTAATTTTTAATTACTCGTTTTGTAAACAAACTGGAAAAGCTATTTTCAAATATTGCCACAAAATTACCACAGAATATTTTAAATCTGAAACAATGAATTTAATCATAGTAACTTTTTGCAAGTTATTTTGAACTTTTCTGCCCAAAATCATTAATTTTTTGCTATCTTACTACCAAAAGAGTGTCCCAATATTGTATAACAATGGGCTATTTATCCTAAGTAGCCATGCATCTTCATGATCTGACAGCAGAGTAGTAGATAACAGGCGAAGGCCTACAAATACATAATCAAAAGTTCTATAGAGAGCCTCAATACTATTATCAACACTTTTCATTTATACACAAGACAGAAGCAAACAATAGACCATAAGCAGCAACCTTTATGTAACAAAATCCACAAATGAAATGTTAGTATCGCCTGCAACCTTCCCACCCATCTGGTCTAACACAGTTTTATTTGATCCCAGGTAAGATATTTTCCTTCAAATGCAATTTTTTTGAATTTAGCTGCATTTCAATTCTTTTAGCAGAAAGAAAGTAAATGATAAAGTCAGTAATTTACGAATATGTGAACTAATAATATAATATATCATCTGGCTGAAATTTCAAGAAGTATTTAAAATTTAGAATCACATAAATAACTGAACAACACAACACAACTAGGAAATCATTGATACAATGTACAAAGAGCAACAAACAAAATGTAACTGTCACAGGTACATGATCACTTGGCTGAACATACCTTTCAGTGCCTCCACAATTTTTGGAAAGCGAATATGTTCTTCTGAGGCATGTCCCAGACGATAAGTGTCACCTTTTCCCCAAGAGTAAACTGCTCCACTTCTGGTAAGTGCAAGACTACACTGTGCACCACAACAAACTTTAACAACATCAACATCTTGAAGCTTGTCAACAAGCTTTGGAAGCTTTGAGCCATCACTCCCACCACGCCCTAAATGAATATAATATAAAATGTAAAAACGATGTTTTCTACTTATACAGCACTTTTTAAATTATTCTCCTGTAATTACAATTTGATTCAGTCTTATCTAGTATGTACAGACCCAATTTTCCATAATCACCATCACCCCAGGAAAACACCAGGCCATTGTCCGTAACAGCAAGTGTTTGTGCATCTCCACTGCCACACGCAACATCAACAACATAATGACCTGAAATAATGGACGTATTTATAACAGCCAGCAGTTTATTTAGGTTTCATTTCAAAAACAGAATCTAAAGTGGTTACACATGCAGGCATCAAATAATGCGAAAAAACTTCATTCACGCTATACACAATTATTATGAGAATAAACCCACCATACAAATTAAGTGCTGGGTGATGAACACCTACACAAAAAGTAGATGTCTTTAATATTCAAAGATATGTTGGTCTTCAAGAAACACAGTACCATACTCAATATTTCTGATGCTACAACAGAACTAACTTTAGTAAAACGTAAACGGTTTAGAACTGGGAAACTGCAAATGCTGGAGTAAGAAGATGGCCTGTATGAAAGCTTACAGAGGACACTCAAAAATCAGATGCAGTGAAAAGGACAGGACAATCAAGGAGATGATGATGATTGGTTTGTGGGGTCCTCATCTGTGCAGTCATCAGCACCTGTACAAAGTCCCAATGAGTAGTCAGGTGTGAGGTAACAGGGGGGGGGGGGGGGGGGGGATGAGTAGAGGTAGTGGTGGTGGTGGTAGGAGTACGAGTAAGAGGAGGATGAGGAGGAGAAAGATAGAAGAAAAAAAATGGAGGGATAAAAGACCTAATAGCACTGCTGTCTCCTGTCCGAATGTCTATTTATGCCTGCTCTCTCAACAAACCCTCCTTGAGGTCATACAGTCATACTTATTACCATCTCCTCTCCTATAATCTCTGTAGTGGTCCTCCAACTTCTATCCTACATCACAACTTTAGGTATTACACATTTCAGTTAGAAAGAGAGAGAGAGAGAATTAGTGTATGAAAGGCAAGATGGAAGGTTGGTGTTTAATTTCCATTCCTGGGGGAACAAGCTACCACCACCTGCCTTAATCTCTTGTAGATTTGGGGTCTATTTTTCAACCACATAATATGAGGTGCATTATCTCATTGATTTATGTTCAGATTTAGTACTTATGGCTGCAACAACTCAGGGGGAACATTTTGTGGTTGAAACACTAGCTACAGTGCAGTTCTCCCACTTGCCAGCGACTGGCAGGGGCATAATATTAATGTGCTTACAAAAAACGACCACAAAATATTCCCAATTTTGTCTGGTGCATTTGGTCACTTTTCCAGTTGGTGGGCAAGCATACTGTTGCCCACTGCTCTCATTCTGTGAAGCTTTCTCATCAAGAATGTGAAAGCAGTTTTCTGAAATATGAAGTTGATGGGCATGAAATAAACACACTTCAGTCACATTACTGCCATTCTGCCAAAATACAGGCCTGTTGTTGTTAGTGGTCTATGATGCTGTAAGGTGTTGCCATTTATGTACATGCATTCTGGTAAGTGAAATGTTCAAATAATATCACAGTACACAACATGTAGCCAGTAACTTTTGTGCCGAGATGTTATATGAAGTAATATGTGCATTGTCTGTGCTGCATCACACAGTCATACATACTGCTTCACATTCTTCCACTTGATGTCATGGTTTGAACAACTTGCTTTTAAGTTGTGTTTAATTATGGAGCATCTGGCATAGCTGCATTAATTAAACAAACATTCCTTCTTTTTATGGTATCTTTTTTGATAATGAGTTAAATCAGCATAATTTCTGTCGTAGTGAAATGGCTGAACAGTAACTAGGTAGAAAGCCTACAAATTCTGAAAAAACAGTGTTGAAATTTTGATTTGCGTGTTTCTGATGATGGTGGTGATGCACATGTCAAAGATATATTGATTCATCCTGGTCTTCAGACCTGGTAGTGCATTTCTGATTAAATTTATAAAGTGTACAAATTCAACAGTAGAATTACACTCCAATGATTATCCTGCTGATAAACATGAAGTGACTGCAGTTGATAATGTGCCTGCAGATTCTTTGTATAGTTTTTATACTAAGTCAAACAGTGATTCTGAGTCTGATGGCACAGCTCCGACACAGGGACAATATAATTTCAACAAATGTAGAGGAAAAGTGAAACATTCAATACCTATAACTACGTATTTTTTAATGTTAAGCTGAATAAAGTGTTAAATGATTCAGGGAAACCATTAAAATGAAATTCTGGATGGTAGCACGGTAATTTTAACCACAGACCTTGTGAATGTGAGTTTAATGTCTCAGTCACTCTGCCACCTCACTTGGTAATTATTGCATGCGGTAATGGAAATGGAGTCAGTATTGCCAACCTATAAGAAGAGATCTGTGCATGGTTAGATGAAAGTGAAAAATCATACTTAGGACAGGAAATACACTGGTCTATTAGAAGAATATTAATTGGGTATAAGGATGCCTCCATCATTTGCAGAACTACATCTTAGTAATGGTGCTGCCCCCTCATGACAAAACTATAGTAGATAGGACTGCCTGGAACCTAGACTTTCCCTGAAGGCAGACATCGCTACCCCAGGCCTTCAACTACACTGCTTTGAGGGTTTTCAACTGTAACAGTCATGTGAGTTTCTCTTCGTACGTTTTAAGTTCTAGTTCAATGTAGTTATGGTAAATTTAAAAAGGTTTTGTGAATTATTAAAAAAAGACACTGGCTTGGTTTTCTTTCTTTGTGAAAATCTGATACTCAGTTTTGACAATATTAAAAAAAAAAGGATAGGCTGCTGCTTTCAGCCAAAAGGCCTTCATCTGAATTAGACAAAACACACACACACACACACACACACACACACACACACACACACACACACAATGACCACTGTCTCTGGCTGCCAAGCCCAGACTGCAAGCAACAGCTCACGATGGGAGAAGCAGACTGGGTGGTGTAGGAAAGGAGGGGGCTGGGGCGGGGCAAGGGGGTTGGAGGGGGGATGGATGGATCGCAGGGTAGGGGCAGGGGATGGTAAAGTACTACTTATGGGAGCATAGAGGGATGAGGTGGTGAGAGGGAAGGGCAGCTGGGCGCAGTCAGGAGGTTAGAATTAGGGGGGAGGGGGATGTGGGGGGGCGGAGGTGGGGGGGGGGGGCAGAAAGGTGAGACGTAAAAAGAGTGTGAGTGTTGTAATAGCACTTGAATTATGTAACCATTACGGCAGCTCACCTGAACCTCTTGATACCAGCAATATTCTACTGTGTTTCTGTAAAGTAGTTAACATGTTTCTGAGACAACATTCAGATTTGATTTCATTAATGTAGAGGTACTTTGATACATCGATATGTTTATATTGCAATGATATTATTCTTGTGTGTATTCTTTCTTTTGTCACTATGATCTTTGACGTACTTGTAACTCTTGATTTTTGGGCGCGCAAGCAGTTTGTTAGAGAGTCGGACCTTGAGAAAGCCAAGTCTTGGATGTCGTGTTGGAAAGACGCATATTGTAGTTATGCTTATACAATGTGAGGAAGATGTTTTCAAGTATGTTTTGTATTGTGAAGTGATGTTTAGTGTGTTACGTGATATTGCAACAAAAGCAATAAAAAGGAAGTGTAACTTAAATTCGGAGTGCTGATTACTTTTTACATCACCTTTGTCCTGCAAAAGTGTAACCTTCAAGAATGGTTTGTGAAACACATCTATAAAACTTGTGTAGTACCGAAGTGGGAATAGAGAAAAGGATAGGTGGATGAGGGACAGTACTAATGAAGGATGGGACCAGGTTAGTTACAGGAACATAGTATATATTGCAGGGAGAATTCCCACCTGCACAATTTCGAAAACCTGGTGTTGGTATGAAGGATTCAGGTGGCACATATGGGACGGTCTTGCATCTAGGTCTATTATAGGAATGAAAGCCATCAGACAAGGGGTTGGGAACAGTGGCTGAGAAGGGATGGATGAAGATATTGTGTAAGTTGGGAGAGTGGCAGGGGTGGAAAACGTAGTGGGTAGAACATCCCTCAATTCAGGGCACAATGAGAGGTAGTCGGAACTGTGGTGGAGAATGTGATTCAGTTGCTCCAGTCATGGGTTGTCCTGAGTCACAGTGGGAATTCTCCTCTGTGGCCAGACAGTGGAACTTTCAAAGATAGTGTGTGACTGGATAGGTAAGGCACGGGAGACTGAATCTGTACATGGTTAGGAGGGTAATTGCAGTCTGTCAGAACCTCAGTGAGAGAGACCCCTGGTAAATTTTGACAAGGATAGCTCATCACTACAGATGTGATGGTCACGGGTGGCTAGGCTGTGTGGAAAGGTCTTCTTGGTATAGAATGGGTGGCAGCTGTTGAAGTGCAGATATTGTTGGTGGTTGGTAAGTTTGATATGGATGGAGGTACTGATGTAGCCATTTTTGAGGTGAAGGTCATCATTGAGGAAAGTGGCTTGTTGGATTGGGGACAAGGCGAAGTAAATAGGGGAGAAGGTGTTGAGGTTCTGGAGGAAAGCAGATAGGCTGTCTGCACTCTCAATCCACGTTATGAAGATTTCATCAACAAATCTGAACCAGGTGACAGGTTTGGGATTCTGGGTAGTTATGAAGGATTCCTCTATATGGCCCATGAATTGGTTGGCATTGGATGGTACCATGACGGTCCCCATTGTCGTAACCCACATTCGGTTGTTGGTTTAAAAGAGCGGGAAGGGACCAAACTACGAGGTAATTGGTCCCTTGTTCCTAATAAAACAATGCCACAATTGTGAGAATAAAACAGACGAGACAATATAACACAAAACGGAAAGAAAGGAAAGACCACAAGAATGAAGGGAAGGCAACAAACACTAAAAGGAACAAAAGAAGACAAGAAAACAACAGAGAGATGCAAGAAACAGTTAGAAGAGAGTAAAACAAAGAAGCAGATTACAGTGGCTGGCCAACCACGAAAGTAAAAAGAAAAGCCAGCCACCCTGCAACACATTAAAACCTCCACCCTAAAATACTAGGGTGGAGGATGCAGAGGGACAAAGGACATGTGCTAAAACTCAGATTGAATGATAAAACCCACCCTCACGGATGAAACGTAAAACCAAATCAGCTAATGAGGAATTGTCTGCTAAAATCAATGATAACGAGTCTGGCAACCAGAGATGAAGTCACAGGGCAGCCAAAGAAGGAAAGAACAGAATAATATGGGCCACTATCAACCACGCGCCCACTGACACTGAGGTGAGTCTTCATGGTGCAGGAGGTAGCCATGGATCGCCCAGGCATTGCCAATGCGGAGCCGGCAGAGAACCACGGAGTCCCTGCGAGAGGCCCTCATTGAGGACTTCCACACATTCGTGGTCCCCTTAATGGCTCGCAGTTTGTTGTGTGTACTGAGATTTTGCCATTCCGTCTCCCAAAGCTGAAAAACCTTGTGGAGCAATAATGAACGCAGGTCAGTTGTGGGGATGCCCATCTCCAGAAGTGGTTTCCGGGTAACCTGTTTGGCCAGCCTGTCAGAAAGTTCATTTCCTGACATTCCGACATGACCAGGGGTACAGACGAACACCACTGAACTACTGGCCAATTCCAGGGCATAGACGGACTCTTGTATGGACGTTACCAAAGGATGAGGAGGGTAGCATTCGTCAATAGTTTTCAAACTGCTGAAGGAGTCAGCACATAAAAGAAAAGACTTCCCCGGGCATGAACAGAGATACTGTAGTGCACGAGAAATGGCCACCAGTTCTGCAGTGAATACACTGCAGCCATCGGGTAAGGAATGCTGTTCAATATGGATGCCATGAACATAGGCAAAGCCAATGTGACCACCAGCCATCAAACAGTCAGTGTAAACCACTTCAGAGCCCCGGAACATGTCAAGAATCGAGAGGAAGTGACAGCGGAGAGCCGCAGGGTTAACGGAGGCCTTAGGGCCACGTGAAAGGTCCAGACGAAGATGCAGCAGAGGTGTAAACCATGGAGGCGTACGTGAACGGACCTCAAGTAGAGATGGTAAAGGAAAGGACTCCAGCTCAGAGAGAAGGGACCGCACGCAAACCGTAATCGTTAGCCCCAACCTGGGACGCCGATGCGGGAGATGGACGGTCACGAGTGGAAAAGGTAGATGATGATGATTATTATTAGTGTTTGAGGGTGCACAACTGGAAAAGGTAGACGGTAATTTGGATGCTCAGGAGAACTACAAATGTGTGCAACATAACTGGCAAGCAATTGTGCACATCTGACTGCAATGGAGGGACACCAGCCTCCACCAGTATGCTGGTCACTGGACTCGTCCTGAAAGCTCCTGTCGCTAGTCGAACCACGCAGTGGTGCACAGGATCGAGTAAATGCAATACTGAGGGCTCTGCCGAACCACAAACCACACTCCCATAGTCAATTCGGGATTGGACAAGGGC
Organism: Schistocerca serialis cubense; assembly: GCF_023864345.2. NCBI lineage: Eukaryota > Metazoa > Arthropoda > Insecta > Orthoptera > Acrididae > Schistocerca > Schistocerca serialis. The sequence continues at coordinate 165,855,962 of NC_064640.1, forward strand.
TCTGTAGAGCCGCAGCAGTGTAGAGTGATCTGCTCCCCAATGGGTGTTGCTCTAGCAGTGGAGGGCATTGAAGTGCTGCTAGCACTTCTGCTCAAGCTGAGAAAGATGAGGAAGCCAAGTCAATCAAGAGTTGAAAACCAATCGTAAGAGTCGATATGTCTTCACTACAGTGAGTGGATCATCATGAAGGTAAAGTTCTGAGTCCGGATGAATGGTACGATGCCAACAGAAGTACATGACACATGATGTTGCGGCTGAAAACTGGAAGCCATGGGCTAGGGCCCATGACAGCGCGTTGTGGATGGCTCCCTGTAGGCAATGCTCAGCAACACCAGTACTGGAGCAGCAGTACGAAATGCAGAAGTCGTCTGCATACTGAGAAGGTGAGATGGAGGGCCCGACAGCTGCTACTAGACCATTAATGGCCACTAAAAATAGAGAGACACTCAATACAGAGCCCTGCGAGACTACATTCTGCTGGATATGGATGGAAGTATGGGAGGCACCAACTTGGACATGGAAAGTACGAAGTGACAGTAAGTTTTGGATAAAAATCGGGAGCAAGTCCTGGAGGCCCCACTCATACAATGTGGCAAGGATATGATGTCACCAGGTCATGTTGTATGCTTTACATCAGTCAAAAAAGACGGGAACCAGATGTTGCCATCTGGAAAAGGCTGTTCAGATGGCAGACTTGAGGGACACAAGATTATCAGTGGTAGAGCGACCCTGGCGGAAGCCACCCTGACATGGAGCCAGTAGGCCACGTGACTCCAGGACTCAACGCAACCACTGACATACCATACATTCCAGCAGCTTACAAAGAACGTTGGTGAGGCTGATGGGCTGATAGTTATCTACATCAAGCGGGTTTTTACCAGGTTTGAGCACGAGAATGATGGAGCTCTCCCACCATTGCAATGGAAAGATGCCATCGCACCAGATCCGGTTGAAGATGACTAGATGTCACTTGTAGTCAGATGAGAGATGTTTAATAATCTGGCTGTGGGTCCAATCAGGACCAGGAGCTGTGTTGGGGCAATGTGCAAGGGAACTGAGGAGTTCCCATTCTGTAAATGGGGCGTCATAGGATTCACTGTGGCATGTAGTGAACGAGAGGGCTTTCCCTTCCAGCTGCCATTTGAGAGTGCGATATGCTGGGGGTAATTCTCCAATGCAGAGGTTTGAGCAAAGTGCTCAGCAAAGTGATCAGCAATCACATTTGCATTGGTTGGTTGGTTGGTTGGTTTTGGGGAAGGAGACCAGACAGCCATTTGCATTGGTAGATAACATGCCATTTATGGTAACACCGGAAACACCTGTTGGGGTCTGGTACCCGAAAACATGTTTGATCCAATATTCCTTAACTGCTTCAGCGACTTCCGGCGACCACCAAGGGTCTGCCTGACACCTCAGGCCCCCTAAAGAGTGAGGGATAATGTTTTCTGCCGCAGAAAGAATCGTTGTAGTCACCTGCTCAACCATGATATCGATGTTACTGTGTGGGGGAGATTCAGTGGTGACAGCAGAGGTGAAAGTTTCCCAGTCCACCTTGTTTAAAGCCCATCTGGGTAGGCATCCATGAGTCTGACATTGGGGCAGTGACAGGAAGATGGGGAAGTGGTCACTACCACACAGGTCGTCATGTGCTCTCCAGTGGATAGATGGGAGAAGTCCTGGGCTGCAAATTGATAAATCAATGGCCGAGTGACTACCTCGAGCCACACTGAAATGTGTGGCTGCTCCAGTATTTAAAAGGCAGAGGTCAAACTAAGACAGTAAAGTTTCGACATCTCTGCCTCAGCGAGTAAGCACAGTGCCACCCCACAAGGGGTTACGGATGTTAAATCTCCCAAAAGTAGGAAAGGTTTAGGGAGTTGATCAATCAGTGCAGTAAATACCATCAGGGGTACTGTACCATCTGGAGGAAGATATACATTGCAGACAGTTATTTCCTGCATCATCTTTATTCTGACAGCCACAGCATCAAGAGGGGTTTGAAGGGGCACAGGTTCACTAGACTGAGTTTAGGACATAAACGCAAACTCCACCTGACACTCAATTATAGTCGCTATGGTTCCTGTAATATCCCTTATAGCCACAGAGGGCAGGGATCCGCATTGCTGGGAACCAGGTTTCCTGGAGGGCAATGCAGACAGCAGGTGTGAAGCTTAACAGTTGCCATAGCTCAGCCAGGCGGTGGAAAAAACATCCGCAATTCCACTGGAGGATGACATCATGAGGCTGGGAAGCCATGGAACATTCAATGAGGCAGTTTACACCTTAGGGTCACCTGCTGCCACCAACTTACTGCCTGAGCAGTCTATATCCATTGTGTCTGAGGCTCTGGCGAGATCTAGGTCCTCCAATCAGCTGCTTTTGTGCTCTTCAGCCACTGGTAGGTGTCATCTTTCCCACTAACAGAAACCTGGGAAGGGAGTGACACAAGGGACCCCTTCCTAGCGAGAGAAGCTGAAGAAGACTTGTGCTTCTCCAGCTTAGAAGTGGGGACGGATGTCCCCGATGGTTGGGAGAGGGGGGGGGGGGGGTAAGGGGGGTAAGGTGTTGCTCCCGAAGTAGGTGGTGCAGGTGCAGGAGCAACACAGCCTGGCGTTCCTCCCATGGCATGGCCAGGGAGGGGACCGATTTTGGGTCATACTTCTGTGCATTGAATTGAGCTCGTGAACGCTTAGAGACTGCTGGTGTTTCACCACCAGCAAGAGATGATGGACTACACTTCATGACGTGTTATCCGCCCTGATGCCACACACTCCAACCAGGGACCCTCCCCATGGGCGCCACCCAGCCACAGCAAAGGTCACCTGGCAGGATGGCCCTTGCCGGTAGTCTCGATGCCAGAGGTGGATGGGCATCTACCCCTTGGCACACATGGGAGGTTAACGGCGCAGGCATCAGCAGAGCAATCCCTGTGTGGTCAGGGGGGTACAAGTAACAGGGTACACGGTGTCCCCACCACAACGGACTGGCTACCGTGCTGGATGTCAGGTGCAAAGAAGTCCATGGTCATCGTTGACACAGAAAGTGATAGTGCATGGTGGGAAATGCTCCCAAAAAGGTGTCCTCACCCAAGAAATGGAGAATGAGTGGGACTGAAATGTGATGACAAGAAAGTGGACTAAAGATCTCAATGCACGATGCACGCAATGCACCACATAAGGAGCCCTTCCCCAATTGGCTCACTCTTCAGGAAAATTTTGAAGAATGGATGTCAAACCTGACAGGGAACCATCACATAAAGGCCGAAAGATTTGAGACTCCTTTTAGTCGCCTCTTACAACAGGCAGGGATACCTCGGGTCTATTATAATCCCTGGACCCGCAGGGGGCAACCCACATTTGGTTGTAGGCGATGCCATCAAAGGAGAAGTAGTTGTGGGTGAGGATGTAGTTGGTCATGGGGACCAGGACTGAGGTTGTAGGTTTGGAATTCGTCAGTCCTTGGGAAAGGTAGTTTTCAATACCGGCAAGGCCATGGGCATTACGGATGTTAGTGTAAAGGGAGGTGGCATCAGAAGCAATGGGCAAGGCACTGTGTAGTAAAGGAACAGGAACTGTGGAGAGTCTGTGGAGGAAATGGTTGGTATCTTTTGTATAGCAGGGTAGGTTGTGGGTAATAGGCTGAAGGTGTTGGTCTATGAGAACAGGACATAGTAACTGGCCACCATAGGGCATTGTGGGTGGTTAGGTTTATGGACTTTACGAAGCATTGTAGAAGGTAGGGGTGCAGGGAGTGGTATGGATGAACAGAGAGAGAGAGAGGTGTGGGATGCACCTAAGGATTTGAGGAGAGACTGGAGAACCTGCTGGATTTCTGGAATGGGTTCACTGTGGTAGGGTTTGTTGGTGCACAAATCTGACAGCCCTCTTGGCCTCACCTTTTTTTAGTCACTGTACTTCACCCACCTATCCGTTTCCCTGTTCCCATTGTAGCACTTCACAGCCTCTCTCTTCCACCTACACATCCAGAGTCTTTTTACTTCTCTCCTTTTGCCCCCCCCCCCCTACCCCCCCTCCACTCACCCCCCACCATCCATCCTCTGTCTAACTTCCCGACTGCACCCAGCTAGCCCTACTCTCTCCCCACCTCATCCCCAAATGCTTCCACAAGCAGCACTTTACCATCCCCCACCCCCATCCTGCTATCCCTCCCCCTGCCCATCCCAGCCTCCTCTGTACCCCCACCACCCAGATTGCTTCCTCCATCATGTGCTGTTGCTCACAGTCTGGCCTCCACAGCCAGAGACAGTGGTCATTGTGTGAGTTGTGTTTTTTGTGTGTGTGTGTGTGTGTGTGTGTGTGTGTGTGTGTGTGTGTGTGTCACACAACTCAGAAGGCCTTTTGCCCAAAAGCTTACTTGTTTAGAGGTCTTTTTGCTGTGCCTGTCTGCGACTCAAAATCTCCACTAGATAGTGTGTAGTAATTTAACCTTTTTCATAATACTCTCATATTCCATCATGGATTTTCCATTGTTTGATATTCAGTTTTCCTGTTGATTCTTCCAGCTACACAGTAACAACAGCAGTTGTCAATACGCAGTAAGAAAGGAAGACAAAAATAGAACAGAAATTTTCCACAAATGCTTCTTTCAGCTAGCCTTCTTACAGTACAAAATGCAAAGTTAACAATGACAGTGAATAAACTAACTGTTCCTTAAAGAGGATATCCTGTCACACAATTATGTATGATACAGCAAACCACAGTTGGCAGTAAAATGGAGAGACAATTTAGCAGTCTCCAGTCATACTGGCAACAACTGTTGTATTTTTAATCAGTCTTACATCTTTCAATACTAATGAAAATCCAAAGATGTTGCTTGTGTAATTACACCCATTTTACAGTGATGTGCAGAAGGTAATGGTTATCATATCCCATGAGCCAGCAAGGAGTGACTGATTAGTTTTCTGAATAACATTTCCAGACTTAATGGCCACTAACTGTTTACTGTAGAGACTTCTTCACATGTTATATAGGCTGTAATCTGTTTACAAGTTGGGACATGCCATCTTCCCATGGCTTTTGAAAATTAGAAGAGAGATTGTAACAGTCACTTTCATAACTTGCCTCCTGCTGCTGCAACCTGACTGGGTCCAGTTTTAAGGTCTTTTCTTGCCTTACTATTTTCACTGCCCTGTAAACAGCTTAAAGTCATTCAGCTTCCACTTGTATCAAATTATCTGAATGCATGATTGTGTGATGTTTCCTTCGCCCACCATCCTCTCCCCCCTTTACTCCTTCCCTTTAGGTTCAACTGAATATAATACATATCAGATGATATTCTGAGACTTCAATATTTTTGTATGTGCTGAACAACTTCCCATTTGATGTACTCAATATAATTTTATTTTAAGCTAATTATGGAAAAACAATGATACTTTTTGATTCCAGTATTAACCTAATATGTTATTACTATCAACCATTTCAAATTCCAGTGTATGTTCAAAAAGAGGTGAACACACAACTTGATATATCATAAATACACTGCTGGGAAAAAAAAACAAAATTAGTACACCCGGAAAGATGACATCAATTTTGATCTGATGGTGGCATATGCCACCATGAGTTTAGTAGTTGTACTAATAATGGTTTCAACGTTGTCTGCCAACAGATAGTGCAGCGGCATAATTACCAGAGTGCCATCTGCGTCTAACCTTTAACAGGAAATTCTCACAGCCAAAAGGCTCAGTGTGGTGCAAATGTGTGAAGCAAACAGGCAACAATGCCACAGAGATGCACTCATGCTTCCTACAATCAACTGAGTGAGTTTGATAGAGGTCCAAGAGTGGCCTTCCAAATGGTGGGATGCTTCTTTCAGAGAATCACTGGACAAGTTGGACACATTGCATCAGCTGTGCACCAATGCTCGTATGAGTGGTCATGTGAACATTATCACTTCCATAGATGAGGTTCCGGATGTCCACATAGCACAGATGTCTGCCACAATCATTGTACTGTAATGCTAGCAGTGACAGATCACACTGCTCCACACCAAACTGGTGGCATCAGAGGATCACTTGGAAGATGGAATGGCATGCCATTGTCTTCAGCAATGAAAGCAGATTCTGCTTCCATGCAAGTGATAGTCATTTGCACGTGCAATGCAGACATGGGGAGTACTGTCTTGTAGAGTGTATTTTTCCAAGACACACTGGCACTCCCAGGCCTTATGGTCTGGGGTGCAATAAGCTACAATTCTCACCTTTGGTGTTTCTGGAGGGGATGTCAACCAACAATCGGTACATACAGAATGATGTTTGACATTGTTTTGCCATTCTTGCAACGGGAAGGTACACAGTACTTTCAATAGGATAACGCTCAGTCAAACACTGCCCGTGAAACTCAATGAGCTCTGCAAGGTGTGCTGGAACTTCCCTGCCCAGCATGATCTCTGTACTTGTCTCTATTCGACCACATGTGGGATATGATGGGATAAGAAGAGACTTGCACAACTCATCAACCAACAACTATTACAGAACTATGTGAACAGGGTTGAGCAGGCATGGTATAATGCATCTTTGCAGTTGACTGGATGCCAGAGTCAGCACCTGCACTGCTGTCAGGTAAGGCTGCATAATGTACTAATATGGTCGACATCTGGTACCTTAGAAACACTTGTGCTGTTGATCTGTAAATGTAATCATTTCATGTACTTCATATGCACTGATGGAACAATAAATCTTGAATGAATTGTAAACCTCTAACAGGGTGTACTAATTTTTTCCAGCAGTGTATTATTGCAAAAGTCCTCTAGATAATCTTTGACAACATTGACAGCATTGACCAATAGCATTCTACCTTTAAGGCCAGCTACTAATGTTGGTACATTCTGGTCTTCACAGCTACCGTGGCCAAGTCGACCATAATTTCCCCTTCCCCATGTGTACAGTTCACCAGCAACAGTAATGGCAGCACTGAAATAACACAAAGTTTCATTAATAAAGCAATTAACAAAACTGAATATCACAATGATTAATGACAATTAATATTTTTATATTCTTAAAGTAGTATAATAAATAACAGCTTAAAGGTTGTTGACATATGAATTGAAACACTTTCCCTGTTATCACTCAATTTTTAGGTCCTGTAAGTTTTTTGATGCCTGAAAATGAGCGAAGCAACCATTCAATATCAGGGGTACAAGTTCCAGCAGTTCTACAAAAAGTTACAATCTGCCAGCCACTTTACCTTGATGTTACATCAACTAAACAAGAAATATGATGTGTATTCATAATTCAGGATGTCTTATTTTTCAACATACACCCATAAGTTATTTAAGCATTTGTCACAGCGTACAACAAGTACTTTCCTAGTGGCAGAGACCAGCCTCTTGTTTTTGCTTGTTTTAAAATCTGGAATATATAGTGGGTGGGAAACGCCATGTAACCTAGGCTTAAACTCTAAAAAGACTCTGTTGAGGAAAAAAGTGAGTGTCTGTTGCACACATGACTTTCTAATAGTAATTCAAATCAAATATTAAAACTAAATGGCATTTAATCTGACAACTAAAGTACAAATTTTATGTTACGACCAATCCGTCAGTAGTTTTGGTGACTGAATTAATTTCACCTGTTACAGTTAAAACTAACTAGTGAACCTTGCAACTACACTCTTCATTATGTTCAAAGAAATCCTTTTATAAAATTAATTGTAACGTCAATGTGTTGTTCAGACAAATTCTGTATACACTCTTTATACAACATTGAAGTTAGACTGCTATGTTTCAAATATTTGCATATCACTTTAAAATAATCACTCTTCCATTAACATACCTTATATGTCTGAGGATACAAAATGTTTATTTTAGATCATTTCAGAAACTAGTTTATTCCAGCCTAAAAACTAGTTCTTGAAATTAAAGTAATTTTTGAAAGATAATTGGTATTGAGCTTGTAAGATATGCCATTTTTTACTTTTCATCATCTAACACACATTCTTATAAGCCAAATAAGCTTATACCCATTTGAATTGACCTTCTTCACTAACATATGCTTCAGCCCTGTTTCAGGATACATCAACTAAACATTTTATAGGTAACATCTCAATCAGTTTAAAGTTTCTCACATATCACTAGAATAATTTTGATCCTGTCACAAGCCTCCCTTACAACTGATGCTAGGAATTATATTCCCACAACCTGTTGTTCCTGGTTTCCATTTTGTATGACTGACTTGGATTGAGACTCATTAACTGTGTAGACTGCTATGTATTTATGTCACTCCACACATCACAATCTTCAGGTACAAACAGCAAATTTTGCTTCTACGTGTTTCCTAAAATCATCTACTGTTATTCCATCGCATCAATGTTTCTGTACTTTTTTATCTCTTGGATCCCAGAAAGAATTTCTTCTGCCCATCTACCAAACATTCATCATCACACAAATCACACCCAGCTCCATTTCATTTTCATTATAGTTGTAATTATTTCTTCCACTCAAGCCTGTTTGTGATCCATCTGTTTTTTTATTAATTTTAGGAAATGCATCATTTAACATGCAGTTGTAATTAATTTTTTTTAATTACTGATTTCAGTCGAATCCACTCCATCTTCGGGTCATGAAAGATGTATTCAACTCTGCATTCCAAACAGCAATAAATAATAATTCTTTAAATGTACTATTTAGACACAAAATTTGTTATAACAAACATGTATTCTCTCTTGAAACGTAAACAAATTACATAGCAAAACGGAGTACATGTTTGTTATAAAATGTTGGACTTAAATAGAAAATTTCAAAAATTATTATGTTAGCACAACTGTGGAGTGCACAGCTGAATGTATCTTTTATACTTGAAGATGGTCTGAATGTGATTAAAATCAATATTCAGAATAAAATATAAGTGAAAAAATATAAACAACAGAGTACTAAATCCTAGCCTGTCACGTTGTCAACAGTGGGAATTATAATGTCCAAAGAGCAAAAACAAATTTAGACTGGAACACAAGCTAGAATGTCAGCTGCAGAGATAATTAAGAGATCAGACAAGAAGAGATTCCACTGAACACACAAGCATCTGACTACATATCTGCACGTCAATTGCTAAGCTAGTAAACACACAACTGACTTGAGTCAGCGGTCATCTTAATTTGGCACCTTGGAAACTAGAGGCTATCTTCAGTACGCACAGTGCAGGTACTCCCTATTGAATAGCCATTATACACAGTTTGCTGGCTGTCAACATCATTGGTTCCGCGTCCTCTGTTGCCATGACATTATTGACAAGTGTGGTTACCAAATTTCTCCCCCTTTTAATCGGCACGTAAGGGTGAAAGTGCCCAGGTCCATGCCTTAAACGTCTGGAGATTGTAGAGGGAGAAACTGGACACCCAGTCAGGGGTTCAAAATACAACTGCTCTTCACCATGTTCAACTGGTTGCAGAGGTGGCATGAAAGGGAGTGACTCAACCTCCATTGGTTGCTCCCTCCACAGTTTGGAAGAGAAATTCCAAAATGATCTTAAGTCATAATCAGTATGTGGGGGTGGCAAGCCCCATTGCCTCATATGCTGAGGGAAAAATGGACAGCATCTGTGCAGGGTAATGACCCTAGAGGTGGCTCCTGATACGGCAACCCGCTATGCTCCTGTCACAGCCGCAATTGATTTCTGTCCTGTCACGCACCTATCACCTACAACCGCAACCTCAATCAGTTGCTGACTCCTGAGCTGGACCAGCACCTCTTCTGTCCGCCCAGTCAACGCCCAAGAATGTGGACCCAAACCAACATACCCTTATGGAACTGGGGCACGAACTGGTCTACTGTGGGCAGGGGATAGGGCACAGAAGATCCAACAATGTACATGGCCAACAGCCATGCAGGAGCTCTGCTGGACTATGCTCATTTACCAGTGTGATGCGATACATGGCTAAGAAGTGTGAACGAGCCTCCTCTGCGGTATTCTGCTATGGTTTAGCCAATGGTGTTCATTGTCAGCCAAGTGTCAAGTATGTCAATTGACACTGTCAACACCACATTCCATTAGAAAAAATGTTCAGTAGGTTGTTCAAGTGACATGCAAACACAGGATCATTTGCAATCAAGGCAAAGGGTTGTAGTAGACCTTACACAGTTTGTAAGTCAGACATGAAGAGTGAGAGCTGAGACAAGTAGAAGTTGACAGATAGTGGTAAGATAGTTGTTACTATAGTTGTTACTCTGTCCTTACCCAGTAGGGATGACACCTTCAGCTGTATTTATATGTTTTATTTTATTTACAACTGATTTCGGTGTTACAGTATACTATCATCATGTGTCTCAATGATATGAGGTGATCACGTGGATACTGGGTGATCATCATCATCATCATCATCATCATCTACCTCAAAGAGTGTGCAAAATACTGATGCCCACTACATTGAACCTTCTCTCCTGCTTACTGTGTGTACAGCAGCAACACATCAGTTCATTTTTAAAGTAAACAGCAATTCTTCATTTGTTTCAAATAATTTAAAACAGTATGTTATTTTAAGTTCTCATTCTTCAGACAACAATACCACCTCCTTCAGTTTAATCACTTTTATTAATGGGACAAAAATAATTTCAGTGTGTAACAGAAAATTACCTGTATGTGCTGCCACAAGCAATATGTATAACAGTTTTGCCAACAAGTGCCTGGATCAATGTTGGGTCATCTCTCGAATTAGTATCACCAAGACCTAGGCGTCCATCATCACCACAACCCCATGCATAGACATTCCCGTCACTTGTCAAAGATAAAAAATGTTTCCCATCTGGATGAGCAGCCAATTTCATTATGTCCTTTTCTCCAAATCCATCAACCAACTGGGGGCACTGCAAAAGTTATTAACAAAATACTGCACTTTTCATTATGACAAAATCATGAAGTAAAACACATTTTTACAGTTTTGGTGCTATGCTTCCACAGTAAATATTCTGTAAATATGAGTTTCTTTTGTATTACTTTATATAGAGAAAATCTCAGTTGTAAAGTTATTTCTATTACAAATAGTGTGTTTCACCTAGTTAAGGTATCATCAGATTTTATGACAAGATATCAAGAGTATTACATATCAGCAGCAAGAAAGGTGGTTGCATGAGTCTCTGACAGAAAGGTCTTTTAGATGGTTTATTCACCATCAGTTTTGATCAACCGCCTTCCTAGCCAGTAATATGAAATGCTCTTGATACCTTGTCATAAAATCTGATGAAGTCTTAAACCAGGGGAAATGTGTTATTTGTAACGGAAACAGCTTTGCAATTGACACTGTTTCTTTATACAGTCATGAAAAATGGTTGCTGTGCCAATTAGCCTATTATGAAGTGGAATAATTTTCACTTTTGGATACCTCTCATATCTTTATACCTCAAATAACCTTTGACACCCAATCTGGCAGTACTTAATCAATATAATTATTTTCATTATTGACTGACTGTGTTTCTGTTTCATATCCTGGATGATGCAAATACAGGGTGTCCCAGGACGAATGGTCAATATTCAGGGATATGACAGGAATGATCATTCAAAGTAAGAAACTCTCGTAAACGTGGGCTCTAAAATGCATACCTAATGAGCCATGAGCGTTTGTTCAGAAGATGAGATGAGTTTTACAGAAGCAAAGATGAACAAGTGCTCATAGCTCTTAAGGTATGCACCTTAGAGGCCATGTTTACTTAACTTTTTTTTCTTTTCTTTAGTATATACTACCACCTCTCAAAATGTGGAAGGGAAAGAGCTTGCAGTAGAAGAGATTTGTTTCACAGTGTCAAAGTTGAAAAAATCTCATAGCTCTTAAGGTATGCCTTTTAGAGACCAGGTTTACTAGACTTTTTAGCTTCATTCCTGTCATGTCCCTGAATACTGACCATTCCTCTTGAGACACTCTGTATTTAAAGAAGTATTTGAATGCTTGAACAATTTTCCTTCAATTGTTAGTTAATATGCTGTCTCCTATCTTAAGTAACAAAATGAGATGTCTACCCAATGTACAGTACTCTTTTCTTTCTTTTGTACATTTTATTGTTTTGAATTGAATCAGTAATATCACAAACTATGCAAGACTGAAATTTTTTGTAATGGCATTTATGGCATGGATGGACTTGTCTGGGGTTGACATACAGTATGTACAAAATTATGAGAGTCTAGTGCCTTGTCTCGAAGATATAAGCACGTAGAAAACTGCAATGACTGCAGAAACAACATAAGTCAGCAACTTGCATGGTGTCTACTATGATTGATAGATGGCATCACAATGCTGTGGCATGATATTATCCTTGCATGCTGGGTTCTAACAAAGGATGTGTTTGTATCAATGTGTTTACACTCCCAGCAACTTTCAAAGGCTATGTCATTCAGTTAAGAATCCACTGTGTGTGCAGATGATTTTGTAATGAGTTCCAGTGGAAATAAAGTTTTGGTACAACAAAGAAAAATCTAAAGAAATATGACCACTTACATGTTCCATGTAGTATGAATCCATAATCAAATGATCATGTGCTTAGTTTCAAATAACAAAATTCTAATCCCCATGTATTTTGAAATTTGTTAGTAGGTAGAAAGACAATTACAGGAGAAGTCCTTTAGTATCACTCACATTCAGGTTTCAGTGAATAAAAGGAAAAAAAGAGTTGCAGAATTTTATGAAAATCTCTTCAAGTTTTCCAGTACAAGAGGAACAAAGGCACAGCAGATAATGATTTCTTAAATTTATCGCTCTCATATAAAATTTTTTTTGTATTATTTGTCAAATTATACTAAATTTTCTCTATATTACTTTGTATGAAATCTTATTTATGTCAAGTATTTTTGTAAATGTTGAAAATGTCAGGCGTTTTATAATATTTCCAAGTTTGTTTTTATTTAGCAAATGTGGATTGAATGATATTCTAAGTTCCATCTATTCTGATGATGAAATATCTATCTCCTGCATGTGCAACTGTATTTTCCAATTTCCTTGGTTTAGTAACTGTAATTAAAACCAATTTCATAAGTTGATCACACTAATGTATTTTTACATAAAAATGTGTATGTACACAAGATTGCATTTATTCTCAGTTTGGAGAAGGTAAACATAGATAAATAGAAAAATGATCAATAATATTGGTAAAGAGTGGTGTTATTTCCAACAGAGCACCTTCATCTTTAGCCCTTAGCAACCCACCACTTAAGGAGCTACTGACACTTTTCTGTAGCTCACAAACGAAAAGTTGGAAGAAACAAAACTAATTTATATGTAAAATGATCATACTATAAAGATGTCATGGATCTGTTTCATCTAGGAAGCACAGTGGTTACAAAATGTACAAAATGTTTCAGTGATGAACCAAGTGAAATACGATAATAATTTTGGAAACACTGTAAATTTTCCAAAGACTGTAAATTTTCCAGGCTTGACTGAGTAGCACTACATCTGCATCCACATACATAGCTCGCAAGCCATTGTACGGTGCGTGGTGGGTGGTACCCTCTACCGCTACTAGTCATTTCCTCACATGTGAGAAAAGGGCAAGCCGAGTTTCACACAAACAATGCTTTCTAAAACCGTGCTGATTTATGGACAGAAACTTTTCAATCTCAAAGAAATATATTATATTTGAACTGACAATATTTTCAAGGATTCTGAAGCAAACCAATGTTAAAGATACTGGTCTGTAATTTTGTGAGTCTGTTCTTTGACCCTTCCTGTATATAGGAGCCATATGCCATATGCACTTTTTTCCAGTTGCTTGGGACTTTGCCCTGGTTGAGAAATTTGTGACATATGCAAGTTAAGTAAGGGGCCAACGCTGTAGAGTACTCTATGTAAAACTGAATTGAAATTCCATTAGGACCTGGTGACTTATTTGCTGTCAACTCTTTCAGTTCTTTCTCTACATCAGTGATGCTTATTACTATGTTGTCCATACAGGAGTCAATGTCATGGTAAAATGACAGTATGTTTGTATGATTCTCCTTCGTGAACAATTCCTTAAATGCAAAATTGAAAACTTCGGTTTTACTTTTGCTATCTTCTACTGCCACACCAAACTTGTCAACGAGTGACTGGATAGAAGCCTTAGAGCCACTTACTGATTTTACGTAGTACCAGAACTTTCTTGGGTTCTCAAGAAGATCTTTTGCTAAGGACGATGATGGTACTTATTTTACAAAAAAAAATTAATCTTTTTATAGCTGCATGAATTTCTATTAATGTTCGCCTGTTGCCATTTGCGCATTCTCTTTTGAACCGTGCAGCCTTTGCTTCCTCAGCATTCTTTGAATTTTATTCTTAAACCATGGTGGGTTTTTTTCTGTCCTTAATCCATTTACACAGCAAAAACTTCTCCAGAGTATGATTTACCATCCGTTTAAACTCTGCCCATCATTCCTATACATCTATCTTACTGGAACTAAATGATGTCAATTTACTGTCTAAGTGGAAAGCTAACAACTGTCTACCTGCTCTTTCTAGCAAACATACTCTTCTAGCCTTCTTGACTGATTTATTAACTTCAGTAATATGATGATATCATGGTCACTATTCCCTGTTTCTTTACCAGCGCTGTCAATTAGGTCGAGCCTGTTTGTAGCTAGGTGGTCTAAAATATTTCCATATCATGTAGACTGTCGAAGGAGCTGCTCAAGACAGTTTCTGGAAAACATGTTCAAAAGAACTTCACAAAACTGTCTGTACCCCCTGCAATGAATCCACAAATATCCCAGTCTATACTCACAAGGGAATGTGTCCAATAAGACATGTCGAAACCTACCCTGAAATTTTTTACACAATAAGAAGACAATGAAAAAATGCACTGTCAGAATTTTAGCTACTAAGAGGCACTGCATGTAGTAAAAAAAATAGCTGAAAACTGTCAAATACACACACACACACACACACACACACACACACACACACACACACACCACCACACCCCCTGAGGTCGGCGGTCTCTCTCTCTCTCTCTCTCTCTCTCTCTCTCTCTCTCTCACACACACACACACACACACACACACCTGAGGTCGGCGGTACATTTATAAACAGGAAACATGACACAACCTGATTGTAATTTGTAAAGGACATTTCAGGTTTCAATTTGTTGATAGTTTCTCTGACACTTGCTATTCTCTCAAATTAGCCACTCAAGTAACATCTATAACCAATTATCAGTTGCTTTTTGCAGTATTGGTAAGTATTGACAATACAGATAAATCTGAATTAATATTTATTGTGCTTCCATAATGCATGCCTGCTAATAGTACCTTCTTTTTTTCTTCCTGTTTCGCAGTAATGTGGAATCCAGTTAACATTCTCTATTTAGCAATGATGAAATATGAAGAACGTCATTTCCAACCGAAATCACCTACTTCTCCTGAGGACGTACATATGTATCATTTGTTAGTTGATTTCCTCGATATTCATTCGAAAGATATCGACGTTTCATTTGAAATTGTGGATACGTTAGAAGAAATAGGAAATAACTGTGACGATTCCATGAATTGTGGTTTGGATGACATCAGTTGCGCTAGAAGCAGTTCTGAAGAAGTATACCTTCCAAACCTCAAAAAAACATCTACTGCAACAGTTTTCAGCGACAAAGAAAAGACAGTGAAATATTGGTTAAATAAAGGAGGGAAAAAAAGGCTTGAAGCTACGCAGTGTACAAAGGTGTTTTTGTTTTGTAAAATCAGAGCGTGAACTGTACAAATGGAAGACTGAATCACATGAATTAAGAAATATGCGCCAAATGGAAACCCGTAATCATCTGAATGAAAAACTGTTCGAAATATTTTGAACTGCTCATGAGAGGCTATCCACGTTACCAATGGTGACCTACGAGACTGGGCCCTCCAAATTATATCTGACATGAACATTGCTAATTTCCAGGCTTCGTCGACCTGGCTACATAGGTTCAAGAAATCATACAAAATAAGAAGTCACAAAATTACCAAGTTTATGTCGTGTAAATGTGTAGAGCAGCTGCCAGTGATAGACAATGCTATAGAGAAATTCATAGCTGACGTAAAGACGAAACTTGCTGTTATCCCCACAACTGCTGTTTATAATGCTGATTAGTCAGGTTTCGTGAAAGAACTGCATGCACACCTCACTTTAACATTTCAGGGTGAAAAAAAGACACAGTCGGTTGCCCAGTCTGAATACAATGACACATTCATATACGATAATGCCAGTGATAAGCATGAGTGCATTACCGTTTCCCCAGCTGTATATCTGTCTTCAAGAACCTCAAGGCAAATTAGGTATAAAAATATAAAAAATTGACTGTTTAGTTGCAAAAATCTTGTAATCGACATATCAAAATCTGGAAAAATTGGAAAGATTAATTTTCAACATTTCATTCGAAAAATATTTCTACCAGCTGCTTTTGTTGGATTCATGGTCTGGACATAATGACACCTCCGTTTTTGTGGAGGATGATGAAAAATTTGTAGATGCAATGTGGATTCCACCTGAAACTACTAGTGCGATTCAACCTCTCGATAAAGAATTTTTTCAACAACAGAAAGTACTTTTCAGGAAATTATCAGACAACATAATTTCCAATACCTCTCTCTCATTTCAGGTTTATCAGCAGAACACTATTACTAAGCTCCAGTCATTTGTGCATTAGCAGTTTTCTTCATCATGCTTTACGAATTTGATTAAGTATGCCTGGTATGCAGCGTAATATGCAGAACAATGGCTGGGACCATTTATGATCCCATCCCAGTTCTGTCTTAATAATACTAGTGGTTACTGCAAAGTGCCTGACTGCAAAATGGTTCAAATGGCTCTGAGCACTTTGGGACTTAACATCTGAGGTCATCAGTCCCCTAGAACTTAAAACTACTTAAACCCAACTAACCTAAGGATATCACACACATCCATGCCCAAGCAGGATTCGAACCTGCGACCGTAGCAGTCACACGGTTCTGCACTGAAGTGCCTAGAATCGCTCGGCCACAGTGGCTGGCTGGCTGCCTGACTGCATTAATTTTTCCTTTGTCTGGTGTGCCTGGTGCGAGAAAAAATTTGTGTTTTTGTCTATTGAATGACACTTCACATTTCAGCGATGACTACAGAGAATAAACAAAGAACTGTTTCACTGATACTCAAATGTACAACATTCAAACATTATTATAAGGAATGGGCTACAGGAATTGTTATAAAATGTAGTACTGTACGACAGATTTCATTTCAACAAATTTCAAGTCCTCATTGATGGAAGTTGCCTGTGACATCAAACACTGCCATGATTTTCTTTTCTCTGCTAGCCATTTCTATCAGAATTACATGTGCAAGAATTGAACTGTCGATATGAAGCTACTAAAAAAAAAAAAAAGGTTTGGAGAGTTTTAGCCAGGTTTTCACCGGAGCAAACAAGATAACAAGCACGAACGAAAGAGAATCCTGTCTGGCGTACCCGGTAGGTCTCTTCCAGGTCTTTCAACTGGACACCACTGCAGCTACTTACACGTCCCTAACCTTCCCCAGTTACCTAATCAGAAAATGGAGATCTGCAGTTTATGTGAAATCCTAACCACATGTCTTTCATGGGTATTCCAACATATGTCAGAAGTGAATGCTCGGTTAAAAATCATAGTGAAAAAGTTGTGGTCTGAATGGGATTTGATCCTGCACTCTCTGGATCATGAAGCGTGCGCTTTGCCACTAGACCATTTTTGTTTTAGAAGAAGAAGAAGAAGAAGACGAAGAAGGAGAGAGGGGGGGGGGGGGGGGGAGAGAGAGAGAGAGAGAGAGAGAGAGAGAGAGAGAGAGAGAGAGAGAGAGAAGAAGAAGAAGAAGAAGATTTTCGACCAGTGCTAAGGAGAGATGGAGATGCAACTCATGTAAAGTGCACAAGTGCCACACATGTCACGCTTCCATACAAATTGAGACACTTAAACTCTTCCTTTCCTGCAGCATTCTGCCTACTCCATCAAGCACAGTGCACTCACCATACAAAATAATCCTCACTGAATACCAAAGTTTCACATTGTGGCTCTAACAAGATACAGTCGTATCCTGTACACCAAATATTAGCTCCAGAAACTAAAAATTAATAACGCAGCATTCACAGGTAATGTTCGCTACCTCATGTTCTCTTCCGTTCCGTCTAGTATAAACGATTGTACCCATATACAAGTGAATGGTAGTGAATTTTCTGCAAATGCTCATTCACACGTGTTTGCTTCCATTTGCTCCATTGTAAACTAGGCTTTAGGTGCTCAAAATTGGAGTCTGTGAACTCTGGATAGCTCTGCTACGCAGCACTGCGTGAGTGATTTGAAGAGTCATGCTCTAGGCAGGCAGGCTGTACAAATCATTGTTATAAGCTGTTCCTCCCATGGAAAAAATGTGTAACTTCAACATTTTTTACAAAATACTTGTGGTGCCTCTTAGCAGCTAAAATGTTGGCACTGCATTTCTTTTGTTGTCTTATTACTGTGTAAAAATAATTCAGGGTAGGTTTCATATGTCTTATTGGACCAAAACCGTCACGGCAGAATTGGGTGACCATCTCATACACAACCGGGTAACTTCACTGTCACACTGACACACACACACACACACACACACACACACACACACACACACACACACAAAAACTCCTTTGGCATCTAATCTGTCTTTTTATTATAAGTTCCATGAATTGCTAAATATCTCAGAGTTGTCTACTTTGGCGTTCAAACAGCTCTCAGTCCTGAGAATAATTTCAGCGCAAGAAGTTTCCGGGAGGGCACTAAATTGAGGAACTTTGTTAGGAATACTTCAACAATTTATTGATAAAATTTTGACAATCAAAATGTCTTTACTGTGAATGTGGTCTGATTTCGCTATCTAAGTGCCATCTGAATGTTCATCAGAGAACCTCAACCCATCACTGATCCTAAAAGTCTCATTACGTGCACTCCAGAAGTACTCTGCTATGTGAGTAGCTGTTTCCTTTGTGTAGTACACCCCTGATCTATCAAGGTGAGTCCTACAATTCCCCAATTGATAATGCAAGTCCAGAAATCTGCAGTCAAGATTGTCACAGAGTCAACGAAGTCTCTGGTTGAGACCCTCCACATGGCTCCAAACCAAAGGACCCAAATCAATTCAAAGAACAATGTTGAAAATTGCAAGCTCCATCAGCAGCCTTCGCCACCTCCGCCAGTCGCCTGTATGAACTGAGGATGGCCTCAGAACCCAAGTGACAGGCATCGTCAGTGCCGATGTGAGCCACAACTTGCAGATGACTGCACCCTGTCCACTCGGCCCCTAGCAAGACCTCCTCCACATCTCAGATGAGGCATCTCGGCAGACATACTAAGTGCACAGTGGCTTTCTTTCAGGCTCTGAATGCTATCTGCCTAAGAGGGTGCATAGCGTTTGTAAAGTTGGAGCTCGCAATCACAAGTAAATCCCTCCATGTGCCTGCTTGAACCTTGCTGACGGAGCAGCCATCTGTCCATCCACAGGGGGAACATGCAAGGCCAGGTGGCCAGCCTCCACATTGGTCCTCTGTCTCAAGTGATGCAAATTTGTTACCACATACCACTCATTCTCCTGTGAGGGCAAATCCACTTCATCAGGTACAGTGGGAGGTCCCTCAGCAGCAGAGCCTATGGACAAAACAAGTGACACCTGAAGTGTTTCAGGCAATGCACCAGATTCTCCACCACTATTACACCCCAAGGCAGCAGCCTGAAGACAACTGACCGTAGCCAAAAGCACATTCAACTGTTCGCAAATTGTGGCCAACTCCTCCTCCGTCTGCACGCGGCATACTCACATCCTCCCCATCCCAGTATTACTAATTCAAGAATTGACTATAAAAGCACAGACATAAACTTAGGTATGCAACCTGCTAAGCTCCAGACATGTCACCAATGGAGGCTGATGCCTTACGAGCTGTGAATCTAGCTGTTCAGCAGAAATGAAAACTATGCTACAGCTCTACTTGGAAAATGAATCTGAGCATACTTTTCTTTGTATGTGAGCTTCACGCATGCCTCTTCCAATGTGTGTTTTCAAAAGTCACTCCTATAAATAAATAAAACTTTGATATTAATAACTGACTAAGCCACTGGCCAAACCAAAAAGTGGAAGAGGAATTTTTATCTGCAAATTCTCTGCAGGCAACATTCCTGCATACATGAAAAAGTCTCACTATGTAATGCTTTTGCTTTACTTGAAACAGCTATGTACTTCTACAATAACTGGTTAATCACAGAGTTTATCTCTACTCACTTACGCATGTAGACTATGCTTGATTTCAAGAAAATTGCCATTGTTTCTTGACTACAAGAAGCAAATTCTGAAGTATAAGACATATTCTATGATGTAGTATCTGAAGGACAGGCCAATGTTCTTGGTCATTTGGATGAGTGTTGATATCCACCAGCAGTACCACCCACTCAGTAATGAGTTTTATAAATATAATTTGAAGGCTCTATTTTCCATTTCCAAAAGAAATTGACTATGATCCCCATATGTATGGGTAAGCCTAAGTCAAGCATCATATGCCTGACAAGCTGCCCCCAATTAACATTTTGCTTCAAACACTGGAAGCTGGAGGGAACTGTATGAATTTTTGGTTACATTGTCAAAATTTTTGTTTCTTGTGTCTTTCTTTCTTTCTTTCTTTCAGTAGTGATAAGCACCTTTCTCAAAACTGGATGAGCATCAGATCAACCATTGCTTGCTTGCAGTAATTAACAAGGTAAACCTCGTTTTGATGTTGGGGTTGTGATAGCCTCACACAGTCCATGTCAGTAAGTGAAGTTGATCGATCTCAAAAACATACAGTGTTTCACCATAACACCAAATACTGGTGGTTGGAGCACAGGAGAGATTCTGATAATGAACAGCTGGCGAAATTGATTAGCCCACTTTTCAGAAACCCTAAATTGATAAATCAGAACCCACACAATGCTAGCAGAGCACCCTCAAGTAATTATCATTTAGCATCAATAAGGTTATAAATACTACTTTTGCTGGTGATGCCTTCGCCAGCACACCAGTCAGCACTTGGAAACATTGTATAGCAGGTGCTGAACTAAGGGTGCCTATGACAAGAGAAGACCATGGCATGCCCCCAGACTGCACACCGATAACGTCCCTGGACAGCAGGCATATAGGCCGCCGTCGTTGACCAAGCTGTCTCAATATCAGTACCTCCGTATGTCGCATTGGGATTCAGTTCGCATTGCATCTCAATATGTAGCACTGTGCTCTAGTCTTCCACAGTGATAGTCGTCGCCTCGCACCTTATCTAGCTATGAGGGAACGTTAGTCACCGTATGTAGTCGTGATACAGACAAAGACAAGATTCAAGAATCAGAACATTTTATTTGATTGCTGTTAACCACAGAACTTCAGACTGGACATCATTGAAGTTAAGTACTCAATTGGTTCCAGTAATAAAGCATATTTTAACCAAGTGTGCATTTCGTGTTGCAGTGAGAGGAAACAAGCCAGCCACCTACCAAACCATCCTCTCCTCATCCAGCCAGGAACCACAAAACATTACAAGAGGGCACAGTCACAACACTAGTGACACAACAAATATTGCCCATCTGATGGGCAAACAGTAACTTAATCTATATAACATGAAAAAGAACAACTTTGGTCTCGAAACCATGAGGTTCATATCACATAGCTCCAGGTAGGATGAACTGAAGAGATAAAATACATTCTCTAAAATCAGTTAATACAAAGATAACATAATACCTGGTTTGAATTACACACAATTAACTACGGGGCTAAGAAGTAATAAAATTGGACAATTCAAGAACTGTAATGCAAATTTTTAAAATATATAATGTTTATTTGCAAATTTGCAAATTTTCAAATGGACCAAGTTGGTTGGTTGGTTTGGGGAAGGAGACCAGACAGCGTGGTCATCGGTCTCATCGGATTAGGGAAGGATGGGGAAGGAAGTCAGCCGTGCCCTTTCAGAGGAACCATCCCGGCATTTGCCTGGACTGATTTAGGGAAATCACGGAAAACCTAAATCAGGATGGTCGGATGCGAGATTGAACCGGCGTCCTTCCAAATGCGAGTCCAGTGTAAATGGACCAGGACAAAATATTTAAATGTAATATTTACAAGCATATAAAAAGCCCTGAAGATAAAGCACAACATTTGGTGAACTACCATATCTGTACAATACCAGTTCCTCCCTCTATTACCGTAAATATATACCTCTTGATAATTTAAATAGAACCCAGTGGTTTTTGATGTAATGCAATAAACAGCTTTAGATGGCACAGGTGGCATAAGAAGATGTAAAAGAAATGTATAAAGCTGTAATTGTGTCTAGAATAAGGTAGAAGTTTCAGGGTAGTTTTTTTTCTTTGCAATTAAAAAAAGCAGAACAAGCCTGAATACAAAAATAACTGATTGAAATTTACAACATTGATTAATAAATAAAACTTCACTGTAGTGTCAAACATTATACATATACATACCAAATACTGTAACGCCCTGTAAAATGGTACAGGACAAGGTACATGGCAATTTTTGTGTACTTCTCAAACAGCTCTTCACATTTAATGCTTCACTCAGTCACACCCCCAACTACCACATTTTTATTTCCTCTAGTGCATAAACAATTTGAAACATTTGCAGACTTTCATTTTGGGTCAAAAGCAATACGTAAAAAATAGCTATAACCAACCTGAGTTTCAGAACTGTAATGCAGGACATAAACCTTGCCTGTATTAGCAAGGATATGCATGCAACGTTCAGCACATGAAATCTGAACCACTCCTAGTTCTCCAATACACTGGCAGCAATGGGGAGACATAGCTGTGCCACTACCGCTGCCCCATGCAAGCCAACCCCAGGCTAGAACTTCTTGATACTGTCCCATATTCTGCAAAACAGAACACACAGATGCATGTAGATTATGATTAACATTAAAAGAAGCACAATAAATAATCAATACAGAGGATTGTTTCAAAACTGAAACCAAAGCTGTTGACAAATAAGAATACAGATAAACAGCAGATATCAATCTGTCTTCAATACATCAATGTAAAGCCACATCAACCTATAAATATCTTCATCAAACAGAAGTACTGTGCTTATGATCAGTTTGACATGGTCTTCTTCTTCTTCTTCTTCTTCTTTTTAAATTTAAAAACACGTAGATCTCTCCTAAGACTACTCAACAAGCTACTCATGTGTGAATAAGATGTCATAGCCAGTTTATTTACTTTAAGATCAACTACTGCCTTTTAAGTTGACTAGTAGTATGCTATCAACTGCAGAATCCAATCCCATCGCATGTACCAACTCATGGGTTCAACTTTCCACAGGCCATGTTCAATACTTGATCCAGCTCACAGTTTTAACTTACCACATACAATTAACACCGTGTCCACTCCAGTAGGAGTAATTGAATTCCATTTCAGTAACAGCCTTAATGCTGTGGGAAAGCCAAACTTCTCACTATATCTGTTCAGCCAGTGGTGATACACTTGCAGTATTGTGGGAGAATCTCTGTGGAAAGTGAAAGTGGAAAGTGAAAAGTAAGGAAAAAAGCTTATGGTAAGTTGAAACTTTCAGTCAGTTCGTATGGTGAGCTCAGATACTGCAGTTGTAGTGCACTCATAATTTGGTTTTTGAAGCTCTAGCAGTAGCCATGTTTGCAGAAAAAATTATGGAAATTCAGTTCTCTAAAAATACTCATTAATGAAGGCACAAAGGTGCTGAAACATGTTTGTATACTTATGAGCAACAGTTGTTTGCATAATAGGTGGACCTGAATCCCATAGTGTAGTGCACTGCTTGCAAATGGCAGGTATTGGTACTGTTGTACTGCAGTAGAGTAAAAATTACTGTCCAATCACATTAAAGTGACCACTTGTCAAATCCTAAATAATCACTTTTTGCAGCGCAGACTGCTGCAAGGCATGCGGGAAGAGTGTCATTGAGGTTCTGGAAGGTACCACCAGGGATGTGGAGCCATGCCAACACCAGTGCCATGGTGAGCTGCACTAGGTTTATTTGGTTGAGGATCCATGGCATGTACCAATTCTCAAGTGGGTTTAAATCCGGGGAGTTAGTTGGGCAGGGGTGTACAGCAAATTCATCCTGGTACTTTCCGAACCATGCACGTACACTGCGAGCTATGCGACACATTACACTGTCCTACAGGTAAATGCCATCGTGCCAACAAAATACAAACTGCACACAGGGTTGGACATGGTCCCCAAGGATAGGCACATACTTGTGGTGATTAATTGTGCCCTCCATAATGATGACAGCATCCAGGGAATGCCACAAAAACATCCCCCAGATGATAATGCTCCAATGGAACCTAATAGGTGATTCATCAGAAAAGCCCACCTGCAACCACTCAGTGGAAATCCAGTTGTGGTATTGGCATGCAAATTCCAGCCTTCATCACTGATGAACAGCAGTCAGCATGGATGCATGAACAAGGTGCCTGCTGAAGAGGCCCATACACAGCAATATCCACTGACCAGTCACAAAAAAAGACACTGTCAGTAGCCTCTTGGCTCATCAGGGCAGTCAGTTGGTCAACGGCTGCATGTCTATTTGCATCTCTGCAGCTGTCATTCACCCATATCATCTATGGCCCATGATGCACCAGTTGCCTAAGTACCGGCTTTGGATAGTACAATTTTGTCACATACAGTGTATTTTTACCACGGCAATATGTAAACCGATTACAAACTTAGCCATTTAGGAAATGCTTCCACCCATGGCCCAAATGCCAGTGATGATGCCCTTTTGGATGTCAAATTTCTCCGTTTCTGCATTACAACAACAACAACACTGTTTTCTTTGTTTGTTCCCCCCCCCCCCCCCTTGACACTTTTTGTAAACCTCTCACTGCTGCCACAATCTATCTGTGAGTGGTTAATACATGTTGACATCTACCACAGGTGGTGTTCACATTAATGTGCTGGACCATGTAAGACACCTGCCATAGCTAGTGCAAGTGGCCACATAAGTGTATCAGACCAGAGCTGACTGAATGTTATTGCATCGGGGACTGCTGCTGATACAAAAAGAAGGCAAAGCCATTGCAGCATTGGTGGTCCAGTTACCTCACATCTTAACCATGGACTTCTTGTGGTTTATGTGAAAGAAAGGGAAAAAAAGGAAAAAGGAAAGAAAACAATGCTGCAGTAAATTAAGGATGGGTAAAGACCGTATAAATACTCGCAATTGTAGTCAAAGATATCATAGTCTGCCAGCCACCAGTCCCAAGGAGGGATCTACATTGGTTCATGGGTCCATGAATGTAAATGGCTCAACCAATCTCCCTTGCCAGTCTGGAGATGCTGGCTGCAGCCCTGCAGCTGATCCCAAGTCCTATGCTGTGGACGTAGCATTTTCTAACTGGCAGGTCACTTAGGGGGCCTAATTCAGCTGCTGCTAGCCTTCAACCCTGAGTGTCTCTGGGTCTCATCCAGGGCTGTGCAGCCACTCATCCGCCATCACTTGGGCAGGGAAACTCCTGGCTGCCAGCCTCTGCTCATGTGGGCAGACATTGCTGTGGTGATATGTCCCTTCTACACTGGGTCCACTGGATCTCACATTCCTCATCCAGAGCTACTCATCTACCTTTAGGTAGTGTGGCTGCCACAATGGGATACTGACTTGCTGATGTGAATGGCCTTACCTCACTGGTGACGTCACCACTTCCTTGCCTGCATGACACTGCTGAGCCACTCGGTGACCGCAGCACTTTCCCCATCGACTCTATATGGCTTAAATTACACCAATATTATTAATTTTCTTTCCTATTCCATTTGCATATTAGGCAAGGAAGAAATGAGTCTATATGTCTCTCTGTAAATGCCCTAATCTCTCTCATTTTTTCCTCATGATCCCTATGCGAGATGTACAATGGTGGCAACATAACGGTTGCACAATCATCTTTGAATACAAGTTCTCTAAATGAGAACTACAATGTTGTCCTTCCAAAGATTCCCATTTAAGTTACCTGAGTATTTCTGTTAAAAATCTCTTATGGGCTACACTGACCAGTTACGATCCTAGCTGCGCATCTCTGAATTAGTTTGACCCTGTTTTCATGCCAACTTGATACAGATTCCGACCTCTGGAACAACATTCTAGAATTGGTCACACTACCATAAAGTATGTGATTTCATTTAGAGATGCATGAAGTTTTCCAAGAACCCTTTCAACAAATCTAGGTCTTCTAGTCACCTTCTCTAATACTGATTTTATGTGATCGTCCCATTGCACATAGCTTCTTAATATTACCCCTAGACACTTATATAGTGTTATGAGCTCAAGAAGTTAAGCACTAGTCTTGTAATCAGATTCTATGTGGTTCTTTATCTTTGTTATCGGGATAATCTTAGCAACTTATAGCATTAGCTTGCCACAGGCAGTGTTCAAGACTTTACACAGCTCACATTTAAAGAGCTGCTATTCATAACACCAAGTCAAAATTTTGTCCAAGTCTTTCTGAATTTCCTTATGATCTTTCAATGAAAATACTTTCCTGTACACAAATGTACTGTCAGTGAACAATCTCATAGTACCACTGATCCTACCTGATATATCGCTTGTGTGTGTTGGAAATATTAGAGGTCCCTATGAAATTGTTCATAGGTGAATGGCCAATTATCAGAGTCCAATGGGCACAATATTTTGGTAAACAACCACACTACCATCAACAGGTGCACTGACGAATTGAGGCCTAGAAGCTAGTGTGGTATTTTTATGCTTTTATGCACCCCCTTCCCCCCCCCCCCCCCCCCCCCCGCACCCTCTCCCTCTGACGCACTGATCCATATACGGTCCACATTGAGCATGTCCTCCACCTCCTCCTGCCAACTCACTACTCCATCCGAGGCTTACGCACAAGAACGCATGCTGCTGGTGTGTCCGCTGTCACTTTGCCTGTCCTCAACAAAATATTGTCCCCATTCGACACTGAAATCCGACCATTCATCCGTGAACTATTTCATCATAAATTATGCCAGGAGACCCTGAATTTATGCTTCCTTAGGACATATTTGATGTTACTTTCATTTCTATGAAATATTCACCGTCCAGTATACAGGTAATGTACTACGTTCTATTAGTCAAATATTCCACAATCACATATTTGCGAAGATACTGTATATGATTGTATCTTGATTAGAAATTGATGATGTGGTGCCAGACACCTTATGGTAATCTAGAACACTGGAGTCTCTCTGTTTACCAGCATCTATTGTTTCCAAGATGATGTGTATGAACACAGCAATCTGTTTTTCACATGAATGCCTTTCCTGAATGTCTGATGATTTTTTTTTTAGAGAAGTTCATTTTCCAACAGGAACATCAAAATTTGTGAGTGTAGAATATGCTCTAGGATCCTGTAACAGATGGACATAAGTGATTTTGGTCTACAAATCTGATCTGATCTAATCCCTTTTTTGTAAACAGGAGTGACTTGTCTCTTTTCCAGTCACACAGGACTGTTCACCACATGAGCTATTCTTGATAAAAGTGAGCTACAAGAGAAGTTAATTCTGTAGTGTATTCAATATAAAATCTACCTAGAATTCATTCAGGACCTGGTCCGTTATTTGCTTTAAGTGGTCTCTATTGTTTTTCATTACACTGGCTGCTAATAACAACATCACTCAATTGTGAGTATGTGCAGCAGTCAAACATCAGTACGGTAGTATCCTGTTGTGTGAGTACATTTTTAAACACAAAATTTAAAATTTCTGTTTTCTGTCTGGTGTCTTCAGTTTAGACATTAGACAGATCTCTGAGACTTTGAATGGAAAGTTTAAATCCATTTATTGTCTATATGTATGACTAGAAATTCTTTACATATTCTAATAAATCTTTCACCAGGATCTGATGTGAATATCAATGTAGACTCATATATTATCCTCCTTACAGAAACACAAGTTGTCATTAACTTTTCTCTATCAGTATCCCTGTTATCTTTCTTGTAGCCAGAGTGTAATGATCTCTGTTTTCACAACATTCTGCGTACAGTATCATTAAACCAGGGTGGCTCTTTCCAGTCTTTTATTATCTTCCTTCAAATGTATTTATCCAAGTTGCAGTTTGTAACCTCTTCCAACTTTAAGCAAAACTGCCGTGAGTTTGAGAGAGCTGAACTACACTTACATCTACATACATACTTCACAAGCCACTGTGTGGTCCATGCCAGAGGGTACCTTGTACCACTAATAATCATTTCTTGTCTTGTTATACCTGCAAACAGAGTGAGGAAAAACAGTTGTCTACATGCCTCCATACGAGCCCTAATGTCTCTTATCTTTGTGGTCCTTACACAAAATGTATGTTGGCACCAAGAGAATCTTTCTGCAGTCAGCTTCAAACGTTGGTTCTCTAAATTTTCTCAATATATTTCATGAAAAGAATATCATCTGCCCTCTAGGGATTCCCATTTGAGTTAATAAAGCACCTCCATAATATCTGAGCACTGATAAAAACTGCTGGTAACAGAACTAGCAGCCTGCTGCTAAATTGCTCCAATGTCTTTGTCTTATCAATCTTATCAAACCTGATGGGGGGTCCCAAACATTTTGAACAGTACTCAACAATGGGTCACACTAGCTTTCCACATGCAGTCTCCTTTATATATGAGTTACAGTTTCCTAAAATTCTCCCAATAAGCCAAAGTTGACCACTTACTTTCCCTAATGCCATCCTTATGTGCTAATTCCATTTCATAGCACTTCACAACACCACGCCAAGATATTTTACTGACATGACTGTGTCAAGCACCACATTATTAATGCTGTGTTTGAATATTCTGGGACTGTTTTTCCTACTCCTAGAAATTTTGTCTAAATCATCTTGTATCCTCATAGTCACTCAACGATGACAACTTTTCATACGACAAAGCATCAACAACAAACAGCCATAGATTGCTGCTCACCTTGTCCGTCAGATCATTTATGTATATAGAACATAATAGCAGCCGTATCATACTTCCCTGGGGAACTCCTGACAACATCCTTATCTCTGATGAAGACTCACTGTCGAGGACAACATACTGTGTTCTATTACTTAAAGAAGTCTTCAAGCCATTCACATGTCTGGGAGTCTATTCCATATGTGTTAAAAGTCTGCAGTGAGACACCATGTCAAACATTTTCTGGAAATCTAGGAATATGGAATCTGCTTGGTTGTCCTTCATCCATGGTCCACTGAGTAAATGTGAGAAAAGGCAGGCTGAGTTTCAAATGAGTGATTGTTTGGTTGTTAACAGAAGCTTCTCCATCACAGGAAAATATTCTGTATTCAAACTGAGAATATGTTCAAGAATTCTGCAGCAAACCAACATTAAGGATATTGGTATGTAATTTTGTGGGTTCGTTGTCTGTAATTTTGTGGATCCTTTCTTTTACTCTTCTTACATACAGGAGTCATCCGTACTTTTTTCCAGCCACTTGGGGATTTCCACTGGGCAAGAGATCCACAATAAATGCAAGCTAAGTAAGTGGTCAATGCCACAGAGTAGTCTCTGTAAAAGTGAACTGAGATTCTGTCAGAACCTGGCGATTTGTTCGTTTTCAACATTTTCAGTTGCTCCTCTATGCCAGGGATGCCTATGGGAGTTTGTGTGACAATCAAATTATGGTTCTTCTATTTCCACACCTGACTGGTTAACCAGTGACTAGGCAGAAACATCTGACTCACTTAGGGATTTTACGTAGGACCAAATTATTCTCGAGTTCTCAACAATACCTTTTGCTGCAGTACAATGGTGAAAGTTATTTTATGCTTCTCGTGTCGATCTTTTTAGAGCACAATAGTCTCTGCTTCCTCAATCACCATCATTCTCAGTTTGTATTTTAAATAGTTTGATAATGCCTCTCTATCAGTTTGACCAAACACAAATACCTTCCTCGCTATCTTGAAAACCTTTTTGTCTTTGGTGATAAACCAAAACCGGATGAAATTCATTTGCCAGATTAATGACTGTTAGTGTGAAGCACTGATTAGTCTGTGTCTGCTTTACAAACAGTTTCCTATTTCAGTTTAGGAAAATGTGTAACTAATTGTCACCCACACCTCATATTCATAAACATTCAAAAGAAGAAAACACAGAAGAATACTACTCAACTCACAGATGGCATGCAAGTTTTCCTGCCTCTCAAATTAAGGTAACATTAAGGAAACATGAAAGTCACCTGCCAACAGAAATAAATCCCAAATCCTTGATAAACCAATGCCAATGCTAAAACACAGTCAAACAGACAGTAAAAGTAATAAGAGTACACTAACAAAACAGCATCCTCATATACAACAATTTGAAGAATGTAATTATTATATGAACATCTACTCTAGAAGTCACTTTACAGAGTGTGGAGAGAAGGCAAAAATGACTGTACACAACCATACACATGCTATCCCTTCCAGTGATTGCCATTTATAATCCTTGTATATGTCTGCAACATTTTTGTATTAAGTAAACTGGCTATTACAATACTCCATGTATTTGTCTCAATTCCTCATATCTCTGCCATCTGGACTAACTCATTGAGGACTTAAACGTACTATCATTACTCAGAACAGCTTACACAAGAGTGCTGTATGCAGTTTGATTCAATATATTTTTTCAAAACATCCCCCCAACAAAATGAGGTCTTCCTTTCATCCTCTATAACAAACTTAACATATCTGTTTCATTTCATTTTGCTTTGTGTGTCTGGAATTAGGAGTCATAGGAGAAATTAAAACTTTCAGAGTGCAGTCTCCTACTGGGTTTAAGTAGCTCCATGATACTTCACATATCATTCACATCTGTTAAGTACTTTTTGTATGTGAAAGAGTAACTCTACGCCTTTGTAATATGAATGGTGTGCTGCATATATGTGCACACATGTTACATTGTTATTCATAATTGGTAAGCACATTATTTAAGGATATTTTGTTCTTTACACAAATACCAGAATTCTGTCAAGTTTATCATAATCACCACCATCACAATTGGATTAAATGATCCTTTTGCTGAGAAACAGCATAGATTATTTAAAATGGAGTATGACTTTTACTTTAACTACATTCATCATCTCAAGAATAAAATGAAACTCAAATTTAGAACTGATTCGGATGAATTACTACATCACAAATATTCTATTATCACATCTCCACTGAAGCAAACTTGTAACACGAGGTATTATGACACCTGTAGAACAGTGTAGTGACAGAACGGTTGTGTGAAACTCTCTCCACAGCAGCACTGAACAGCAACTCATAAATACACACTGCCAGAAGCCTCTACATAACATTCAGGATTACAGTTAGCAGCACTGTCACCAGTGACCATTTACAATAAAGGGCAGCATTCTAACAGGCTAGGAGTAGTGTTCATAGTCCCTAAGAAGACGGATTAAACTTAAAACACACCAGTACCTAAACTATCAGAATGTTAGCTGATATACTAAATTATAAATAATGGTATTAATGGGGATGACAAAGAAAGTGCCAAAAGAAGAGGCTAAGACCAAAATGCTATGTAACATATAGGGTGCTGAAAGCCACAACTAAGAACGAAAGCAGATGTAAAAATGTAGAAAATTACATGTTACCTGATGAGGAAAATGTTAATGTGCTTCAAATAAGAAACTATGTGGAGAAAAGTGCTCAATCCTAATTCATGGGTTAACTACAATTAAAAATGACACAGAAAGTAAAATTAACACAATTAAAAAAAAAATCAGCTTCAAAATACACTGCATCCATGAACACTGCCATACAGAATATAAGTCTTAAATCAATTGCAATATTTCAATGTTGCCAGCAGCTTTTGAAGGAGCAACAGAATCCATGGTGGTTCTAGCATTCTCATAAAAAAAAAAAAAAAAAAAAAAAAAAAAAAAAAAAAAAAAAAAAAAAAAAAAAAAAAATATTTCACTGAATTATGAAGTTAAAAAGATCTTAATTTTCTACACAAGAATTTGTATCTGAAAGGTGCTGTGTGGCATTAAAAAGAGAAAATAATCCCATGATTCAGCAAAATATATAAATTTTATTAAAAATGTCTTCAAGCTTAACTTAAGATATTTCACAAGGAAAAATGAGTATACCACAAAAACCACAAAGTGGAAAATAAATTCCTATGGATATACTTGGACACACACACATTCTAGACAACATACAGAAATCATTTCAAAAATAAACTAAATTTCTGTTCTATCCGACACAACAATCATGAACACAAGGAAGGTTGTATATCATTCATACTTTGAGCTGGGTGTATAACAACATTTTTTGTTTGTTATGGAAATGCAATTACATGTCAAAACTCTCTATGTTGCAGAAAAAATAATTAGAAATATATGCAATTCAAGATATCAGAACACAGTAAATATTTCTTCCCTGTTCATTTTTGCTCCAAGCGCCCAAACCCCATTTTATTTGAAGAAAAAACGTTCCATCACACACATGAAATCAAGATTAATAAAAGTGCCACATTTCCTCCATAATAAGTATCAATACAAATTTACAAATTATTAAATGAAAGAAATACCTGCTGTATATGATTCGGGACAGTGGCACTATGCAGTTTATTAATACAAAAATGCTAATATTCAATGTAGGAGTTCTAGCTGATAATAGAATATTATATACAGCATGCAATAAAACTTAAATTATACTCTGCAACATCTCATGCCAATGTGTAACAAATGATCCAATGGTTGTAGAAGTTAAATCAGATATTTATCGATTCTGGCTATTCTTCTGTATTATAAACCAAACGATTTCATCTGTAACTGATGGTACAATAAAATTCTTATTATTATACAAGAAAAAATATAGTGATGAAACAGGAGGAGGTACAAGGAAAACTGTAGGAGTGAAACAGGAGGGGAGATTGTTTTTTGAGAGGTGGAGGGAAATCAAGATGTGGTGGTGGTGGAGGAGGAGGAGGAGGAGGAGGAGGAGGAGGAGGAACACAAGATGCAGATCAATATCAATTTTGCTCTTTCACAAATTTCAGTTCTCTCTTCCCTCCTTGTCACATAAAGTAGAAAATATCAGTTCCATTGCACTATGAAAAGTTTCTTTTTTAATACAATGAACCAGAAATCATAATAATCATGTTCTATATAAAGTGACAAATACTAACAACACAAAATTCAAAATCATATGGATACGAATTATTGTGTTACTTCTGAGTTTTAACTGTCAAATATAAAATTACAGCATTTTATTAATCAAAGGTTAAAATATCATTACTTCTTGCATCAAAAATTAACATAAATTGCCACTAGATAAACTGCACCAAACAAACAGCAATAAATGAACTCAGGAACATTAAAACTACGTCACAAGTCTTCACTGAAGTAGCCACTTCTACTTCTACATCTACATCTACATCTACATCCATACTCCGCAAGCCAACTGACGGTGTGTGGCAGAGTGTTACTTTGGTAATTATAAGTTCTGATCTATATTCATTTCCAGGAGGTCGGAAAGTAACAGAAAACTAGTGAACAATGGTGGCATTAAATTATGATGGGAAAAGGCTGCTATCCCACTGTCTGCATATGACAGTGTTCATATCTGAAAGTGAAGAAAAGCTAAAAACAAGTCATGGCTACTGCTTTTGATGCCCAATGCAAAATAAAATTAAACACAAAGACCCAGCTCCTTATGATGTGAAGAGCAGAAACACACTATCAAAGCTAACATCTCACTGAATTGACATCTCTTATGACTGCAGTAGACGGGAAATTATTAACCTGATAAATATTATGAACCCAGCATCTTATATACAGAAGGTTACCCTCATTTCTAATAACACAATACACATGACAACTTTTACATAGAGAATAACTTCAGTTTGAGAGTAAAGTATGAACTCTGGGAGAGACTGGACAAAAACAAATTTGAGCATTCAAGGATTGCTATATGATAATTCTAAAGACCATATGAACAGAAAAGATCACAAAT
This sequence comes from Schistocerca serialis cubense, assembly GCF_023864345.2. Lineage (NCBI taxonomy): Eukaryota > Metazoa > Arthropoda > Insecta > Orthoptera > Acrididae > Schistocerca > Schistocerca serialis. Next base: position 165,889,855 of record NC_064640.1, read on the forward strand.
CAAGTAGAACCACAGAAAATCAATGTGACACCAGAGCTACAGAGCACAGTTCAAAGAGGAAGAGACATCTGAATGGAATGTCATGAATCTACTGCACATCACTCTCAAAGATGCAACACATTACAACTTGCTGATTCAGATGCTTCATAGTCATCGCTGCAGTGCATTTGAGAAAAAGTCATTACACAGAATACATCAACCAGAAACTTGTGTCAGTTATGCAGACCATACTTGTAGTTACAGCCTATCACTATTGTAACTGTGAAGAAGAAGAAGAAGAAGAAGTCAAGGTGGGATGGGGGAGGATTAGGAGAAGAACAAAAAAGGTTTTTTTTTATTTTTTATTTTATTCACTGTTACCTTTGTAAAGCTTGCTGGTGGAATATACGGAGATGCAAGACGGTCCAAATGAGCCACTAGAGCAACAGCAATTAATTTCAAATCGACTAATGCGCAATCATCGTCATCTGGTATGTCCAAGTACCGTAAGAAACATTCAGTTGGACTCACCTGAAAACAATTATGTGAATAACAATATCCATTACGACTAAAAAGGATAGCAACGGTGTGGCTATCCTCACTAAACTAATATGATAATACAAAAACAGAGTCATGCATTCAGAGTAAGTACTTAACTAATAAGTATACAGAGAAAAGGTCTGACTCACTCCTGCCTGTAAATTTTCGTCCCAGGAGACTGCTTTTGAAGTAGGTTTAGAAGGTATGGATTCAAATCTTCGAAGTAGAGGAACTAAGGGTGCACTTGTCCCTGAAGATACTGCCCTGCAAACATTTTGGAAGTAAAACATGTTTCATTATACCTTACTACAACTGTAGTAGAATTGTTCAAGTCAATTCAACATCTTATTCTGTCACAAAATATGAGACTACAGCACAGAGATTTGCTAAAATATACAAATAATGTACATTTTCTTGCTAGAAAGACTAATTGGAGAAATGTTTCTAAATTTGGAAAGTCCAGGCTTTCAACCTACAGGCAGCTTTATAAACAGCAAATGTGTATGGACTCAAAAAATTCTGTAAATTGTACTCAAGTGGGGGAGAGGAGACTATGTAGAACACTGAAAGCATTAAAACCACTACCTTCACTGTTCTCTCATTTTTATTAATTCTGGCTTGAAACTTTTTGGACTGATACGCTATTTATGTCCCATAGTAATGTGGGAAGCATGTTAATGATCCATCTTTTACTTCGATCTCACTCTTTATTTCCACCGATGAATCACCCCATAACAATTAGCATAGGGAATGTTGGATTGTTTGGCCCTTTAAGACAAATTTCAAAGTACGGAGCTGATAGTTTATAGTTGCACATCTCACAATGGAAGATTCTCAAGTGTCAATAAACTGCCTTGATGAAATTTGGTGTGTGTGTGTGTGTGTGTGGGGGGGGGGGGGGGGGGGGGGGGGGCCATCGTAAATACATATTTTTATGTTTGTTCCCAGTTTTACTTTTAAGGGGTAAAACACCCCAAAAGGCACTTGTTACTTTAGGTTTAGAGGAAATAGCTTTGAAACAATGTTTTTCATATAAAAGCTGATACATAATTAATGTTCTTGAAAACCGTATAATCAACTTTTGTAATAATTTGAAATTTTGCAAACTACCATACCACCATCAATTAGTTTTGAAAAATGCAAACATTTGTTACAAATTAACAAAACTTTCAAGCCATATATATCCCTGTGTAATAAAGATAGTTTCTGAAATACCATTTTTGTAAAATAAGCTGTACACAGTGTGCTATCAGATATTTTTCAACGTACCTAATTAAAATATTGAAACATTCATTACTATTCTTATTATTTATTTTACTTGTACTTGTTTTATGTTTTAAACTGTTATTTTTCATTTTACATTCATGGATTTTTTTTTGTTTTTAGTTGTATTTTGTTAATTGAAAATAATAAGTAACTCATTATTACAATAGAAAATAATTACAATAATGATAATTTGTAAGTAAATGCTTAAAACATAATGTTTTTTACACCATGCACATAAAATGAACAAAATTTCTTCACATAATATACATCACAAAGACAATATAAAACAGAATTCAGCAGGATTTCAAACTGTCATGGGTCATACACTAAGTATCCTGATTTGTATCAGGCATATTTCAGTACATCAATAATCCTTGGGAAAAATAACTGATTATGTACTAGAGACTGCAGCTTGATTACACCATTTCTCAAGTGGAGATTGACATCATAATCATTCAACAATACTAGATATGAAAGTCTTCTCACAAAATTCTTCCAACTTTGAAACCTGTCTATGTCCCGTCCCATGGCTGTACCTGTGCCATTGAGCCCTTTGGGATCACCAGATGAACAAGTTCCTTGTCCTTAGGTGAGATGCAAGATGCTCTAACTGGTTCTTTCACACTGACCACTGCAAGAATCTAACAAGAATACAGATTTTTCTCCCTCACTGGGAAAGAAAACATCTTTCAAATATCTTTTGACATGGTTACACTTACGTTTACCAGAATTTGATGCTGTCACAAGGACATATGGGGCTTCAAACAGATTCTCGAATTCTTGGTCCAAATTCGCCACTAGCTTCTTTTAAAACTATGAAAAAGTGGGAAAGTGGGTAGTCAGTGCGAGAAAAAGAAGTTTTGAGCATCATACCCAAAGACGAGAAACATCTGGTGATCAGAAATGGCTCCATGGTGCAGGTACAGCTGTGGAACATATACAGCTTTCGATGTTGGAAGAATTTTGTGAGAAGAGTTTCAGATTTTGTCCATTTGAATGATTATGATGTCTGTTCTGGCATAAGCACAAGTGCTGGCATGAAGATGAAGAACGTGAGAGCAGAGAAGGCTGTGAGACGACGTCAGCCAATAGCCTGCTGACAAGGACCGCACCACGACAGGAGCAGCCTCTGTATAAAGAGAATAGAAGCACCACTTCTGCTAGCCTCGGCTGCAAAGTACTACACCGGCACTAACAGACCATGGACAATAGTAGACTGGCACCAGCAGAGCAGTTATTAGTGCTCCATACCCATTGCTTACATGGACATTGTATATAGTGAAGGGCACTGACTTATTTGCATGTCGTCCATCGCTTGCGACAACTCGTTGTAAATACAAAGTTAAGTGTTGTCAGTCTTCTTTATTGTAATAAAAACTATTAATGTGATTAGCTTGAATTTTTGTATAGCTATCTGAGAAGGCAGTATCCTTTAGGCACCCTGTAAGAGATGAGTGGCCAGGACCCTACAATGTCAATCCATGTTTGAGAAACAATACACTTAAGCTGCACTCGCTATTATATAATCAATTCTCTTTGCTAACACTTAACCAATGTACTTAAATATTCCTGAGACAAATCAGAATATTTGGATTATCAGCCAAGACAATTTTAAATCCTGCTAAATTTTGTTTTATATTGCCTTCTCTGCCATACGTGTTATGTGAAGAAATTTTGTTCATTTTATGTGCATGGTGCAAAAAAACATTACGTTCTAAGCATTTTCTTCCTGATTATCATTACTGTTATTATTTTCTAGTATAATAATGAGTTACTTATTATTTTCAATTAACAAAACATGCGTGTGTGAAATGGTAAACTAAAAAATGCCATGAAGGTAAAATAACAATTTAAAACATAAAACAAATATAAGTAAAATAAATAATTAGAATAGTACTGAAAGTTTACATATTTTAAGTAGGTATGTTGAAAATACTCTGACGGCACATTGCGTACACTTGGGAATTTTCCCTTCTTAGAAGCAGTAAATCTGAAGCCTTGTAACCCCCCCCCCCCCCTCCCCTCCCCCCCCCCCCCCCCTCCTCCTCATCCTCCTCTGATTTTCTTGTAATTTTATCTGCTACTTACCCCTTTCTCAAAGAACAACATGTCAATTCTGAAAACAAAATTACTGTCCTGCCTGCTGTGAAACTACTGTGATCTAAGTGACTATTGCACTTGTAACTACTGCCACTTCTTCGGGAGATGTATTAGATTTTCCTGAAGGTACAGTAAGGAAGCTGCATTTAAAAGACAACAAATGGTCCATCAAAAGCTGGTCTATTAGACTAACTTAGACAAACACTGAACACTCCACTATATCTCATCAAATCACAAAAATAATTAACTAAACAACATTAACTCTTCTGCTTATGATGGAATTTCAAGCAAAGTACTAAAATCTTGTGTTGACTGGTGGCACCTCTCTCGAGCTACCATTGTAATTAGTCAATCAGTCAAGACATATTTCCTGAGACACTGAAGTAGGAGGTGGTAACTCCCCATGTTCTCAAAATTGTTTGCGAAGCTTACTGACAGCAAAATATTGAACCACATTTCTACAAACAACTTTTAAACAAGAGCTCAGTTCAGCTTCCATAAAAGTTTCTCTCCCAAGAAAGCACTATATGATTCACAAACTCAGTTCTAACAGAACCAAAAAAGAAAAAATATCCTGTTGGCATTTTCTGTGCTCTTGTGGAGGCCCTCCAATACTGTAGATCATAAAATTATATTAGAGAAACTAAAATTGTGTGACTTTTAAGATATTTTCCTCACAAGCATGCAATAAAAACTAGAAGGTCATACTAACAAACTATACAACAGGAATAAGACTAAGTTTTGAGTGGGAATTCTGCAAGGTCTGATGCTTGGGCCACTCTTAGTGTTAACCTATGTAGGTAACACACCCAAGACATAGGAGTACAAAAAAAACTATTATGTTAGCTGATGACACAAGTGTACTGATGAAGGGTCCAAACACATCCTTACCAGACACAGTCAGATGAATAATTACATATGCTTAGAACTGGTTCACAGCAAACAGTTTAGCCATTACTCTGATAAAGAGTCATATAATGCAATTCCAAACAAATTAAAATCACTTGTAAGTACAAAAATTGGATATCAATGGGCACATACTAAGAGGAGATCCAATGTATGAAGTTCCTAGGCATCTAGATGGATAACAAACTGAAGTGGCACGGGCACATAAATAAGTTAATCAAAAAGCTCAGTTACATCTACAGTACACACTCACTGTGTTGACCCGAAAATGAGATCGTTGACATACTTTCCATACATTCATTCAATACTGTCCCATGGCATAATATTCTGGGGCAATGAAATAGATCAAAAAGTATTTATTCTGTAGAAGTGTGGAGTACCAGAAAAAAGCCTCTTCAGGATCCTATGAATTCTTACACTTATCTGCCAATTTATATACTCCATAGAGGTATTTATAGTTGATAACAAGAGTGAATTCAGGATAAACTGTGCAGTTCACAACTACAATTCTATAAGTAAAAATAATTGCCATGTAGACTATGCATTCCTATCTAGAGTTTAGAATGGAGATTTATTTCTGGTGCAAAATTCTACAACAGGCTGCTGGCAGACATTAGGCAAAACATTCAAAAACACAATGATTGAACATCTACAATTTAGCAGAATATCTGGACTCATGAATATAATTCTGCATAGCTCAAATGTTTGTATTAAACATTACCTTGATTTTGCCGACATATAGACAGCTAATACTAGTCTGTGTAAAGTTGCATAAAAGTGGTGGTGGTGGTGTTGTTGTTTTGATTGGTTTGTGGGGCGCTCAACTGCGCGGTCATCAGCGCGCATAGAAAGTCCCAATTTTTACGCTTCCAATCTTGTCACTGTCATGAATGATGATGATGAAATGGTGAAGACAACACAAACACCCAGTCCCTGAGCAGAGAAAATCCCCAACCCGGCTGGGAATCGAACCCGGGACCCCGTGATCCAGAGGCAGCAGCGAGATGTATAAAAGCTTAGTTTGCAGTTTATATACATAAACACATTGTCTGCGCCCACCTGACAGGTTCAAAAGAAAAGAAAATGAATGAATGAATAAATTAACAAATAGGTGCTACTGCCAGCTACTTTAAGTTGTGTTTGTAGTGGAACACTGACCTAAACAGTATCTGTTTTCACAGTAGAAGCAATTGAGAGTCTGGAAATATAAGGTTGTAATTTTAAGCCCAGCCTTCTACAAAACAGAATATATTTCTTTTCTTTGCTGACCCACAAGTAAATGGGTACATAGGAAAAAGAAATACATTGTTTTTTGGTCAAGGAGAGTTTAAAAATCCGAATTTAACTGGCAAACAGGGACAAAAAAGTCAAAAGGAGTTTCCAAACCCTGAACAATGATGGTTATATGTTTTCTTTGCTTCCACTGTAGCATTTGTCCTGCTACCCTAATATGGGATGATGAGATGAACAATCTGTCCTGGACCTATGAATGTCTCTGTGATATCATTCAGCAGCAATGTGATGTGATTAGTACTGGCAGATATACACGCATCAAAAAAAGTTTTGCATCACCTCGGTTCCGAGAGTTCCACAATCTGTACAGAAAATTGGAATAGAGGTCAACATAAACATCATTTCCGCACTTTTTACTGCTTATGAAAACCACACGTTGCATGTTGCACCACCATACATCAAGACCTTCAGTGGTGGTGGTCCAGACTGCTGTACCTCTAATACTCAGTAGTATGTCCTCTTGCACTGATGCATGCCTGTATTCATCGTGGTATACTATCCACAAGTTCATCAAGGCACTGTTGGTCCAGATTGTCACACTCCTAAATGGTGATTCAGCATAGATCCCTCAGAGTGGTTGGTGGGTCACGTTGTCCATAAACAGCTTTTTTCAATCTATCCCAGGCATGTTCGATAGGGTTCATGTCTGGAGAACATGCTGGCCACTCTAGTCAAGCGATGTCATTCTCCTGAAGGAAGTCATTCACAAGATGTGCATGGTGGGGGTGCAAACTGTCATCCATGAGGACGAATGCCTCACCAATATGCTGCCGACATGGTTGCACTATCGGTAGGAGGATGGCATTCACGTATCATACAGCTGTTATGGCGCCTTCCATGACCACCAGTGGTGTATGTCGGCCCCACATAATGCCACCCCAAAACAGGAGGGAACCTCCACCTTGCTGCACTCACTGAACAGTGTGTCTAAGGCAGTCAGCCTGATCAGGTTGCCTCCAAAGACGTCTCCGACGATTGTTTGGTTGAAGGCATATGCGACACTCATCGGTGAAGAGAACGTGATGCCAGTCCTGAGTGGTCTATTCGGCATGTTTTTGGGCCCATCTGTACCACGCTGCATGGTGTCATGGTCGCAAAGACCGACCTCGCCATGGACATCGAGAGTGAAGCTGCTCATCATGCAGCCTAATGCGCACAGTTTGAGTCATAACGTGATGTCCTGTGGCTGCATGAAAAACATTATTCAATATGGTGGCGCTGCTGTCAGGGTTCCTGCGAGCCATAATCTGTAGGTAGTGGTCATCCACTGTAGTAGTAGCCCTTGGGTGGCCTGAGTAAGGCATGTCATCAACAGTTCCTGTCTCTCTGTATCTCCTCCATGTCCGAACAACATCGCTTTGCTTCACTCCAAGACACCTGGACCCTCCCCTTATTGAGAGCCCTTCCTGGCACAAAGTAACAATGCGGGCGTGATCGAACTGCGGTATTGACGGTCTAGGCATGGTTGAACTATAGACAACAAGAGCCGTGTACCTCCTTCCTGGTGAAATCACTGGAACTGATCGGATATCGGACACCTTCCGTCTAATAGAAGCTGCTCATGCATTGTTGTTTACACCTTTGGGCATGTTTAGTGACATCTCTGAAGTCAAAGGGACTGTTTCTGTGATACAATGTCCACAGTCAACGTCTGTCATCAGGAGTTCTGGGAATTGGGGTGATGCAAAAGTTTTTTTGATGTGCATGCACATTATAATGTCTCTTGATATTAATAACCAATTTGGCAGTGATCAGAGTAGATATTTATGTGCTGATTTAGCAAAGTGTGCAAAGGTTGTGTATTGCACCTGTGACACTGCTACCACACAGTTTTTTTTTTCTGTTGGTGACACTGAGAAATCAGAAACATTCATGAAAAGTTATGGTGAGTTTATGACTATATCGCATAAGATTGCTATTAGATTTAGTCATCTTTACAGAGTTTTCGTGTGCACACAAGATGTGCTAATCTTGTATGTGTGTGAAGAAGACAGAAATAAAATATGAGTCTGGTGAGACTTACAACACTTATCAATTTTCATATTAAGCAAATTACTTCCATGGTCCTATTTTTTATGAGAGTTCTATGGATGCAATTGTCTGCGCATTCATGGCCTTGCAAATAGAGCCTGCAGCTGTTGTAATTCATTGTGAATATTTCCACGTTTTTTAAAAGAAAATACAATACACATATTGTTGGCCATTAGTACACAAAGTATCATACACTGCATGACATGCAATACCTCCCCAACCACAGAAAGAGTTCCACTCTATTCTTGTGTTTATGATATCAATTTACAGTTTGATTATTTAAAAGCACCTAACAGAAGAGTTTCAAAATTTTTTTTAACTATTCATGAAGAACTAGTATGCTTTCTTACACAACTGGAAATAATTCATCTTAATGTGTAATGATCATACACATCTGTACATTATAGTTTAACATTCTACTAGGGATCAAAAAAGTGTGTGGTTCACAACTTACCACTCAATTTTGATCTGTGATCAATTCAGCAGCTTATACAAGGTCACATCAACAGGCTAAAAGTTCTGCCTTAACAGTACGCGAAATGAGAGTTTTGATGAGAAAATTGATTTTTGGGAAAATGTATTTTTGAAATATTAGAGTCTTCCATTTAAAACTGAGTATAAAATATTGAGCTACATGTAAGACTTGCTTGTGAAATAGAGTCCCATGTGCAATGATTGCAAACACAGTGCTTTTTTAAATCCTCACATGTTACTGCAGATACAGGTAAATCGTATGATGTAAATATTAGACTGGTTTATGAATTACAGTCAATAGGTAAGGGCAGAGCTGCAAGTAGCAAGTATGTGGAGTGATGAACCTCTCCCTGCTCAACCTTCAATATTTGACAAGCACATCATTGCAATAGACTCTTTTGTTGAAGACATAGCATAGGAAAATTTGAAAGATGATGTTGAAGAAGCTGTTATTGAAAATAATAACAAGGGCTTGTACATAGTTTTTGATGGGAGCTGGCAGGAGAGAGGCCACACATCTCTGAATAGTGTTTTAAAAGTTACAACTGTGGCCACTGGCAAGGTAGTTGACATGGCAATACTTTCCAAGCCTTGCAGGTGTAATGATAAAATGAAAAATAAACATGAAGAAGAGTGCATAGAAAATAATTATGGTTCAAGTGGTGGTATGGAAGTTGCTTGAGCACAAAGTATTCATCAACACTCAGTAAAATGGTACGTTAGATACATAAATAATCTTGGAGATGGTGACTCAAAGGCATTCAAAGAAAATGAGGAACTGAGGCTCTATAAGATCAGTTGAACATTTGCAAACTAGGGTGTGTTGGCCACGTTCAAAAATGTACGGAATCAAGACTTCAACAGCTAAAGGCTAGCATTAAAGGGAAGAAATTGAGGAATTGAAAAACTTTAGGTGGAAAAACAGACTGAGAGATGCTGCTATAAACCATATTCTGAAGTGCTACAGTCTAGCAATTAGACAGAATACAGCAGACACAGAGTTACAGTGAAGAGCTGTCTGGGCTATGTTTTTTCACACAGCTTTATGCAATGCGAATGCCCAACATGGACTATGTCCGAAAGAAGAAGGTAGTTGGCACAAGTACATACACGCAAGGTAACTAAACAATACAATCAACCTCACAATTTGCCATCTGCCATAATAGACAAAATTTCTGCTTTTGGGGGTGCATTTACCCAAATGCTGGGACTAGGATCATTGTATTCCATTTGTTCTTGTTCTTTTATTTCACTGTCATAGTCTCTATTTAGAACTTTGTTAAAGTGTTCCTTCCACCTACGTGATTGTTCTTCATGTGTAGTTAGTATCTCTCCTTTCTTATTCTTTACTGATCGGATCCTCTGGAAGCTTTTCTTTCAGAGCATCTTAGTGATATCATATAGTTCTTCCACATGCTCCCTCTGTGCTGCCTGTTCTGCTCTATCAGCCTGTTTATCTATCTATCTATCTATCTATCTATCTATCTATCTTCTGTGGTCTCTTCTCACACTACATTTCACTTCCTTATCTGCTGCTCTATAATCAGCTTGTGCCTGTACTTTTTGTTGCCTGGTCCTGCTCTGGTTCACTCTTCCCTTGGTATCCTTTCTATGGGTGATCTTCCTCCAGATATGTTTGGACATCCAATCTCTCCGCAGGCAATTTTTAAAACCAAGTTATCTCTCACTCACTTGCACAAAAGTATTCTTAAGTTCTGTTCACATTTCCTCCATGTCCTTATCATCAGTCATCTCCAGTTCCAGCACCTGGAATCTATTTCGGAGTTCCAGCTGGAACCCCTCAGCTATCTGTGGATCTTTCAGTTTACCTACATCAAATCTTCTATTCTTTGGCTCGAATTTCTTTCTGGAAGCCACAATCTTCATTCGGAAATTGGCATTAACAAGATTGTGGTCGCTACTTGCATCTGCTTCTCTTCTATTCCGTACACCTTCCAGGTTGCCCCTGAACTTCCTGAATACTGCGATGTGGTCAATTTGATTTTCTGTAATATGATCTGGGGATACCCATGTTATCTTATGACATCTACAATGAGGTCATGGCTTGCACAGAAATCACTAAATCTTTCCCCATTATCATTCATTTCACCCAAGCCATGTATCCTCATTATCTGTTCCAACTCATTATTGTTATCTTCCACCTTGGCATTTGTGTCTCCCATAACAATGAAGATATCTTTCTTGCTCAGTTTCCTTAGTAGCAGGTAATAGAACTTCTCCTCTCATCAAGAATGTGAAGGTAACAGGACCAGATAATTTAACATCTGAGATGCTGAAAACAGCTTCGACGCCACTGTCGAGTTATTGTACATCCTCTTAGAGAAGATATGGACAAAGGATAAACCGCCAACAGATTGGAAATGAGGTATTATCGTGAAAATACCCAAAAAAGGAGATGTTACTAACTGCAGCAACTGGCGGGGCATTGCCCTATTGTCAGTACCGAGTAAGGTACTTTCGAGGATAATTTTAAACCACATTAAGGATTCTGTAGAAGCACAACTGAGGAGAGAGCAGGCGGGTTTTAGAAAACACAGAAGCTGTGTGGACCTTATCAATACTCTCATAACTATTCTGGAACAAAGTACAGAGTGACAACACACCCTCTATCTTACCTTCATTGACTTTGAAAGGGCTTTCGACTCTGTCAATCGAAGAGTCATATGGGATACACTTGCAAAATATGGCATTCCAATGAAGATTATCATCATCATCATCAAGGAAATGTATGAAGACTATGAATGTCAAGTACTACACAATGGAGAAGTAACAGAGCCTTTCCAAGTTAATTCAGGACAAGGGTGTATTCTTTATAGACAACACTATTTATTTTGATGATGGTTGGGTTGTTTTTGGGGATGGAGACCAGACAGTGAGGTCATAGGTCTCATCAGATTAGGGAAGGACGGGGAAGGAAGTCGGCCGTGCCCTTTGATAGGAACCATCCCGGCATTTGCCTGGAGTGATTTAGGGAAATCACGGAAAACCTAAATCAGGATGGCCGGATGCGGGATTGAACCATCGTCCTCCCGAATGCGAGTCCAGTGTTTATCCACTGCGCCACCTCGCTCGGTTTTGATGATGGACCATGTGATGAAGAGAGTGATGGGGGGACAGTAGAGAGGTGTGCAATGGGGGATTGGGGTAGGCTCAAAGATCTAGATTTCGCAGTTGACATCTGCTTAATGGCACACCGATATCGAGACATCAAAGAGAACTGGCCAGGTTACAGAGAGTGGCAGAAGTTGCAAACCTCAAGATAAATGTTCACAAAGCCTAAGAAATGCAGATAAATTCAACCATCATGAATAGGCTGGCCATTAATGGAGACCAACCATCATGAATAGGCTGGCCATTAATGGAGAGGACGTAGAACAGGTCCAATCTCTCCCCTATCTCGGAAGTATGGTCACGACTACAGGAGGCGCCGAGGAGGACGTCCATAGTCGCATCCGCAAAGCAAATGGTGCGTTGGTACAACTGTACCCTGTTTGATGAAATAGGAACATCTCAAAGAAGACCAAACTCCGGCTTTTCTAGCAATGTGAAGGCTGTTCTGTCATATGGTTGTGAAACTTGGAAGGTGACTGATCACATCAAAAACCAGCTCCAAGTTTTTATCAGCCGCTGTCTCTGGCGTATTTTAAATGTGAGATGACCAAATACAACGACAAATGAAGATCTTTGGAGGGGGACAAATCAGCAAGCAGTCAATATACAAATCAAGGAAAGGAAATAAAACTGGATTGGGCATACATTGAGGAAACCAGATGGAACTGTTGAAAGGGTGGCGTTGGACTGGAACCCTCAAGGAGTTAGAAAACATGGTCGTCCCAAACAGACATGGAAAAGGATGATCAAGAGAGATGCTGCAGGGGATGGGAAACCCTGGAGTGAAGTGAAGAGACTTGCTAGAAATCGTGCCAGGTGAAGGAATTTCATCATGGCCCTATATTCCAGAGGGAACGACAGGAACTAAGAAGAAAATAATGGGCAAAATAAAACCAATATTCTGGGACCTCGTAGATATTAATCTAGTAAAGAAACGTCTTCATGGCCAGACCCAAAATCCAAAGAGTGTGTGACCAATGTGATATGGAAAAGGCTACCTAAAATTGTGTTTGTGGACAAATATAGTCTTCACTTTGGCATTTATGATGCTGTTTCATCATTCAATCAGGGCAATACAACAAAGTGCAAAGTTTTGCAGAAGATGGGGCTCCATGTAGGATTACAAACTTCAGCAGCAATGCTGTGTTTAGACAAGAAATGTCTCAGGTTTTCAGATAATACAGTAAAAATCTATTCAAAGATGGCTAGACAGCAAAGGAGAGCCATCAAGAGAAAGCTGTTGGATAATTTTAATGAAACTAGCTATGGAGCAGGCATGTACTGAAGTAAAAACTTTGAAACTCATTGCCCGTCAAGTTTAATTTTTTTTTGTATGCAAGGTAAATTTTCTCCGTCTATTTATACTAGAAAGATGAAATTTTCAGGACTTCTTCCTTAAGGTCTTCTAATATATCCAAATTAAAAGATTTGTGAAATGATTTTGTATTAATGGATTTCTATTTTAAAATCCTTGTTAAAATGTAAAAATTTTTAACATTTAGAAACAATAAAATATCTCGTAAATTAAACTTTCTTTTTCCAAATGATTACTTCAGTAGAAAAGTAGAACATATATCCACAATCTGTGGAAAGAGTACAGTCTCAATAACTCCTGAGAAAATGTTCCTAACTTTTGGCTCAATTTAAAATTGTAAGCATGGGGCATTCTGTATAACCTCAATAAAACACTAGGAATATTGTTGAAAAAAATATTAAAATAAAAACTAATGTCTTTCAAGCACACACCAGACATTTTGCGTGTTTTCTTTACATTAATCACACCTTTTTTCCTCCAACATGCTGAGTAATACCCAGTCCACGAGTTCTCTACATGATACATTGTCATAACTTTTAGAAACTTTGTCAGTCAACTATAGATGGGGACCGTCCTAACATACTGCTGTTCTGAACCTTACATTCCTCATCATTAATTTGAATATACACTATCTGACAAAAAAGGGAAGCACTATGGAGAGGAAGAGGAAACGAAACTTCATGGTTTGAGAGGGCACAAAATGTTATTTCAGTGATTACAAAATCAAGTCAAATTTACAAAGAACTTGGCAGTATGGGCCCATTTATCAGTATGGTGTTGCACCCTCTCTGGCCTGGATGCATGCATTACTTGGTTGGAAAGGGTTTTATAGTCATTGCATCCTTTCCTGAGACAAGCTGGCCCACAACTGCTGTAACTGGTCCTTGATATCCTGGACAGTGGCACTGGGTGAAGCTGACATCTGAGATGGTGTCACATACGTTTTACTGGGGGCAGATCTGGAGATCTGTTTTGCTGTCAGAGTTCCCTCAATCACAACCAGCCATGTCTTGAAGTCATGCTCAATGGCACCCCACACCATGATGTTAGGAGTAACACCAATGTACCTCTCCAAAACATTGGAGGAATAGGATCTCTCCCCAGGTTGCCACCTTATTCACTGACAATGATCATCTGGGGTGGTGCAGAACCATGATTCATTGCTGAACACAATATGGTGCCATTTATCAGAAGTCCATGCTTCCTGGTGACAGCATCATAACAAATGCAGCCTTCTGTGTTAAACAACAGCCTACGCTTGGGACAGTAATTCCCTAGTCCAGCCGCTGTTAGTTTCTGACCAATGTTGTGTGATAACACTGAACTTCGCAGTGAGACCCTAACTTGTTCTTGGATAGCAGGCAGAGACATGAAGGGATTACAATGTACTTGGTGCATTATATGGCAATCCTCTCTTGTGGTGTTCAGACTGGTTGGCTAGAGTCTTAACGATGAATATGCTTGCCCTCACATTCACATTCTTGTGGCAGTTATACCTGTCACAGAAAATTGCAACTACAATCATTTACATACCCACTGATAGTGCGTATGGCTACAAAATTACAATGACATCTGACCATGTCTTTTCGGTGCCTCACTTTCTTTGCCAGGCAGTGTATTTTGACATGTTTATATTCTGTTATCACCCAAGTGACTACTCTTTTTAATTAATTCATCAAGTGGACAAAACTTACTGCTTCAGTTTAAAAGGCAAGACAGCAGAGATCCTTGGCAGCCAATCCAAACTGTTCACTTTTTATTTGGAGTTTCCTTTGAGGATCCATGAAAAGATATGGGACTAAATGTCTACTGAGACAGAGCCACAATAGGATGTGGCAGCTGCTTCACAGCTGACTCTGTTACTTCAAAAGACAGTCACTTTATTGGCATGAAACTCTAACTACACCTGATTTATTTTTATTTAAGATAGTGGCTTGCACCTTACTCAGAATCCAAGGGGTTAAACTGAGATCCTCACTCTCACACAACATTCCATCATCACATGCAGCAGTAGTTCTTAAAATGTTTCTAGAGTGATTGGTGGCGCTCATCAAGAAACCCTAGGTTATAATTCTTTTAAGTTTTCCTGTTGGTGTGTTTTAGTTGAAGATCTGAAAACTGATTTGAGGTAATGTCTCTTCAGGAGCCAGCTAATCTCTACTATAACTAAACCACAGCCAAAATGCAAGATTTTTACTGCTCTCCTTGGTGATTTTCTGGTTCAGGATACCTTTTGAAATTGCTTACAGTATCTGTTGATTGTTGTAACCATTCTCACAGAAGACCTTTCGTAGGTGGTACAGTTATTATTGCAAGCTTTTGGCATGAGGGGCAGGTTCTCCTTGCTGCAACAGCATCCTTAGGATAATTGACTTATGTTCCAAGCCATCAGCATCAGGCCTCGTAACTAAAATACACCAGGATTGGCTGTAAAACATAATGCAGGCCTTTACAAAATACTGTGTGAGTGCAGACAGTCTTATACTGGGGATACTGTATGCATAAGACAACAATAACTTACTGAACATGAGAGCTATCCGCAACTATCCTACCCAGAGAAATCAGTGACAGCAAAAATACTTTGGAAAAATGGACATCTTTACCACTATGAAGGGTAATGGTTTCAGGGGTACACAAATTTTAAAAAAATTCTACACTGTTTAAAATGTCTACTAAGACCCTCAATAAAGGTGGCTTGAAGTTCAGTAGAGCATGAAACCTGGCCATTCCATTGTAAAACTGGAAATGGCAGAGTCTGAGGAAAACATGGCCTTATATGACTATGAACTGAGCACTAGTAGTGTCAGAGTTGGTAACACGGCTACACAAGAATGAGACCTACAACCAAATAGCAGCCAGTTACCACAAGTGCACTCAGCCAAAACATCCCAGGTGTATAACCACTTGGCACAGCTGGATGCCCAAAAAGATGCTGTCAGTACATTGTGGTAAGGATTCCAAACGATGAAGCAGTGCTCAAAAATATGTCACAATAGTATCATCTATGCTTTTTCTTTACAGCTACAATGCACTTTCCAAAATCCTCCCACTGAATTATGTCTTCAATTCATCTTTGCCACAACTAAATTCATCTATTTGTGCCATTTCATATAACTTCACAATACTGCCCCAAGATATTTAAACAATGTGGACACATTAGAAAAATTTAGCACTAATCTTGCAATCAGATAATTGGTTTCAGATAATTTGTTTTCTTAGGAACATGGAATCTAAGTGTTTTATATGTATCTTCTATTTGCACTAAGAACAAAATGTGTTTCATGTAAATTTTTATTTCCCTTAGGCTACAACTGTTCTTTGAGAGAAGGTTATTTTCCTACTAGGACTGTCATAATGCACAAGTTTAAAATATGCTTTAGGATACTGCAATAGACAGACATTATAGTATCTGTCTCTAATGCTGTGCATCCTGCCTCTTTAATTGGAGGTTCCATATCTACTCTGCAAGCCACCATACAGTGTGTGGCAGAGGCTACTCAGTATCACTACTAGTCATTTCCTTTGCTGTTCCATTTGCAAATAGAGTGAGGGAAAAACAACTGTCTATATGCCTCCTTATGAGCCTTAATCCCTCGTATCTTACCTTCATAGTTATTATATGAAATGTATGTTGGCAGCAGTAGAATTGTACTGCAGTCAGCTTCAAATATCGGTTCTCTAAATTTTCTCGATAATGTTCCTCAAAAAGAATGTCATCTTCCCTCCAGAGATTTCCATTTGAGTTCCCAAAGCACCTCCATAAGACTTGCATCTTGCTCGAACCCACCAGTTCTCAATTGCTTCAATGTCTTCCTTTCTTCTGACCCGGTACAAATCCCAAAAACTTGACCAGTACTCAAAAACAGGTCACACTAGCATCCTATGTGTTGTCTCCTTTACAGATGAACCACACTTTCCCGAAATTCTCCTAAAACCAAGGTGACCATTCAGCTTCCTTACCACAATCCTCACATACTCATTCCATTTCATATTGCTTTGCATTGTTATGCTCAGATAGTTAAACAGCGTGACTGCGTCAAGCAGGACGCTACTAATGCTGCATCTGAACATTATGGGTTTGTTTTTCCTACTCATACACAGTAGCTTACATTTTTATACAATTAGAACTAGCTGCTATTCATCCATCACACTAACTAGAAATTGTGTCCAAGTCATCTTGTACCCTCCTGCAGTCATTCAACGACGATACCTTCCAGTACAACATAGCATTATCGGTAAACAGCAGCAGACTGCTGCTCACCCTGTCTGCCAGATCATTTATGTATACAGAACATAACAGCAGTCCTATCACAGTTCCCTGGGGCACTCCTGACAATAGCCTTGTCTCTGATGAACACTCGCCATCAAGAACAACATACTGGGTTCTAAGTCTTTGAGAATGAAAACATGGCCCAAGTAGTCTGTATTCTTTTTATTATATGTGCTATTGACCAATTTAAATCTTGGGTTATTTACAAATGTGTATTTTACATTAAAATACATTACTGGTACATGTGGACAGGAATATGTCTTACTTCTGTGTGTATGTGGCACAAAAACAGTACAATATTGTACATGATTACATCTATTAGCCACCACAAACAGAAATATGTCATCACACAGTATAGTCACAGCTGTTATGATCATCCTAACAGCTGTGACTATATGATGAGATGACATCTTTCTGATTGTGCCTGCTAACAGATGTAACCATGTACAATACTGTATCATTTTTGTGCCACATACACACAGAAATAAAACGTATTCCTGTCCACACATACTAATGATGTATTACAATGAAAATGACCCAAGGCTGAAAACTGGCCGATCACATAGATAATAAAAATAATACAGCCTACTTGGACCATGTTCTCATTCTCAAAACATGTTGAAGGCCCACTGTGGACCCCCACAAAAATAAAATTTTACTAAGTTGTTGAGCCACTCACATGTCTGGGAACCTATTCCACATGTCTGTTCCTTCATTAACAGTCTCCAGTGGGGCTCTGTGTCAAATGCTTTCCAGAAATATGGAATTTGGCTGTTGTCTTTCATGCATAGTTCACAGTATATCATGTGAGAAAAGGACAAGTTGAGTTTTGCAGAAGCGATACTTAATGAAACCGTGCTGATTCATGGACAGAAGCTTCTCGGTCTCAAGAAAATTTATTATATTCAATACATTCAAGGATTCTGCAGTGGGTCCGCTCCTTTACCCTTCTTGTACATGAGTACAGCAGAGACATGCACTTTTTTCTAGTGACTTGGGACTTTCTGTTTGGCGACAGATTCATGACAAATGCAAGCTAAGTAAGGGGACAATGCCACAGAGTACTCTTTGCAAAACCAAACTGGGATTCCATCCGCACCTGGTGACTTACTTGTTTTCAACTCTTTCAGTTGTTTCTCTATGCCCGGGATGCTTATTACTATGTTGTCAATACGGGAGTCTGTGAGATGGTCAAACAATGGTATGTTTGTAGGATTCTCCTGCATGAACAGGGTTGCCACAAGGTTCCCCAAGTGAAATTCCCTGATATTTCCCTGATTTCCAGACAAGTTTTAGCATTTTTCCCTGACAAGTTTTGAGATCTCATGGGTAAGTAAAGACATAAGTTGACAAAAAAATGTAAGGACTTCTGTATTTCTCCCCTGTGTGAGCAAAAATCTTAAGTACTTGCATCAACATCTTTTGTAATGAAGTGTTTTTAGATGGAGAAAGCAAGCCAGATGGTATATGTGCTACAATAAGATCACTGTTGTTATTTTATTTCAATAAAACAAAACACATTTGGTGACAAAAATACACATTTCCTTGGAGTCACAAGACAGGTTTAAAATACCTTCACTGATTTCAGAAATAACCCCAGAAAAATGTAGGCCTATTGAAAGAAGATACACGTGGGTAAGAATTGTGTAAACCAACACTATAGGTAACCAGCAATAAAATGTTGGTTCTACTATGTTTGTTATTGTCAGTTATTACCCACTGTGATATGTCTATTATTTTACAGGTATTGTGTGATTTTCCTTTCTATAAATACATGAGTACATAGTGCAGAAACCACTAGTGACTGCCACCAGTTCCTTCTGCTTATCGTTTCTAATTTCTAATACATACACTACTTTTGAGGTGCCAAAATGTACTACAATAAATAACAGTCCAGTCGGCATTTAGTTGCGTCGCGTCGCGGCTCGGACGCATAGCGCGCTGAGCAGCACTCCAGACGTGTTTGTTTACTTGTCGCACGAGGTACTGCGTTCGCTGTTGTGATTTAGAGCTGTCTCTTACCACCAGGCAATGGTGAAACTCATGTTCGACAATTCCTACGCGCATCCAAAGGCTTATGAAATTGAACGGTTTCTGAGAGACGACATGCATGTCGATCCCCACGAGCTGATAGGCATACATCTGTGTATCACTGCCAGTATTGCCTATCTCAAGATGAAAAATGAAGAGGTATGTGGCAAACTAGTCCGACGTTCCACCAATGGCTACCGCTTTTGCCACTCTGACGCCAATGTAAGCACGGTTCCTGTGGACAATGCGGGTATGGGTGTGCGCACGGTGCGCATATTCAAACTGCCATTCGAGGTCCCGGCAGTGCTCATTACTGACGCGTTGCGGCCATACGGAATGGTCCTAAGCTACAAGGAAGAGAAGTGGAACACCTTTGAAACCTATCGCGTGCTCAATGGCATCCGACAGGTACGCATCGAACTCCGCAAACATGTGCCATCGTACGTGTTCATTGGAGGTTGCCGAGCCATTATTATTTATGACGGACAAACACGGATGTGTGCCGGCTGTGAATAGGAGGGCCATGTGTGATCCAATTGCCTCCAACACCGCCTCATCCAGGTGCCACATGCGGAACCAGTACAGACAGCCGTGCCAACCACTAACTATGTGGAAGCAGTGTGGCCGGTGTGCACAGATGTCATGCCCTTGCTGCAGTCAAATGCACCCATGAGCTCAGCCGCCGAAGCCGCCGTGACTGCGGAGTCGCCCGACAAGACACCCTTGCAAGACAAAATGCCCATAACTACCACCAGCACCACCACTATCACCGTCGTTGTACCAGAGGCATCATTTCTGGACGCTGGCCACCATTTCTGGACGCCGGCTGCATGGCCGAAGGTACTGATCCCAGCCCTTCAACGGACGCGGACACACGGACGAGGAAACAACGGTCACCAAAGCGTTATAAGAAACGTCGCCTCTCGATGGCAGATGACCAACAGGGTGGAGACAGGGAGCACGCTGCCGACACCGTCTCTGACATGCCATTGTCAGCAGAATCTACCAGAACTGCCTTAAGGCAGACATCTGACACCGCGGACAGGACGGTGGCCTCACCCAGCTCAGACGTTTCCATGACGGAGGCTACCATTTGCATCTACTCACTCCGAATTTAGATGTCCCATTCCTACCATGTGTGCACAGTCAATGTTAATGGCATATGCTCTGTCATCAATATGTGCATGTTCCACGATATGCTCCAGGCGGTGGACCTGGATATCATCCTCCTTCAAGAAGTCCATCCAGAGCTGCAACTTAATATTTATGGATACACAGCCTACAGCATCCCATCAAGCGATGCTGCCGGTGAAACCACCATCCTATTACACGACAGCATCAAGGTATCAAAAGTTACGTACCTGCCATCTGCACAAGGTGTAGCCGTCACGGTGGGAACAGTCCACCTGATCAATGTTTAAGCGCCCTCTGGGTCATCTCGACACAGAGAAAGGGTCATCTTTTATTCCGACAAAATTGCTCCACTGCTGAATGGGAATATGGAACACTACATCATAGGCGGTGATTTTAATAGCATCTTAGATCCAGCAGACCAAACACTGCACTACTCTACATGCTCAGCATTACAGGCTCTCGTGCGAGACCTGATGCTACATGACACATGGCGTCTCCTTCACAGGGATCGCCGTGGCTATATGTATTTCGCCAATCAGTCTGCCAGCCACCTCCAACGGATATAAGTCTCACAAGGACGCCGTGCCACGACAAGGGATGCAGAACTGTGTCCAACAGCTTTCACCGACCATTTGGCATACATCTGCTTGGTCACACTCCCCCAACAGCTCACATACCACAGCCGTGGTCCATGGACACTGAACATTTCCTATTTGTACAAGGACGCATGTCGGCGGGAGATGGCTGCTACGTGGGACCACTGCCTCCAGAGTTTGTATGCACATCCTGGTGGCTCGACCGTGCCAAGCCGGCCCCCTGACAGACACTCATGGGATATGGCCGTGACACAGCGTGCTGGCATCGGGCGACGTCGGAATTTTATTACGCTGCGCAGAGAGAACTCATGACCCAGCCGCCATCACATGAACGGCAGACAGAGGTTAATCGTCTCAAAGCTCGCCTACTCCGTCTCACCGCAGAACAGCTTGATGGAGCCCGAGTCCAGGCAAGGGTGCAGGATACCATCCCCACTAAATGGCATCCATATATCACGTTATCAGAGAGAGACGCCACCGCAAGCACCACCTTATAATGTCAGTAGAGACAGTAGAGGGTGGGCGCATCAACTCGCAGCATGCCATCGCTGTAGCATTACAGGTCGTTTAAGCCTGGGACACTAAAACTGTTCGTGAGTACGAAGACATCCTGTGCAGTCTGCCTGACCCAAGAGTAGTGGCCCAGGATGACGACCTGCAGGCTCCTATAACTACTGAAGTTTTAACAGCGGCCTTGGTATGTGGCACCCCCAACAAGTCACCGAGCCCAGATGTCTTACCGAAAGAATTCTACCGCACCTTCTATCCCCTGATGAGCGCTCAGTGGATTCAGATGTTTCAAGACCTCTTCCACGACGATTTTACTGTCCCCACAGATTTCCTTGAAGGCATCATGATACCAGTTCCCAAACCAAGCGGTTCTCACCAATGTCATGACTATCATCGTCTCACGCTACTGAACACGGATTATAAACTTTTCACCCATATCCTCTGCACTCATCTTCAGACCACCATTGGACACATGATCCATCCTGACCAGACACGTTTAGGCGGAGACAGTAACATCCACAGGCCACTTGGTGCCTACCAATACTTCACGGCGCTGGCAGTGGCCTGCCGCCTCCGAGGTGCTCTTGTCACCGTCAATTTTGATCATGCTTTTGATCTTATCGACCACAGTTTCCTTCGCGCTGTGCTCCAATGCATGGGACTCTCGCAGATGTCAGCAAGGGTGATCTTATGCTTAATTCACGGGGCGCGCTCCCGGATTATGATCAAAGGACACCAGATTGAACACATCAGTCTTGGATGGTCGGTGTGACAGGGATGTCCTTTATCAGGAGTCTTATTCGCGGCGGCCCACGAACCTGCACTGTACAGCCTTCACCAATGACTGGAAGGCATCAGCATTTGAGGCGTGACTTTCCGATGTGCCACCTTCGCAGACGATGTGGTGCTCTTGGTGCAGTCGAGCAACGAAATCCAAGCAACATGTCAGTGGTTGTGCCGCTACGGCGCGGTATTGGGCAGCGTCGTCAACATGTGCAAGATGACATACATGGATGTTGGGAGAGGCCTTCTATACCCAACAGCCGTCCCCTTCCAAAAGGTTCCCTCACTGAAAGCACTAGGGGTGCAGTTCTCCAGTATAGTTCACCAAACTGCGACAGCCACATATCGCCGGCTACTACAAAGGACACAGATGCTGCTCTGTGATAGCAGATACCGCAATATGGATATAATTCCCCAAACACATTACGTCAACACTTATCTAGCGTCCAATCTTAATTATTTTGCATACACTTTACTGCTAACAGCCACCATGGCCCGCACTTTCCAGGCGGCGTACAGACAATTTGTGAGTGCAGGTTATATATTCAAGGTTCGCTACACTAATTTGACGAGGCCTCCACTGGCAGGGGGCCTGGGGTTGACTCACACCCACAACCGCGCACGGGCACTGTACCTATGGATGATGCGGCTCGCATGGACCACGACCAACAACAGTTTGATGGGGAAGCTGCTGCAGATCGTCGTGCCACAAGATCTGCATCCACCGGCCGCCGTGGGCCACATAGCTGTCTCAGGCCCACATCAGCGATTTTTTGGTCGAACTGAGTTACATGACTGAGGATCTGCCAGGGACAAGGACGCCGAGCACGAGAGATTACTACCGCATCTATCAGGCACGACAACGTCGAACAACAACATCCAACCATCCGCTGGACCAGGGTGTGTTGAGCCGTCCACACCCCATACCTGCCCACGTACGCTCATTCCCTGAGGTATATGGTGGTGAACGGCAAATTAGCCACACGCCAGCACCTCCATTCCATCCATCTCACCGACAACCCTTTGTGTCCACACTGTGCCGTCGTCGATTCGGAAGCACGCCGCCTGACATGTGCTGTGACAGGCAGATACTGGGATCTTGGGCAATGTATGCTGGTGCTCCTGTTGTGATGACAGCCAGAGTCTGTAACACCAGACGAACTCCTACACCCAAATACCACTTACTTTCCCACTATAAGAACGAACACCGTCAACTGGCTGAAGGGCATGGTTCTGTATTACATTTTGCAAGCCGCTCCCGAAAACGCTCTGGACTAGTGGATCCAACTGATAACGACTCATGAGGCGTTCCACCACCATGCATTGTACTGCACATGACTATCAAACTATTTAGGCACATTATTTGAGGATTGTCCTGCCCATTGGGGCATTCTGAGTACTAAAAGGCACACTTAAAAATGATTCACAGCACACGATTGATCCTCAGAGCAAAGAGTTTAGAGGGAGTCCCCCTTGCAGTCATTATGCAAAGACGCTTCTGGTGGCAGTAGTAGGATCCATATATATATATATGGATGGATATGTGTGTGTGTGTGTGTGTGTGTGTGTGTGTGTGCGCGAGTGTATACCCGCCCTTTTTTTCCCCCTAAGGTAAGTCTTTCCGCTCCCAGGATTGGAATGACTCCTTACCCTCTCCCTTAAAACCCACTTCCTTTCGTCTTTCCCGCTCCTTCCCTCTTTCCTGATGAGGCAACAGTTTGTTGCGAAAGCTTGAATTTTGTGTGTATGTATGTGTTTCTATCGACCTGCCAGCGCTTTCGTATGGTAAGTCACATCATCTTTGTTTTTAAATATATTTTTCCCGCGTGGAATGTTTCCCTATATATAGTAGATTTGCAGTCATCATACTTGCATTGTAATGAATAGAGAGAAAATGTACCCTTACAGTTTGGTCACAGCAATATAAGAAAAACATGGATTGTGTGATAGGTAATCAGTTTTGACAGTGGTGCTGCCTAATAGGACCAATGATGAGTTCCTGTCTTATAACACTAACACTGTCTTCGCATTTCAGTCTACAGTGAGAGGAATCATATCTCTTTATTAAAAAAAATTGAAAAATGTTTAGTGTGTTACAAGACATTTAATACTTTTAGGAGGTTCGGTTTATAAAGGCATTATAGATCTCATGACATCAAAGAATATGGACATGGAAAATGTAAAAGGCTTGAACATGTACATGAGGTTTTAAAACTCAAAAAGAAGATCTTTCAAGAGGAGGAAGAAGTTGATGAAAAATCGAAGCAGTCTGTTGTTCCAGTGAGCTACAAAATGGAACATTTTATTGGCGGCCACCTATAGTGTTAGTTTACACAACTCTTACCCACCTTATACACTTCTTTCAATAGGACTACATTTTTCTGGGGTTATTTCTGAAATCAGTGAAGGTATTTTAAACCTGTCTTGCGACTCCAAGGAAATGTGTATTTTTGTCACCATATGTGTTTTGTTTTATTGAAGTAAAATAAAAACAGTGATCTTATTGAAGCACATATACCATATTTTTCTTTTCCATAAGGGCCTGAGAGAAAGGTCGGGGACAAAGAGGGCAAGGGTTGTCTTCCGAGGCCTGGCCTCAATGTCCCGTTCCCACCCTCGCAGCACCAAGGAAAGGCGAAAGCTTGAATTTTGTGTGTATGTATGTGTCTGTTTGTGTTTCTATCGACCTGCCAGCGCTTTCGTATGGTAAGTCACATCATCTTTGTTTTTAAATATATTTTTCCCGCGTGGAATGTTTCCATATATATATATATATATGGAAGCCAGCGCTTTCGTATGGTAAGTCACATCATCTTTGTTTTTAAATATATATATGGAAACATTCCACGCGGGAAAAATATATTTAAAAACAAAGATGATGTGACTTACCATACGAAAGCGCTGGCAGGTCGATAGAAACACAAACAGACACATACATACACACAAAATTCAAGCTTTCGCCTTTCCTTGGTGCTGCGAGGGTGGGAACGGGACATTGAGGCCAGGCCTCGGAAGACAACCCTTGCCCTCTTTGTCCCCGACCTTTCTCTCAGGCCCTTATGGAAAAGAAAAATATGGTATATGTGCTTCAATAAGATCACTGTTTTTATTTTACTTCAATAAAACAAAACACATATGGTGACAAAAATACACATTTCCTTGGAGTCGCAAGACAGGTTTAAAATACCTTCACTGATTTCAGAAATAACCCCAGAAAAATGTAGTCCTATTGAAAGAAGTGTATAAGGTGGGTAAGAGTTGTGTAAACTAACACTATAGGTGGCCGCCAATAAAATGTTCCATTTTGTAGCTCACTGGAACAACAGACTGCTTCGATTTTTCATCAAATTCTTCCTCCTCTTGAAAGATCTTCTTTTTGAGTTTTAAAACCTCATGTACATGTTCAAGCCTTTTACATTTTCCATGTCCATATTCTTTGATGTCATGAGATCTATAATGCCTTTATAAACCGAACCTCCTAAAAGTATTAAATGTCTTGTAACACACTAAACATTTTTCAATTTTTTTTAATAAAGAGATATGATTCCTCTCACTGTAGACTGAAATGCGAAGACAGTGTTAGTGTTATAAGACAGGAACTCATCATTGGTCCTATTAGGCAGCACCACTGTCAAAACTGATTACCTATCACACAATCCATGTTTTTCTTATATTGTTGTGACCAAACTGTAAGGGTACATTTTCTCTCTATTCATTACAATGCAAGTATGATGACTGCAAATCTACTCACAAGTAGTAGCCTGAGCAGAACCAAGTACTGATGTTCAAAATTAGTGAGTTGTTAAGCCCTGTGATAACAGGTGATATGAAAAAGCACACATGGAAGAAACTGGAATAAAGTCTGCCGATGCTCCCAGGAATGAATGCTGAACATAGGGAGGCACAGTGACCATGTTGTGCAAAACTTTTGAATGTGATCGATGCAATGTTTTAAGGGAGATGTAACCTGAAAGTAGATACCCATGACTTTCACTATCTCTTAATTCCTCCCCCCCCCCCCCCCCTCCTCCTCCTCTCCTTACCCCCTACTCTAGTAGCAGCTTCTTTCTCTCCTTCTCCTTCACTTCACACTAATTTCAATGTATTTCTTATGTGTATAGCATCTCAATTTCTCCATTTCTTCGACTTTCCCTGCCCCTCCCAACCCCAAACACCACCCTCAGCCCCTAATTATGATGCAACTTCCCCTTTCCTTCCAAATTTTCATGTTATCTTTCCCAAATTCCCTTTTTGTACTTTCTTATTCCCCATATCCCATTAAATTTATTGCTTTATCGTATCTGCTTTAGTTCAATACCTATAAGACTCTCACCTTCTACACCCCAAATAGGCGTGTTTTACTGTAACATATTTTACACAGTAACAGTTGCAACTACTTAAGAGATTGCAAGGCACTCTCATCACTTTCTCCAATCCTAAAAAAGAACTTGTCAAAATAAATCCCAAAAAACTATACACTATGTCAACGATTCCCCATCATTTATAATGATTTAACAATCAGAATGTTAAGGCATTAACTTCCTTTAAGGTTTCACAGGACAGTTATTTAAAATTCTCCATAGACCTGACTCTCAATGATTTTCTTTGAACCTGGATCCACAGCTGCTAAGAATTTTTAAGGTTCCATTCTGCTTGTCTCTGGTGAAGTGGGAGTGGGAGATGGAAGAAAGGAGGGGGATAGTGGAAGGGAATATTGAAAGAGTGGCAGGTGGTGGTTGGAAGGTGGTGGGCGGTAGGTGGTGGGTGGCTGGAAGTGAGAGGTAGCAGGTACACTGCAAAGAAATGTGGGATGGAGAGGTTGTAGATGCATTAGGTAGCATTGTGGCACAGGTACTGGCACCAATGTGCTCACGTAGTGCACTATGAAGATGGAGAGGAGTAGTGAATTGTGAATGGAAAACAGAAGATAGAGAAATGGGAGACTTCAGGCAAGAGCATGTGGATGCAGCATGAGTGAAATTAAAGAGTCCTGGTGCAGGGAAGGAAAAGTTGGTGCAGGGCAGAGGGCTGGTGGAAATCCCACCAGGAGGATTAGGGATCAAAAGATGTGTTACTCCCATCTACATAATTCAGAAAAGCTGTTGTTGGAGGGATGGATCCAGATGGCAAGGGCTGTGATGCAGGCATGAAATCAAGCATATTGTGCTCAGTAATGTGTCCCCCATTGGGTTGTCAATGCTGCTCTTGGCCACAGTTTGGCAGTGGTCATTCATATGAGTGAACAGTTGGTTGGGGGTCATACCCCTACGAAATTCTGTGCAAAAATTATAGCAGAGCTGGCATATGACACAGCTGCTTTTACAGATGGTCCTACCTCTTATAGAATAGGACCTATGCCATACAATCAGCCAGCACAATGTAGCCACACAGGTGTGTGTGTGTGTGTGTGTGTGTGTGTGTGTACACTCTGGCTTGAAAAAGGATTCATCCCACCCAAAGCTAGCAAAGTTTTCAGTTGATGATTCAATGCCTCCACTATTTGGTACGATTCCTTAAATTATATATTGTCGCCAAACATGTTTAGGTAGTTGAAAATGGCCTAAGGCTGAAACTGAATTATAGAAAAGAAAGATAGTGATAAAATCCTGCACTCTGCCTTCAATACTGCCACATTAGTTAAACAATGTTTAAATTAATAAAATTTGGTGTCTGTAAAATGATCACTATATTAAACCTTAGTAAATTACCTATTATCATCCTGATATTTTCCCTTTTCCCACAGATGCAGCAATAACAATATAGCATCTAACATATAACTTAATGTTCCTCTCTGAATAGCTAATTCCAAAAGTAAACCAAGAGCTGTGTGACGGTCTGCAAGGGGAACTACATCCCAACCACGGCCTCTGTTCATATCTCTGAAACAAAAATAGCACAATTTCAGTTTAAAGCAAGTTTTAATTCAGACAATAAAATGACAGGGTGATACATAGAAAGGAATGTAGAAGAGTATTGGTTTTCCCCTCAGACATTCTGTTACCACCATAAGGTTTTGGGACAGGAAGGGGAGGAATACTGGATACATACTTAGAATAATAGGCAATACGTACTGTATTACAAGCAGTCTTATCACTCATGAATGTCA
This sequence comes from Schistocerca serialis cubense, assembly GCF_023864345.2. Classification (NCBI taxonomy): domain Eukaryota; kingdom Metazoa; phylum Arthropoda; class Insecta; order Orthoptera; family Acrididae; genus Schistocerca; species Schistocerca serialis. The sequence goes on from NC_064640.1 coordinate 165,918,321, forward strand.
AAGAACATAACAGGAATCAGAATTCCATTTAATAATTATCTTACAATACAAAAAATTGAGATAGCAACTATTTCAATTTAGCTTTGTTTTATACCATGTGCTGTAGTGGTGTGTACATTAGAAGGCAGCTGCATGATGCATTCTGTGCAGAGAAGGAGAGAAGGAGAGAGAGAGAGAGAGAGAGAGAGAGAGAGAGAGAGAGAGAGAGAGAAATATGCAAAATGCTTTTCAGCCTCACCAGTGTGCTTTCTACCTCTGTCCCACACCTCGCACTACAAGTGTTGCCTACCCTGGTAACTGGCAATGCTGGAGAGAGCGCTACACTACTTCTGACTCTCCCTAGTATAATTCATATGCTCGGAAAACTATCTGTGTTGCTTCTTAAAGTAATATTATTGCATTTGCTTGCCATCCATAATGAACACTGTAGTGGCTAAGTAACCTCATTATACCTAAATGAACACAAAAATCAACACTACATATTCTATGTGCATCCCAAAGTGCATAATACAGTGAATTGTTGCAGAATGATGCTATTGGCTGGATCATCATGTGGTACACTGCTCCTTGCCATTGTGCATACCCCCAACACCCACCTTCTTACGTGCACACAACTACAGCGCATATCAGTTGATACTCATTTGAATAATGGCTAAACTAATATGCATACGTACAGGTGATTCGTATTTTCATACACGAGGAAAAAAGATGAATGCAACATATTAATGACTGCCATGAATATTAAACCATTCAAAATATTTTATCATTAGATACACTTAATTACCAGCAACAACCAATATAAAATGCAAGTGAATGAAGCTTATATAATTTCCAAGCATATATATAACTTCAAAGCTACATACCCAAGAACAACTTGACGCAAAAACTTTGCTGACAACTCCAGAACTTCTAACCATACTGGTGAAACTGAACTTTCATCAAACAGGGTAGCTTCAGATAAGGACTGAAGAGCCTCAAGAGATTCACTCAATAACTCGCTGCAGACATCAGCTTCTTCACCTATTAAAAATGAAAGTATGACAGCTCACATTGTGTGACTCAAAAATGAACTACAATGTAATGTTATGCTATCACATGTTGAGGATTTCCAAATTTTCTGAGGTAATGGAACTGCTCTACTCAATAAAGGTTAATGTATGTAACAAGTCAAGTTTAGTAAGAACTAACACTAACATCAACTACCTCAGTATTAAGACCAACAGGACAACTACCACACTGCACATTTTTAATCTGTGGAGTTCTAAAAATGTAAAAATATCAATAAGATAAAATCAGATTAAATTCTCTATACAGGGTGTCTGACTTAAAGGTACAAACAAAAGGTGCAAGTAGAAATCAATGAAAGAACCAAATAATCTTAATAAACAGAGCTCTGTAAGTAAATGGTTTCTCAGGTTGGATATATGGATTTGTTCCAGCCCTGTTGATAGTTTTGAAGAACTAGAGGAATTCATTCTGGATGGTTCTCAATGCATTTGTAACATGTTTGCGATTTCTGAAGGTGTACAGGCATTTATGAGGATATGTACTGAAGCATGCCTTCACATGAATGGTTGTCATATGGAACACTTGTTGTAATGTGTATCCTCGAGAACTCAGTCATAGGGCGCTGATGCAGTCATCATAATAAATCATATCTGTGGATATTATTGGTTTTTTCATTGTCCTTCACTCAATCATTTCCTTTGAATCTATAATATAACACTCTGCACATGTAACTGGGTGACTTAAACTCACGTGAGAAACAAAGTGACTAAACAATCACAAAAAACACATACATAGATTTTCAGCTCCAAGCATCCACTTTCCATTATCATACAAGTCAAATTGTCCCTGATTCAACAAAAGTTATTTCTCATATTATCATGTAGTAACCACAGTCAAGCCCAAATCAGGAAGCATGGTCATAAATGAAGTACAACACAAAGCACTGAAGGGATACTTATTACAGACACTAATGTACAGTTAGAACAGAACTGCCTCCTGGACGAATACTGCTGCTATTTTTACAAACACTGAATATTCCAGAATATGCAAACATAACAAACATATGAAATTTCAAGAACCTTCTTGAATTGATAAATACTGAACAACAAATTTTTGCGAATGCTCAAATTTGAACTGGCGACCTGCAGCATGCCAGCCAGCGACACTAATCACTACTCCACATGGCACAGAGCACAGTTCAAGCAATATATTTTTCCCCTTTAGCATTTCATCCAGGATATCATCCCACCTTCTACATGAAAGGCATCATCAACTACTTACTATTTTCCTTTAAAATTTACTTCTGTGAATTAGAGCAAAATAAGAAGAAAGGCTGATAGCAAAGAGGCTACAATGTTACAGCAGATGTAGGTTGCTGGTGGACCACTAAACATGGATCTATCCTATACATTAAATTTAATATGTGCACCTCACATCCTAAGTAAGCAGCCTGCATGGAAACTGGCCAGTGCCAGTTCATCCTATGTCTGTGACCTGAGCAAGGAACACCACACCTAGATGTACCAGTATTTACCAACAATAGGATATTGGACAGCACTTTCCACCACTTTTCCACCAAACATAAAATGATGTTATAATTCTACAGCAAGGCAGCAGCACATATAAAGACAGAATATTTTTCTGCGGTGTATCCCAGACAAGCTCTCTTAACCACTATGTCATCTTGTTCATTTTCCTGGATTTCAGTGTGTCCTGATATAATTTTTTTGTATCGTTTTCTCTATTAGACACATCTGCTAAATAACTTGGAGGGTCCTGAGCAAAACCAGAGCAAATGAGAAACTTCCTCCCCTGTTATTCCTCATCTAATCTAGTATTTTCTGAATTGCATACAAATTTTTGATCAAACCTTGCTATTCTCACATTGGGCTTGATAATGGAACAAAGACTTAAGAAAAATCAAGACACATTCATAGGATTTGTTGACATTGAAAAATCATTCTACATGGTAAAACAGTGCAAGATGTTTGCAATTCTCAGAAAAATAAGTGTAAGCTATGGGGAGAGAAGTATAATATACAACATGTACAAGAACAGAGAGGAAAAAAATAAGAATGGGAGACCAAGAATGATGTGTTCAGCTTAATATGCATGTGGCACAGGGATGCAACCTTTCACCCTCAGTGTTCAATCTATGCACTGAAGAACCAACAATGAAAATAACAGAAAAGTTCAAGAGTAGGTTTCAAATTAAGGGTAAAAGGATATCAGTAATAAGATTCGCTGAAGATATTGCTATCCTCTTTGAAGGCGAGGAAGAATTACAGGATGCAAGATCCCCTTGGGGTACCAAACCTCCATAAAAGTTTCTAACTTTAACCGTGAGTCCACAGTGCATTTTTAGCAAACACCATAAAACAATTCACAATGAAGTAGGTGTTATAACGTCAAGTTTAACACATATATTTCAGAATGACACAACACATATAAGTCACAGAGTAAGTTGACAAGCAAGACATGTGTACACGTTAGCATTTGAATGAGCACTGAGTCCCAGTCTAGCGGCCGCTGCTCGGCTGGCCGCTTAGGTGGCGCAGCTGCTGCATGGCTGGCAGACAGCGCCGCACGTAGAGGACGCGCGTAATTGCGCAGCGGCGCTTTGAATGATCGGTGAGTCACAACACTTCTCCCCCCTTTGAAATTGTTGCACTGGTCTTGATGGAGGTGTCCTGGAGATGGCTAACGTCCATAGGCGTTGTTTGACTCGCCGTAAAGTCTCGAGGAGGCGGCTTCCCGTACGGCCGGAAGTGTCCCCGATGATAACGGGTCGAGATGACAGGAGACGTAGGGGTCGAATCTGCTGGGGCCCCATGCACCAATCTGCCCGTTGTGGCAAGTCCAGTTGATATGACAGGAGACATGGGCGATGTGTCAGCGTCCGTTGGAGGAGGAGGCGAGTAGATTTGCTCTGACAGAGGATGGTCATCCGGTTCCTGCATGGGCACGTCTCCTGGTGGCATCCGTTCTTGTGCTGGCATCGCGATGACGGTGAGAGGGCTGCGTTGTGAGTATTGAGAAATGCCAAGATCCCGAGCGTCAGGTAGAGCCAAAGGTGGTGTAGCGGCATTTGGAACAGGCATTGCTGGCACACGAGGCCGAAGCTGGTCCGAATGACGCACTGCAACACCCGTGTCCATCTGGATTTCATACAGGCGTCTGCCACGGTGTCTTAAGATGCGACCCGGACTCCATTATGGCCGCCTGCCATATCCCCGTACCCAGACGAGGTCGTCAGCGGTGAACCGGCCAAGTGAAGGCACCCGCGGTCGTGAGGTGGAAGGCCACAGAAGATGAAGTAGCATGCGGGGCTGTCGGCCATGTAAGAGCTCAGCCGGGCTGTGGTCGCCCATGGGGGTGAAACGGTAAGATGCCAGAAACTGGAGAAGCGCATCATCAGCAGCAGAAGAAGTCAGAAGTTACCGCATCTGAGCCTTAAATGTGTAGACCAGTCATTCAGCCTCACCGTTGGATTGTGGATGGAACGGCGGGGCCATGACATGCATAATGCCTTGACGAGCACAAAAATCAGCAAATTCGGAAGAGGCAAATTGTGGACCATTATCAGTAACAAGAGTAGACGGAAGGCCTTCCAAAGAAAACATGCGGGCGAGAGCACTGGTGGTTGCCGTGGTGGTAGGCGACGTGCAATGGACAATGAAAGGAAAGTTAGAGTAGGCGTCAATTACGAGGAGCCAATAAGTACCTAAAAAGGGTCCCGCAAAGTCAGCATGAATGCTGTCCCAGGGCTTTTCAGGCGAAGGCCACGGTGACAAAGATGACTTCAGGGCAGCGGCCTGTGACGCACAATGGCCGCAGGCAGCGACCATATGTGCTATTTCAGAGTCGATGCCAGGCCAGTACACATGACGGCGCGCCAGAGATTTTGTGCGAGACACACCCGAGTGCCCTTGGTGAAGGAGGCGCAAGACCGAAGCACGCAAAGACGCAGGTACCACAACATGCGGCAAAGCATTGTCAGTGGAGAGGAGGATAACACCATCCCTAGCCGTGAGGCGGTAGCGCAAAGTGTAGTAGTTCCGCAATGGATCAGAAGTCTTAGTGGACGGGCGATCTGGCCAACCCTTCTGAATACAGCGTAAAACCCCAGGAGAGAGTACGGTCAGAACCCGTAGCAGCCGCCAGCCTGTCTCCAGTGATGGGGAACCCGTCCACAATCCGCTGCTCGGCAACTTCCAGGTGGAAACACAAAAGTTCGTCCCTATCGAATGCCTGATCAGGACCCATGGGAAGGCGAGACAGAGCATCAGCATTCGCATGTTGAGCCATTGGCCAGAAATGAATCTCATAATTGAAACGAGACAAGTAAAGAGCCCAACGCTGGAGGCGGTGTGCAGCCTTGTCGGGAAGTGACGTTGATGGATGAAACAAGGAAACAAGTGGTTTGTGATCCATAACAAGATGAAATTTTGGGCCATAGAGAAAAATACCGAACTTATGAAGAGCATAAATAATGGCCAAAGCTTCTTTCTCAATTTGAGAATACTTTTGTTGGGCATCCGTGAGTGTTTTGGAGGCATAAGCAATGGGTCGTTCCAAACCGTCAGAAAAACGGTGCGCAAGGACTGCACCGACCCCGTATTGAGAGGCGTGTGTGGCAAAAACAAGATGTTGGCCAGGTCGATAAGTAGCCAGGCACAGGGCCTGTTTCAGCATAGTCTTCAATTTCTGGAAAGCCGCTTCGCATGGCGTGGACCAGTGAAAAGGCACGTTTTTATGCAACAGGCGATGCAACGGCTGAGCCACCAAAGCCGCAGATGCTAAAAACTAGTGATAGTATGCTATTTTCCCCAAGAAGGCCTGCAGTTCCTTAACAGATGTAGGGCGAGGAAGGGCATCGATCGCAACGACAGTTTGCTGAAGCGGACGAATACCATCCCGAGAGAGTTGAAACCCCAACTACGTGATAGATGCCTGAAAAAATTGTGATTTCTGAAGATTACACTTAAGACCGGCAGTCTGTATGACATGAAAAAGTGTGTGGAGATTTTGAAGATGTTCTTCAGTGGTGGAGCCAGTGACAACAATGTCGTCCATGTAATTGATACACCCAGAGACAGGGAGCAATAATTGTTCCAAGAATCGCTGAAAGAGAGCAGGGGTGCTAGCAACCCCGAATGGCAAGTGTTGGTATTGATAGAGGCCGAAAGGCGTGTTAAGGACCAGAAACTGCCGGGAAGCAGCGTCGAGAGGAAGTTGATGATAAGCTTCTGATAGGTCAATTTTAGAAAAATACTGGCATCCAGCAAGTTTAGTGAACAGTTTTTCAGGTCGGGGCATAGGGTAAGTGTCGATGAGGCATTGAGCATTTACAGTGGCTTTGAAATCGCCACGGAGACGAATATCACCATTTGGCTTAGCAACGACGACAGGAGAGGACCACTCACTGGAAGTGACAGGAAGCAAGACCCCTGAAGTAGTGAGACGATCCATCTCCCGTTTTACCTGATCACGAAGGGCCACAGGAATGGGCCGAGCCTGAGAAAACTTAGGCCGAGCAGTGGGTTTGAGTATGATATGAGCTTCAAAGTCGTTTGCACAGCCTAACCCAGGAAAAAAAAGGGACAAAAATGTTGTCGACAAGGAATCCAGTTGAGCATAAGGAATAGCATCAGAGACAATACTGACAGAGTCATCTATGGAGAACACAAAAACGTGAAAGGCATCGAAACCAAAAAGATTTTCTACGTTGCTCTGGTTGAACACAAATATGGGAACAGACCGAACGACGGATTTGTAAGATACCTCAGCATTAAACTGTTCCAAGAGAGAAATCTTCTGTTTACTGTACGTCCGTAATTGCCGAGTGACAGGTGACAGGAGTGGAGAACCCAACTGAAGATACGTCTGAGAATTAATTATGGTGGCAGCAGAATCGGTATCCACTTGCATGCGAACATCTCGACCAAGGATTTGGGCAGTGAGGAATAACTTCCCTGAAAGGGAAGAAGTGCAATTGACAGACAACACAGAATCAGAATCAGCGTCATGTTCATGAACATCATGTATGCGGTCGGATTTGCAAACGGAAGACACATGACCTTTCTTTTTGCAATTGTGACACACAGCCCAACGTTGGGGACAATCCTCGCGTTAATGTTTCGTAAAACACCGCAGACATGAAGGAAGTTGCCGGGGGTTTTGCTGCAGTTTCTTAGCGGGTTGCTTACGGCTAGGCCGAGGTTGCACGTGGGAGCGCACTGCGGCCACGTCGGCCGGCGGGGACGTGCCGCACGCATCGTCAACAGCGCACAGAGTTTGTATTTCCCCGACATCACCCCACGCCTCTATTTGCGCCCCAGCGGCACGAGCAATTTCAAAAGACTGAGCAATCGAGAGAACTTCATCTAGAGTCGGATTCGCCAACTGAAGGGCACGTTGCCGAACTTCTTTGTCAGGCGCAGACCGGATAATAGCATCCCGTACCATGGAATCGGCATAGGATTCTTTGTGAATGTTAGTAACAAACTGACACTTTCGACTGAAGCCGTGAAGGTCAGCAGCCCAAGCGTGATAGGATTGATGTGGCTGTTTTTGACAACGATAAAAGGTAACACGAGAGGCTACCACATGCGTTTGCTTTTGAAAATAGACAGACAGAAGTGAGCACATTTCAGCAAAGGACAAAGACACAGGATCCTTCAAAGGAGCCAATTGCAACAACAACCGATACATTTGAGGCGAAATCCAGGAAAGGAACAAAGACTTACATGGTTGTTCGTCCGTGACATGAAATGCCAAGAAGTGCTGTCGAAGACGTTTTTCATAATCAGACCAGTCTTCCGCCGTCTCGTCGCAAGGAGGAAAAGGAGGTATAGCCAACGACGAGAGCGGCTGGCCGCTTAGGTGGTGCAGCTGCTGCATGGCCGGCAGACAGCGCCGCACCTAGAGGACGTGCGTAATTGCGCGGCGGCGCTTTGAATGATCGGCGAGTCACAACAGTAGGTGAAGAAAGTTATTGCAAGAAGTTACTAAAACCCGAGAGCACAATTAAGTCGACAAGTACAGAGAACATACTCCGATTACATCCAATCACCAACTACCCTATCACTGACAGAGAGATTGGTGCCCAGCCGAAATCTCTAGCATACTTCTTAAGGCTTCGTAGCTATTCATTCATGGTCGATACCTTGATGATATTAATTTGTTTACTATTTTAACAGGTTTACTGTGTAGTGGTATTGTTGTATTAAAACTCTGATGATAGGAAGGCTCTGTCTAGTGTTTGCTGTTCCACTAGTGGACTTTGATAACTACTGTTTAATAAAGAAAATTCTGAGTTTTGCACCAAAATGTATGTGAGTCCCCTATGTATAAGTTGCCAAGCCAGATCCTTTCTTATGGCTCGCATACCTCTCCTTGCTCCAGCAACTCACTACAGCATCATATGACTCCTCCTTTGTCCATGCCTACGTGGGAAACAGCTTTTGAATCGATAGTGATGTTTCTTGCAGTGCTGTTTAAGGGAGCAAATTACTTCTTCTAGATGTGGTGTCCCAATAAAATACAAAATTTAGAAAATAAAATGTTGTCCAAAATAAGAGGAACCTCACATACTCACCTTGGTGAGTTCTTTTCAAAGAAGTTTTAACAAAATTCCAATTCTGAAAATAACATGGTTACACTATTATTATTCATAGGAGTAACCTGTACATTTTGGCATTACTTTATTTCTATGGAGGAAACATATGTCTTTCCTAGGAATCAGAAACAGTTACAGAATTTCATTATTAACTGCTCAAAAACACAAATTTTCCACTAACTGGTTTTGTTTCAGATTTACCACAAATAAACAAATCTTAGAAATTTACAGAACTATATCAAATGCATATTGATTTCCTGTTCTTTCATATCATTGTAACATTCAAATGTTATCTGCCATGCTCTCTTAGTATTAATATTCATTTCAATTCTGTATTTTACCAAACAACCAACACCTTAAATTTGACAAAGAATATGCCATATTTCATAAACAATCTGTAAGACAATAAATACTGTTATCAAATGAACTGCTTCTCTCATGCAGTATGAAACCATGTAATTATCTGTAATAAAGTTTTTCTCATATTAAATCAATGTTAAAATTTTCTTGCTAAATAAAGTTTTGATATCAATCAGCTTTCAGACAACATTTTTACACCACTCTAAATACACAAAATACACCAGCACTTAAATTTTTTCAGCTGATTAGTTCTCATAGAAACATTTTAATACTGCACACAACACAAAGTATGAAGAAAGATGCCTTTATCAGTGACTAATGTCACTCAAGGTACACAAATACATTAGACACAGGATATTTATTTTTCCATTTACCCCATTACAGAACATCTTTCCACCACAACTCTTTTAACAAGCCTTTATGACTACATGGTCATTTTTATAGCACATGCCACTGACACTTTATCTTTATTTACACCACTTTTCACTTGTTCATCATCAAATCTAGTGATCCTGGGTGTAGTGGATCTACTATGCCTCACGGTTTTTCTTCATCATTACGCAGTATCCAACCATGACTTTTTCTTTATTGAGAGGGACAGTGGTTCTGACTTTTAGTACCAGTTATCTGGTTATCATGGCTTCAAACTTCCTATGATTCTGTGTGTCATCAATTTTATTGTAGGTATATGTGACAAAAGAAATATATTTTAGACATAACTTACAAATTATATTTTAGAATTTCTACACTATACGAATACTATCAATTATTTTCTTTCTCTGCCCAAGAGGGACACAAATATTTTTAAAATTTCCAAATAATTAGTGAATGAATCTCCTCTCTTTAAATGCAAAACAGTATTTATTAGCCAAACCATTTCATAATAACATCAAATCCATCCCATGATAACAATAATACTGATAAATTATGTTTATATAACATTTCATGACAACAGCAATGTTTACCATTTCTGTTTACAAACATCTTGTACTGTGCCATGCCCCTGCTTATGTCACCATGATATCAGCTGGGCAGCGCCTCCTGACATGCCATTAACACTGAGCTACCACCTGACCATGGCTCTTTGAACTCACCGTCCACACAGAGTGCATTCAATTCAGGCTGTTTTGTGCATACAAATATTGATAAAATAAATGTTTTTCATAAATTTTTAAGATTAGCTGTTTCTCACTAATCACATCTCCTTACTCTAGTACATACAGTAACTTTTACTTGATATTTGGTCCTTTAACCACTCTCTATTTGTTTACAAAAGAGGTGCTGCTTCTGGCATTTGGTTTCATTCTTGACATAGCTAGATAGTTTCTCCTTTACTACAGCAACACTTTTTAATATTGACCATGTTATATTCATCTTTTAACAACTGGTACGCAGAAATTTCCAGTTCTACTGTATTATGGTGGCATACACTATTCATTACACATTGATTTTCAAAATTTTCATAATACAACATCTTTATCTTGTGATTAATACTAAATGATTTCTTATCATTTTTCACTAAGCATATATTGTCCAAAAACACTTTCTGGTACTTCAAAAACAAACACTTTCACCCTCCTTTTATAGCTTCGTAAATTACTTTTGATATGTCAATAATATTGTTTGCCTTCTTATCACTCTTTGCTACCTTCATGCTATTTGAAAACACTTCCAGGTACTCCAAAATCAAATTCTTCACCCCCCCCCCCCACCCCCCCCCCCCCACCTTTTACAACTTTGTTGCTCATTATAATGTCTGTTACTTTAGCTCTTATTTTTGTTCCTTTCTGTGAGGTAATTTCATCTGTATTGGATTCCTGTTACAAACATTCAGTACTTATCTTCATGTAACATCGATTTTGCACTTGTTTTCAAGGACTAGTAATATTTGCATACTTCACCTAATTCTTCATAACATTTACCTTCATGGTCATACTGTCCTCCTCAAAACTTATGTCAGCATGATGTACCATCAGATCATTTCCTACAATAAAACTGATACATCAGTCTGATACCACCATGTTGATAATTCTCAGTATTTTTCTTTATTCCTCATTTTTACTACTACTTGATTCTTTATTATTTTCATATTACTTCTCAAGGCTTCTAAGACCTCAAATCTCTGCAATGGTACAACTGGTACCTTCTCTATGCTTATTACTTGATCATAAGGTCCCCCCATTACAATGGTTCCTAATCTGCTACCGATTCGAGTGATCGCTATGGTTTCAATACCTGCAACTTTGACACTCACAATTATCTGATAATTGTTTTTACTTGCTTTTCTTATCTCTTTCCTCCTATTCACATTTTCTCTGACATTATCATTATACTGTCTACTAATAGTGAAATTTTGAACTCCCATCAAGGTTCTCTTGGTCAAAATTGTTATATTGTCTCTTATCATATAAATGTAAATTCTCATCAGAGTTTTCTTTGTCACGAACATTATGTTCCCACCTATTTATTTTCTGGGAAAACCATTGCTATATCTTCCACTCTCATTTATGGGAACATTGTTTACTTTGTTACTGCTTTTGTTCCAGTTATCCTTTGACTTCGATCTTACACCCTTCCAACTGTTACCCTTAATTGCTCTTCCAGACAAAGCCAAAACTTGACACTGTGGCTTCAGAACATTCTTTTTTTTTTCTTTATATGGTTCTCGATATGGTACATTTTTCTATTAGCAAAAATTTTGTGGAAAGTATCTATTTTCACATAGTGGTCTTCTTTGTCAACATTTCCACTACTATTTTTTACTTTCTACTACTTTTTTTACTTTTTTAATTTCAAATTTAATGTTTTATTTACATTTTCAGCACAAACGTCACTGTCTAAGCTATTATAATCACTGATCTCATGCTGAATGCCATTTACCTTCGCAAATAACTCCTTTAATTTACTCGCAATAAATTTCTTAACAGGATCTTCTTTAACAGATATTGTGGTTTGTATCTGTTCATCTGTGACTAAGTTATAATTTACATCCAATTTTACTCCAGAATCTATTTTAACATTTATTGTTACCTGAATCTGTTCATATAGGACTAATTTATTGTTTATATCCACTCTTTGTTAGTATTGCCCATTTTACGCTAGGTATTCTTAGCACACGCTTGTATACTTTCCTCTATGTGCGCCAACAATTTGATAGTATTCTTAATGAATTCTTCCATTCTCTCACTGAGTGCAATTATTTTTTTCTTAATTATCTTTGCATAATTTTTCCATATTAGTCTTTTGGATACAGTATTCTATATTTCTGTTATCATTCTTGACATCTAATTCATCAATTTTACCACTAATCTACATCTACATCTACATTCATACTCCGCAAACCACCTAACGGTGTGTGGAGGAGGGTACTTTGAGTACCTCTATCTAATAGTTGGTATCATATCCCTTATCCAATTTCTTACTATTTCTTGGTATTTGAGAATTACCTGCATTCTTGGTATCATTTTCTATCTGACTGACTCATTTTACAGTTAGTATCTGTGATATTTTTACTCTGTTCGACCCGAATGGTCTCATTTGTATTCACTCTATTGGTTAAATCATCTATTATAAATTTAGGTTATTCTTTAAAATTGACCAACTGTTCCGCATGTCTTTAGTTTCTTTGTTAGCGTCAGTGATCTCTGTTACTATGTCATTATTTTTAGTGTTAGTATTCATAACAGATTCCTCTACGCTTCCATTTACATCTCAAAATCTTTGCCAATTTTATTTCCCTTAATAGGTGGTACACCAGCATATACCTCTAATTTTTCACTGGAAGCTCACTGCATTTTATACTCATTTTCCTCAATAGTCTCCCCTAGCTTCTCCACAGCTTGAAATATGTTATCATGAGTAATGTTTACACCTTCATCCGCTTTAGTTCCACCGCAATCACTCACAACCCGAGTATTTGCTTCTTCAGTATTATCTGTTAAGCCCATAGTTTCTTGTGTTGTTTCCCCCTCCTCACTTTCCACTTATTCTGACTTATTGGTCTTTCGTACTGCTTTCTTCAAAATTCCTATAAGATACGGATGTCTTTCCAAAGATACTTATCAACATAATTTCAACAAACTCCTCACCAGTAAATTCTATTTTACTGTCAGTATCTCTATTACATGCTTCTATTTTTCCAGTCATATGCTTTACGAACTTGTTAGTACTCTTAACAGATTCTCCTACCTTTCCCATGAGCGCACTTTAATGTTCATCAATATCTTCCCACGGCACAGCAAATTTCATACAGGATTTTACCCATTCATCGAGCTCTTCTTGACCTTTATAGATACATCTACATCTACATCTACATTTATACTCTGCAAGCCACCCAACGGTGTGTGGCAGAGGGCACTTTACGTGCCACTGTCATTACCTCCCTTTTCTGTTCCAGTCCCGTATGGTTCGCGGGAAGAATGACTGTCGGAAAGCCTCCGTGCACACTCGAATCTCTCTAATTTTACATTCGTGATCTCCTCGGGAGGTATAAGTAGGGGGAAGAAATATATTCGATACCTCCTCTCGAAACATGGCGAGCACGCTACACCGCTATGCAGAGCGCCTCTCTTGCAGAGTCTGCCATTTGAGTTTGCTAAACATCTCCGTAACGCTATCACGCTTACCAAATAACCCTGTGACGAAACGCGGCACTCTTCTTTGGATCTTCTCTATCTCCTCCATCAACCCGATCTTGTATGTATCACACACTGATGAGCAATACTCATGTATAGGTCGAATGAGTGTTTTGTAAGCCACCTCCTTTGTTGATGGACTACATTTTCTAAGGACTCTCCCAACGAATCTCAACATGGGACCCGCCTTACCAACAATTCATTTTATATGATCATTCCACATCAAATCGTTCCACACGCATACTCCCAGATATTTTACAGAAGTAACTGCTACCAGTGTTTGTTCCGCTATCATATAATCATACAATAAAGGATCCTTCTTTCTATGTATTCGCAATACATTACATTTGTCTATGTTAAGTGTCAGTTGCCACTCCCTGCACCAAGTGCCTATCCACTGCAGATCTTCCTGCATTTCGCTACAATTTTCTAATGCTGCAACTTCTCTGTATACTACAGCATCATCCGCATGGAACTTCCGACACTATCTACTAGGTCATTTATATATATTGTGAAAAGCATTGGTCCTATAACACTCCCCTGTGGCACGCCAGAGGTTACTTTAACGTCTGTAGACGTCTCTCCATTGATAACAACACGCTGTGTTCTGTTTGCTAAAAACTCTTCAATCCAGCTACACAGGTGGTCTGATATTCCGTAGGCTCTTACTTTGTTTATCAAGCGACACTGCGGAACTGTATCGAATGCCTTCCGGAAGTCAAGGAAAATAGCATCTACCTGGGAGCCTGCATCTAATATTTTCTGGGTCTCATGAACAAATAAAGCGAGTTGGGTCTCACACGATCGCTGTTTCCGGAATCCATGTTGATTCCTACAGAGTAGATTCTGGGTTTCCAAAAACGACACGATACGCGAGCAAAAAACATGTTCTAAAATTCTACAACAGATCGACGTCAGAGATATAGGTCTATAGTTTTGCGCATCTGCTCGATGACCCTTCTTGAAGACTGGGACTACCTGTGCTCTTTTCCAATCATTTGGAACCTTCCGTTCCTCTAGAGACTTGCGGTACACGGCTGTTAGAAGGGGGGCAAGTTCTTTCGCGTACTCTGTGTAGAATCGAATTGGTATCCCGTCAGGTCCAGTGGACTTTCCTCTGTTGAGTGATTCCAGTTGCTTCTCTATTCCTTGGACACTTATTTCGATGTCAGCAATTTTTTCGTTTGTGCAAGGATTTAGAGAAGGAACTGCAGTGCGGTCTTCCTCTGTGAAACAGCTTTGGAAAAAGGTGTTTAGTATTTCAGCTTTACGCGTGTCATCCTCTGTTTCAATGCCATCATCATCCCGGAGTGTCTGGATATGCTGTTTCGAGCCACTTACTGATTTAACGTAAGACCAGAACTTCCTAGGATTTTCTGTCAAGTCGGTACATAGAATTTTACTTTCGAATTCACTTAACACTTCACGCATAGCCCCCCTTACGCTAACTTTGACATCGTTTAGCTTCTGTTTGTCTGAGAGGTTTTGGCTGCGTTTAAACTTGGAGTGAAGCTCTCTTTGCTTTCACAGTAGTTTCCTAACTTTGTTGATGAACCACGGTGAGTTTTTCCCATCCCTCACAGTTTTACTCGGCACATATCTGTCTAAAACGCATTTTACAATTGCCTTGAACTTTATCCATAAACACTCAACATTGTCAGTGTCGGAACATAAATTTTCGTTTTGATCTGTTAGGTAGTCTGAAATCTGCCTTCTATTACTCTTGCTAAACAGATAAACCTTCCTCCCTTTTTTTATATTCCTATTAACTTCCATATTCAGGGGTGCTGCAACGGTCTTCTGATCACTGATTCCATGTTCTGTACTTACAGAGTCGAAAAGTTCGGGTCTGTCTGTTATCAGTAGGTCCAAGATGTTATCTCCACGAGTCGGTTCTCTGTTTAATTGCTCGAGGTAATTTTGGGATAGTGCACTCAGCATAATGTCACTCGATGCTCTGTCCCTACCACCCGTCCTAAACATCTGAGTGTCCCAGACTACGTCTGGTAAATTGAGATCTCCACCTAAGACTATAACATGCTGAGAAAATTTATGTGAAATGTATTCCAAATTTTCTCTCAGTTGTTCTGCCACTAACGCTGCTGAGTCGGGAGGTCGGTAAAAGGAGCCAATTATTAACCTAGCTCAGTTGTTGAGTGTAACCTCCACCCATAATAATTCACAGGAACTATCCACTTCTACTTCACTACAGGATAAACTACTACTAACAGCGACAAACACGCCACCACTGGTTGCATGCAATCTATCCTTTCTAAACACCGTCTGTGCCTTTGTAAAAATTTCGGCAGAATTTATCTCTGGCTTCAGCCAGCTTTCTGTACCTATGACGATTTCAGCTTCGGTGCGTTCTATCAGCGCTTGAAGTTCCGGTACTTTACCAACGCAGCTTCGACAGTTTACAATTTCAATACCGATTGCTGCTTGGTCCCCGCATGTCCTGACTTTGGCCCACACCCTTTGAGGCTGTTGCGCTTTCTGTACTTGCCCGAGGCCATCTAACCTAAAAAACCACCCAGTCCACACCACACAACCCCTGCTACCCGTGTAGCCGCTTGCTGTGTGTAGTGAACTCCTGACCTATCCAGCGGAACCCGAAACCCCACCACCCTATGGCGCAAGTCGAGGAATCTGCAGCCCACACGGTCACAGAACCGTCTCAGCCTCTGATTCAGACCCTCCACTCGGCTCTGTACCAAAGATCCGCAGTCAGTCCTGTCGACGATGCTGCAGATGGTGAGCTCTGCTTTCATCCCGCTAGTGAGACTGGCAGTCTTCACCAAATCAGATAGCCGCCGGAAGCCAGAGAGGATTTCCTCCAATCCATAGCGACACACATCATTGGTGCCGAAATGAGCGACCACCTGCAGATGGGTGCACCCAGTACCCTTCATGGCATCCGGAAGGACCCTTTCCACATCTAGAATGACTCCCCCTGGTATGCACACGGAGTGCACATTGGTTTTCTTCCCCTCTCTTGCTGCCATATCCCTAAGGGGCCCCATTACGCGCCTGACGTTGGAGCTCCCAACTACCAGTAAGTCCACCCTCTGCGACCGCCCGGATCTTGCAGACTGAGGGGCAACATCTGGAACAGGACAAGCAGCCATGTCCGGCCGATAATCAGTATCAGCCTGAGACAGAGCCTGAAACCGGTTCGTCAGACAAACTAGAGAGGCCTTCCATTCAGCCCTCCAGAATGTCTTTCGCCCCCTGCCACACCTCGAGACGACCTCCCACTCTACCACAGGTGAGGGATCAGCCTCAATGTGGGCAGTATCCTGGGCAGCCACAGTCATAGTCCGATTGGAGGATGCGTGGGATGAGCTGGCTGTACCCGACAAACCCCCATCCGGACCCCCACAGTG
The DNA here is from genome assembly GCF_023864345.2 of Schistocerca serialis cubense. Lineage (NCBI taxonomy): Eukaryota > Metazoa > Arthropoda > Insecta > Orthoptera > Acrididae > Schistocerca > Schistocerca serialis. The sequence goes on from NC_064640.1 coordinate 165,935,330, forward strand.
ATGCCCATTGGCAACAGCCTCAAGCTGTGTGACCGAAGCCAACACTGCCTGAAGCTGGGAGCGAAGGGATGCCAACTCAGCCTGCATCCGAACACAGCAGTTGCCGTCCCTATCCATGCTAAAAACTGTTATGCAAGGAACGTCTGAACTAATCTACAGAGAGCACAAACAATTCGACACGAAATTTAAATGGTTATTAAAATACAAGATTGCCTAGTAAATGCAGTAATGCTGCTACTTGCGCACTGCTGACACACTGCTCGGCGGCGGAAGGAGACTACATGATTTTACACTATTCAGGTACTAAAACACGATGCTACAACTCTCAAATACTATAATACGCCCAAAATTTATGAATTAAACAATGCAAGTACCAAAAACACGCAAAGAAATTAAGAATTAAACTATATAACAAATAAGTGAGCTAAGAGTATACGACTTGCTGCTGGCAGCTGCTTATCCAACGGCGGCAGGGAGCACACTGATAAGGTCCCACATTTCTGTAAGATTCCTATCGACTTTGCATAATGCTTCAGAATTAGCCTCCTTGATACACTGATACATGCTACTGTTAGTATCCCATACATATTCTTCTAACTCGTCAGTTTTATTACTAATACCCTGTATCATAAACCCCACTAATTCTCTCTTTGCTTCATCAAAGGCATTCAACACTGGGCACATTTTCCACTGTTCTAGTTGCACACCCTGCTCTTCCATTTTCCCTAAATTACTCATCTTGTCTGTCATTGTTTATTCTAACCTTTCTCAAGACTAACATACACTACAATATCTAATTATGAATACTGATACGAACTATTACAGCTCACATGATCCTCAACTTACTATATGTAAGTTTTTGTGCTCTCCAGATGACATAGCTGGTTGAAGCTATGAGCTGATGCCATGTCTGTGCACTGAACTCTGGACTCGGTGTATGCACCCCCAACACACCCCATAAACTACTGCCACAGTCAACTGCATTCCATGCACTACCTGCATGCAGTGGGGCATCCACTGGATATGTGACTGTCCTTGCCATGTCTGTTGTCACTGTCTTCTTTCTTCTTCCTTGTAATGTCTTCCTGACAGTTGTTCATTATGTTTTGCTTGTGAAATATTTGTATTCATTGAACATGATTTAAACTTTGGAACAAACTTTTTTAACTACACGATGTGCACAGTTTTAACTCAATGTTACTACCCACAAGCCACAGATTTCAGTCACTTTTAATACCCAGGTCCCTTCATTTCTCTTTCCAACACACTTGATGTCTAATTGCAACTCCTACTCTCAACACAGATTTTTCAGCAAAATAGTTCTTGCTGACAAAAGGGATTCCATGTGCAAGGTCTGCCATATGCATCCTGTATCCTCAACAAAGGTTCTTAAAATGTTTCCCCGTAAGGCGATGCCATAAGCAAGATCTCATGACACACATACACACATAGTACCTTCCCGCTCAGGCTTGCATAAGTTAAGTTAATCCTTCCTTGGATGACCTTAGCGAATCATCACTTAGGTTTTCCTCCAACCTGTTCTCCATAGATCACTTGCTGACATTGTCCCTCAAAGCAGCTCCTGTAACACACCGATTTCTTTAGAAATTGCAAGCAGGCAACCTGTCATTGTATATAGAAGTGGGGGTAGCCAATTTACTTGAAATATGTCCCAGCATGCCATTATGGTGCATTTATTAGCAAAAGCTGTAAATAAGATTCCACTGAAGTAACTGAAACAATTTATCATGAAAATTTACTAAAAATTGAGAGCACGATTAAGACGACCAGTACAGAGAGCAGACTCATTAAATCTAATTGCCACATATCAGAGAACATGCTCTCAGTACTTCCGATCGCTGACTGACGAAATTGGCATGCAGCCAAAATCTCATATATACTTTGTGAAGGTTTATATCTATTTGTAAATGGTCATTAACTTAACAATATTCATTTGTTTACTATTTCCACTGGTTTACTGCATAGCCGTATTGCCGTATTACAGTTCTGATAACAAGACGGCTCCATCTAGTGTTTGCTGTGCCAAAAGTGGACTTCGGTAACAAATATTTTATAAAGAAAATTCTGAGTTTTGCAGCCAAATATATGTGATTTCCCTGGGCATAGACTGCCAAAGAAGTTCCTTTCTCATGGCTTGTGTACCTCTCCTCACATTGATGGCTCACTTCTGCATCATATGGTCCCTCCTTTGTCAATGGCTATGTGAGAAACAGCTTGCAAACCAATACTGATGTATTCTGCAGAGCCGCTTAGGGGAGGAAACTACTTCTACTAGCTGCAGCATCCCAATGAAATGTAAAATTTAGAAAATAAAGTGCTGTCCAAAATAAGAGGAAACTCACAATGTACTGTTGAATGGAATGCACAATCTACGGAGCACAGACTATGAATAAGAGCAAACCGAAAAAAGAATAAAGTAATGAGGAGTAGTAGAAATGAGATTTGCAATAAACTTATCATCAGTGAAGGAATTCTGTAACCTGGGAAGATAAAACTTATGCAAGGAGAATATAAAAAGCAAACTATCACACACAAAGAGAATGTTTGTTGCAAAACGAAATCGATTAGTATCAAACACGTTCTGAGAATGTGCGTTTGGAGCACAGTACTGCATCAAAGCGAATCAGGGACTGTAGAAAAACTGGAAAAGAAGAGAATTTAAGCATTTGATATGTGGCGCTATAGATGCATGTTGCAAATTAAGTAGACTGATATTGCGCAGACTGATAAAATAAGGAGCGAGGAGGTTCTCCTCAGAGTCAGTGAGGAAAGGAATATTAGAAAACACTGACAAGAAGATGGGATAGAATGATAGGACATCTGTTAAGACATCAGTGAATAACTTTCATGGTACCAGAGTGAGCTGCAGAACTGCAGAAGAAGACAGACTGAAATAAATCCAGAAAATAATTGAGAACGTAGGTTTCAAGTGCTACTTTGAGATATAAAGGTTGGCACAGAAGAGGAATTCACGACAGGCTGCATCAAACCAGTCAGAAGACTGATGACTCAAAAGAGATAAAGAAGAAAAAGATGCCAGTTTGATACCTAAAGAAATGTTGGGAGAGGGAGGAATATGTAGAGGCAGGTAGACATCTCCAGATACTCATTCATGGAACTGTCTGATAATATACTTCCAAGTAGTATTTGAGATCATGTCAAGGTCAAAGAAAACAAAACTTCCTCCAGCAAAGTCATGTTCTTAATTACAGAACAGTATCTCCTGATCCCAAACAAACAGACAGCAAAGCTGGCTCAATTCATAAGTCCCGATGCAGTAGCAATTGACCGTCTCTTCCAAGGTCTTTCCCATGCAGTCAGTGGGGGTGATATGATCATAAATAATTAGTCACGTACAGTCCTATTGAGATTTGAGTGATACAAAGGTGAAAAACTTAACTTCAAACAAACTGAAATCATATATGCTTGACAACTCCTCCTACTCCACACAAAAATTTCTGGAAAGAAAAAAAAATTACTTGTCCATCATGGGTGAAAACATCTGGATGTGAATATGTCCACCTCTGTGACAGAAAAGGTTAACATTGTGGAAATTAATTCTGCATGGGCACAGTTGTTGCCTCAGTGATCCATCAGCAGGGCTCACTATTGCACTTGTCTCTCTGTATCGACATACTCTAGTGTAAACATCACTCTGGACATGGGTAGTTACAGGCAGTTGTAGTTTTGGTCTTATTAGTGTGTGTTATTGTGCAGCAAATTACTCGCAATGCTGGGTATGTGTCATAGGGTCATATCTACTTGCGAAAATATCTTAATTGTTATGTTTGCTGTTACAGTGATGTTTGTAATGTCATGTATACAAACGGTTCAGTACATTTTCCTTTCTCTGCCACATGTTACCAATGAAAAAGATAGTACTCCAAAAGTAATATGGTGGATATGATTTTCTGCTATGGGTTAACAAATGGAAGTAGCCACCGAGCCTGTGCCATTTACGTGGAAAAATAGCCACATTGCAGACTACTGTCTGATAAACTATTCAGCCAACTTTTTCAGTGTCTTAAAAACATGGGTTCTCTAGAACCCCACAAGATGAACAGTGTAGGGCCTCGAATAGTGTGCATGCCTCAGATGGAGGAGCATGTGCTAAATTTACTGGATGAAGGATCTGGAACCAGAATGGGGCAACTGGCAGCAACAGAAGATGTGAGTCATCCTCTTGTCTGGGCAGTATTACATGAGCAGTTGCTGTATCCATACCATCTTCAGCATGTCCAGGCACTTAGGCCAGAAGACCACCACAGCGAGCTGCAGTTCGGTCAGTGGCTCTTGCAGAAGTATGCTGCTTACGTGGTCAGGTGATTCGGTGTCACTTGTGTCACACGTCTGTACGTGAGATTTCCACACTCCTAAACATCCCTAGGTCCACTATTTCTGATGTGATAGTGATGTGGAAACATGAAGGGACACGTACAGCACCAAAGCATAGAGGCCGACCTCATCTGTTGACTGATAGAGACCACCGACAGTTGAAGGGGGTCGTAATGTGTAATAGGCAGACATCTATCCAGACCATCACACAGGAATTCCAAACTGCATCAGGATCCACTGCAAGTGCTATGACAGTTAGGTAGGAGGTGAGAAAACTTGAATTTCATGTCGAGCAGCTGCTCATAAGCCACACATCATGCTGGTAAATGTCAAAAAATGACTCATTTGGTGTAAGGAGGGTGAACATTGGATGATTGAACAGTGGAAAAACATTGTGTGGAGTGACAAATCATGGTACACAATGTGGCGATCTGATGGCAGGGTGTGAGTATGGCGAACGCCCGGTGAACGGCATCTGACAGCATGTGTAGTGCCAACAGTAATATTCGGAGGCGATGGTGTTCTGGTGTGGTCGTGTTTTTCATGGAGGGGGCTTGCATCCCTTCTTTTTCATGGCACTATCACAGCACAGGCCTACATTGATGTTTTAAGCACCTTCTTGCATTCCACTGTTGAAGAGCAATTTGGGGATGGTGATTACGTCTTTCAACATGATCGAGCACATGTTCATAATCCACGGCCTGTGGCAGAGTGGTTACACGATAATAACATCCCTGTAATGGACTGGCCTGCACAAAGTCCTGACCTGGATCCTATAGAACACCTTTGGGATATTTTGGAACACCGAATGTATGCCAGGCCTCACCGACTGACAGCGATACCTCTCCTCAGTGCAGCAATCCATGAAGAATGGGCTGCCATTTCACCAAGAAATCTTCCAGCGCCTTACTGAACATATGCCTGTGAGAGAGGAAACTGTCATCAAGGCGAAGGGTGGGCCAACACCACTCTGAATTCCAGCATTACCGATGGAGGGTGCCACATACCTGGAAGTGATTTTCGACCAGGTGTTCAGATACTTTTGATCACATAGTGTATAATGTCAACCTCATCTGCATTGAAATCACAAGCTGTAGCTTTTTGCAGTTATAACCCTGTCTTTTATTACCAACAACATACTCCAAAACAAGCTGCTGCTGCATCATGTTAGAAGTTAAGATCATAAATTTTTTAACTCAGGTGTTTAGAAGATTTTGTTTTAATGATTGCAATAGATATAACATAGGACAAACAGGTTGTAATTTTCTTACCCGCTTCAAAGAGCACACAACTGGCATAGCCTGTACTAAACCTGTGTTCCAGCAGCATCTCATATACACTGAGGAGACAAGTCATGGGATAGGAGATATGCACATATACAGATGGTGGTAGTATTGTGTACAGAAGGTACAAAATAAAAGGGCAGTGCATTCGCGGAGCTGTCATTAGTACCCAGGTGATTCATCTCAAAAGGTTTCTGACACGATTTTGGCTACATGATGAGAATTAACAGACTTTTAATGTGGAACAGTACTTGGAGCTACATGTATGGGACATTTCATTTCGGAAATCATTAGGGAATTCAATATTCTGAGATTCACAGGATCAAGAGTGTACCAAGACTACCAAATTTTAGGCGTTACCTTTCACCACAGACAACACAGTGGACAACAGCCTTCACTTAACGACAGAAAGCAGTGATGTTTGCATAGAGCTGTCATCAGTGTTAACAGACAAGTAGCACTGCATGAAATAATTCCAGAAATCAATGTGGGACGTACAAAAAATGTATCCTTTATGACAGTGGGGTGAAATTTGGCATTAATGGGCTTTGACATCAGATGACCAATGTGAGTGACTTTGCTAGTGTGACATCACCTTCACTGCCTCTCCTGGGCTCATCGTCATATTGGTTTTATCCGAGATGACTGGTAAACTGTAGCCCAGTCAGACGAGTCCCAATTTCAGTTAGTAAGAGCTGATGGGGGGGGGGGGGGGGGGGGGGGGGGTTTCTAGTGTGGCAGAGACCCCACAAAGCCATGGACAAAGGCTGTCAACAAGGCACTGTGCAACCTGTTGGTGGCTCCATAAATGGAGTGAGCCATGTTTACATGGAATGGACTGGATAGACTGGTCCAAGTGAACTTATCTTTGATTGATAATGGTTTTGCTTGGCTACTTGGAAACCATTCATAGTCATTCAAAGATGGAATTTTTATTGATGATAATGTGCCATGTCACCAGGCCACAACTGTTAATGAGTGATTTGAAAAACATTCTGGACAATTCAAGCAAATGATTTGGCCACCCAGATCATCTGACATGAATCACATCAAAGCTTTATGGGACATAATCAAGAGGTCAGCTTGTGCACAAAATCCTGCACTGCCAACACTTTCGCAATTACGGGCAACTACAGAGGCAGCGTGGCTCAATACTTCTGCAGGGGTGTACCAACAAACTGTTGCTCCATGCCACATTGAGTTGCTTCACTACATCAGACAAAAGGAAATATGACATAATACTAGGAGGCATCTCATGACTTTTGTCACCTCAGTGCACAATAAACATTCCAGATGGCTTATCAAGGGGAATCTAAAAATCCTACATATTGCCCAAAATGGGCTATTATTAAATGCCATCGAAGAGATCAAAATCTATACCCTTTATAAAAGACAGCCATCTACCCTACTGAATGATAAATTGGACTTTATAGGGTCACTTTTCTTTGATCTTTTTGATGATCTGCTGCAATGCACGTCTGCCCATTTGCTGTTTCAAATTATCTGTAATCTATATCCTCCCCTTATTTTCTGTTCCCATTTTTACATGACTAATTAAGATGGTAATTATGATACTGTTTCTATCACGAAATTAGGTCATATGCCCATCAGTGTACATATGGTGTTTTTCAACTAACTAAAAGTTTAACCATTCTGGCATGTGTGCAGACATTATTTTGTCACTCATACTGTTCTACTACCGAGTTTTAGGTTTTATACCTGTTGAACTTTGTTTCTGATCATCATTCATCAATCCTTGTTTCCATGGTGACTGACAACAGTGTTCTGCCATTACACCTCTGGCACGCCATATTCCTGTAGGCACTATGCATTGAGAGGTTCCAAGCTACCATCTCCACAGCAACAGCTGGAGTCGCTACACTTATCTTCACTTCAATATTTAACTTTGAACTTCCACACAATGCCGATAGATGGGGGTTTAGCATTCTTATTTCCATTTCTGCAGGTTGTTTACATAAGTTCATAATTATTTTTGCCAATGTAAAATAATTACTACCGTGACCTGCTTACTTCATATATCTTTCATAGATTGAAGTTTCATAGTTTACATATGTTACCATCGTATGTTAAGCTCTACCAGCTCTCAATGATGTCGTGCAGCAGGCAGGGGTGGAGCTTGCTCTTTATAATGTGTAGTGTTTTGACTCTATTTAGCAGTTACCAGTCGTGTCCTCCGACACTTACCAATGCTCCACCGTCATCTCTGCTATCTGATGGTATACAAACTTTTTATTCTATTAAATCTACCTATCCATGTTCATTATGCAAATGAAGTGTGTAATTTTGACGCTTGTTTCCCTCTAAAGAATGTTAATGTTTACTGTTTCAGAGACATGGTATGAAGACGATTTTTGATAAAATCAAAAATGATTACCATCTTACATGTGACTTTTAGTTTTGAATAAATCCTTGTGATCAAGGCTGTTACTATTTTAATTATCTATCAGATTGCTGTCAATTTACAATGTTTTATAAAATGAAATCTTCCTGATGTTCAAACCCATTTCAGTTAGCTTTTTCAATTGTAGCTTTCCTGTTCAGATTATGTGGTCACAAAATGCCAAAAATATTATTCGGCCAAGTTTTACTTGGGCCACACAACACCTTCATGCACTGATTACACATATTTTCTACAAATCATACATCCTTCGCAGAACACAGTGGTGTATCCATCCACTGACACTTGACACAGTGGATTGGTTTGAGGATGCACATCCTCAGCTTAAGGCTGTTATACATTTGAATAATAATAATAATAATAAACTAAAAGTCAGCAAAAATGCAGCTGTAGTCTCAAGTTCACCATTAACTAACTCTTCATAATGAGGCCTATCAAAGAATGATTTTTAAAAATATCCTGAAGCAGTGTTATAAATATGTAATTTAACTCTAATGCTCACTGTTTCAGTACAAAAGGAAACCACAAATGACAGTTGTCAGTTTTTTTATGTGATCAAGTGTTTTGGAATTTTACTGAAATATTTTTTTATAATGAATGCTTCCGCCACTTTTCATGCGCTACATCTGAAACCTACACCTGTTGGTTAAATAGTGTACAATATATTTGTGACTTTGGAAGTAATTTCTTTCCCCATCATTATAAGCAATTTTAGTTAATTTGGTTATATTTATTTTGTCTGTCCACACATTAAATGACACACATGGAATTTGATCATTATTTGTTTCATTCTATCACCATAAAAGTTAATTTTTAGTCGGATTTTACTTCATCATTCAACTTTGGTAAGACAGACTTTAACATGAAATACGGAGAACCTGTGTCTGAGCATGTCGGATATTCACAATTGTCACAGTTTGTAACAGTGATAGAAAAGAACTGCATTGGTACTTAGCTGAAAGAGCACTAAAAATAACAATTTATGTACAAATAAACATGCATCAGCAAACAAATTTTAAGGAAAGTGTTCATATTGCTGTACAAAAAATGAACAGAAAAGGCCATTCCTTTTGATGCATTTAAACATACAAAACATAAGAAATAAATTGCACTTGTTGCAGACTTTCATGAATGAACATAATCCAAATATTCTAAAAATAACAGAACATAGCCCAAAGCAAGAAAAAAATAAGATAATTTAAATTAGATGGCTATTCCCTAGCAAGTAGTTACTGTAGACAGCATCAGAAAGTGGGCAGGGTAGCCCTTTATGTTAATCAACATATTTTTACATGTATAAAAAAACCTTATTTCTGAACAGTACTGCAGAGTAAAGTCACTTGAATTAATTGACACTGTGATACATTACAAACACTTCATAAACAGCACAATGACACACAAAATTGTGGGTGTCTACTGCCTATCACACAGAGAATTAGATCATTTCTTCAACAGCCTCAATAACATAATTGGTCAATACTGGGTGATTGAAATATTGAAGCAAGTTCTTGTAATATTAGTAATTTAAAATTATCAGGTTTATTGAATTCATATATTTCTGTAAATGTGGTAACTTCAGACATCAGAATAACAGATTTAACCTCCAGTAGAATAGACTATGCAATTATTAGCAAATATGCTGAAGATAGTAAGTTCAGTAACATAGAATTTCACTTCCCTGATCATTATTGCCAGCAAATTGATTACCTAAAAGTGGATCCTCCAGAAACTGCAAAAATAATTCAGCAGAAAGGAGGCCTAACTACTACAAACATAACCAGGTTCAAAAATACACTAGCTAGAGAGGACTGGGACAGTGTCTACCTGTTAGAAGGATCAAATAATAAATGTAATGAATTCTATTCAGTTCTGTTGAGGAATTTTAACTCTTGTTGTCCAATTTAAAAAAAAATTAAAATTAAAAAAAGGTCACAGTCAGTGGGGAAGAGAGGGGGGGAAGGGGGGGAACAAACAGTGAAGTACAAATCATCTAGGCTGTACATTTTTGAAGGAAAATATATCAGTGCCAAGCAAAGTTTCAAATTAGAACTCATAAATCTTGGGAAACAAGTGAGGCAATAGCACAGTCAGCAAACACATGCCATGCCTCCTGGAACCTCATTCACAAATACTGTAAAACATGTATGAATACAGAAGGGGAAGCAATAAAAATCAGTCATGAAGATCAACTGATACAAGACCAAAAAACTGTTTGCAACATTCTTAACAAATATTGTCTCTCCCCAACTGGCACCATAACTCCACACACAGATCCACTCAACATCCCAATACACTGCTACATGACTAATAGGATTTAGAATTTGAGTAAGTAAATGAACAAGAGATAAACTAAATAGTTCTGCAGCTAAAAATCAAACCCTCAATTGGTTGGGATGGTCTTTCCACTACAGTAATTAAAGAAATGCACAACTGTTGCAGTTGAACTAATTACATATTTCATCAATTGTAGCTTCAAAAAAGGCATGTTTCCTACAGCATCAAGAAGAAACTCTGCCAGACCAGTACATAAAAAAGTATCAAAGAAGGAAGCATTGAATTACAGATGAGTATCTCTGATTCCTACATTTAGTAACTTTTTGAATCTGATGCTGGCACAGCCTAGCGCCCTTTTCACTAAAAGCAATGGTCCTTGCAGAAACCCAACATGGAATTCAAAAAGACTGCAGCATCACAACAGCTGTAACAGAATTTCTGCACAGAGTCCATAGGTGACTAGATGAAGGAAAGTGTACTGTAGGCATATTTTTAGGTCTCACAAAGGCCTCTGACCTGGTTAACCATGCATTAATCTTGCAGAAACTGAGAGCAGGCAATATCACATACACATCTCTTGAACTCCTGTCTACTTACAAATTACCTGTAAACAATGCACAAATACAAATTGTCAAAATCAGGTCCGGAAAATCAACACTCAGTTTATGACAAACAGTTATGCACGGCGTGTTGCAATGGTCAATATCAGAAACAATTCATTTTCTTCTGTATGTACATGATAGTACGCATCCTCCAAACTCTCATGTAATTACTTATGCTGATGACACCACTCTGATGTTTCATGATGAGAATGAGGAGCTAACATATTTTTCAACATTTAGGATACCTAAGGTAACTAAATATTTTTGTAACCAAGGCCTAAAAGTAAATACCACAAAATCACAGTTATTGGAGTTGAAAAGCAAGCAACTCACACTATTGATGTCTACTAGTGGAATTTCCTATACAGACAATAAAGGCTGTAAATCCCTTGATCCGTACTTGGATGGCAATCTTCAGTGGGAAAATCACGTTAATTATGTATGCATGAAAACAAGCAGTACATTATACTTGTTTATCCAGCTATCCAAAATTGTATGTAATAAAACAATAAAAACAGTGTAGTAGGGGATAATAATTTTTCCATTTACAAGTTATGGAATAGAGCTGTGGGGGTGTGCCACTGATGTGCATTTGCACAGAATACTGCTGCTACAAAAGACGAGCTGTTAAAGCTGCTGCATGGTCTGGGGTACACGAAAATCTGTTGTGATGCCCTAATCAAAAATAAATCTCTCACTGTACACTCGCCATGTCATTGTGTGTGTGTGTGTGTGTGTGTGTGTGTGTGTGTGTGTGTGTGTGTGTGTGTGTGTCCATACACAAGGTGAATCACCTAACACTTGCAACACAACATTTCAGAAATGGAAAGTACTATTGATGTGCAGCTCTCACAGAATGGATTCGTAGTCAGGGGCTCATATTGTTAGCCAATTAACAGATTGAAATAATACTTAGAAAGTGTACTTTCTGTGCAAATGTACACTTTTTAAATGGAACAATGCCTATTGACATTAACAAACTGATAGTAGGGGAAAATTAGATTGTCAGTAGTCTTTGTTGCAGGATTGTAGTGCGAGCCATTTACGAGATACTGTATGTTGAAAAGTTCCCTCACTGAGACTTGTGGTAGCACACACTAAAAAACAACACAAGTGTATATACTAGTTGTGTGGATAGTGACCAGTCAAAGACAACTGACGATCACAGGGTGTGTTCAAAATGACCACTGGCAATACAAGCTTCCACTCTGGTATGGGACGAATGCTGCACGTGTTAGCATTTCAGGGGAGATATCCAACCAGGTTGCAGCAATACGTCATTGCAGATCATCAGGTGTAGTTGGTATGTCCTTATAGACTGCGTTTTTGAGCTTTCCCCACAGACAAAAGTGAAAAGACATCAAATCCGGGGAATGGGGCAGCGAAGGTACAGGTCCTTCGTGCACTATGGGCTGGACAGCCATCATGTTGACACCTCCTAGTCAGCAGAGGAATGCTTTCTAGCACCCATGGAAGATGGTCTGTTAGAAGACTGTGATACTTGTGTGCATTCTGTGTTCCATCTATGAAAAATGAGCCTACAAGCTGATGCTTCACTACTCCACACCACACGTTTACACTCCACAGATGCTGACGTTCCACCTGACGAAGCCAATGGGGATTGTCAACATACCAATTGTGCATATGTTGGCAGTTTACCTGGCCATGACAGGCAAATGTGGCTTCATCACTAAGCAAGATAAATGACACGTCTGGTGTATCCTGTCTTAGCCCACCCAGTTAGCCGTGAGGCCCAACGCACTGCTTTCCTGGCGGGAAGGCGTGCTGGACACTGGCACGAATCCGCCTGCTAGATCAGTGTTGAGGTCTGGTGTGCCGGCCAGTCTGTGGATGGTTTCTAAGGCGGTTTTCCATCTGCCTTGGCGAATGCGGGCCAGTTCCCCTTATTCCGCCTCAGTTACACTATGTTGGCGATTGCTGCACAAACACTGTCTTCACGTACGCATATACCATAATTACTCTACCACGCAAACATTTGGGGTTACACTTGTCTAGTGTGAGATGTTCCCAGGGAGGGGGGTGGGGGTGGGGGGTGGAGGGTGTCCACTGGGGGCTGAACCGCACAATAACCCTGGGTTTGGTGTGAGGTGGCAGTGGGGTGAGTGGACTGCTGTAGCCTGTTGTGGGGTTGTGAACCACTGAAGGCTGCGGCAGGGACGAAGCATCTCCATCGTTTCTAGGTCCCCAGTTCAATACAATACAATAAATCCTGTCTTGAGCCCATGCACAGAAGTTAACACAATTGTCACAATAGTTTCCACACAGCTCTTGATGGAGATAGATATGATAGGGGTGGAACCTATGTCGACGGAGGATGCGTAGGGCACCTTCCTGATGCATGCCACCTCCTTGTGTGATTGTGTGCGAACTAATGTGTGGGTCATGTGCAACAGCAGCAAGAACATTAATTTTCCCCTCTTCTGTTGTCACTCATTTACTTCTGTTACATTGCCTAAGCATTACACTACCACTTTCAAGTAAATGGTTGCAGTGGTTGATAAATAATTGCTAAGATGGTTGATGTCTATTGAGATATCTTGACACATACACCGTACAAGAATGAACTGTGTTCTTCCTACATTCTCCATACACCATGAGCATGTCAGCTTTTTCTGCACTGGCAAATCCCACTGACCACTCATTACCTAATGATTGGACTGTCACACACTAACTGACTAGCAAGTCACAGTGCACTCAAGGATCACACAAGCATACACAGGTTGAATGGCACAGACATGTGTCGGTGTGGAAACTTTTCAAAGTAAGATATCTCTTAAATGGCTTGCACAAGAATCCTGCAACAAACACCAATGACATTCTAATTTACCCTACTTTTACTTTGTTAATGTTAACAGGCATTGTTCCATTTTAAAAAAAAGTGTACATCTGAACAAAAATACTCTTTCTAAGTATTATTACACTAATCTAACAATATGGGCCCCTGATTACCAATGCACTCTGTGAAAACCAGACACCAACTGCACTTTCCATTTCCTATTTCCACAATATTTGCAGTGCAAGTTTTGGGTGATTCATCCTGTATATCGTAGCATTTGGGTGCATGACCAGGGTGTGTCATCGCCACTCCCCCCCCCAAAAAAAAGAAAATTAATTAAAAAACACCTTGGGGAAAGGTTCTTTACACCAGAACAATGCCTAGTAAACAAGGGCTCTGAAGTCCATACCTTAAGAAATATGAGCACTTATTCATCTTTGAAACTACAAAACTGATCTCTTCTACTGCAAGCTCTTCACTTTTCATATTTTGGGAAGTGGTAGCATGGTGCGAAACAAGAAAAAATTCTAGTAAAAACTGGCTCTAAAATGCATACCTTAAGAGCTATGAGCACTTATTCAGTAGAAAAGTATAAGGTATAAGGAACCTGTACCTACAATTTGTTGATGTTTTTTAGATCAGTGACTCAATAGGAGCATATACTGGGGATCCATTTAAAATAAAATTAAAAACTTTTCTTGTAAATAAATGCGTGTTTTCACTAAAAGCAATCTAAGCTGTATATATTATGTATTAAACTTTGTAGTTAATTATGTTATGTACTGAATCTTTGTACACAAGCATGATATGTACTATACCTTTCTAACAATATAATGTTTGCAAAAGCCATCATTTGATAGCTACATATAAAAAGAAATAAAAATAAATAAATAAATAAATGTATGACATTATTTTGAATACTTTAAAAGGAAGTATTTATATTTTCCACACTTGACCATTTTGAAGTAATAAAATAGTTACCACACTAGACCCAATAACTATTGGCATCAATACCTAGACATTTTCTTTTCATACCTGATCTCCATGCTCTTCTTAGAAATGCAAAAGAAAAGTTAAGTGCAGCTCTGGAACCAACCCTTGCCAAGCTTATAGTTGCCTTTTCTCCAGTCCTGGAACTGAATATAGTGGGGGAAAAAATGTTAGAATGTTGAAGACTACTGTACACTACTGTCTTAAACATATCACTAACCACTGATCATTAACAAAATAATCAAAACTGAATCAACAGGCATTGCACTTGACTACCTTACCCAGTGACCAAACCTCTGCCATCACATTTCTTTTTTAATCATTCTCTCTGTGACAGCATCACAGTCTCTAATTCTGTCTCTGCTGATACATATGGAGACAAACTAATGTAAAAATGAAATAGTTTGTACAAAGAGTTTTGTACTTTCACAACTTTAGGTTGGAGTCATTGGGATGAGTTGAGAATGGATGACAAATAAAAACTGTTTCATTTACAAACTCAGTATTGCATGTAATGATAGCATCTCCACATGAAGTTTCCACATTAGTTGAACAACGCACAGTGATCCAATTTTTGCTTTCTGTAGGTGAAAAGTTGACTAAAATCTTTTCTCGGAAGATTTTACAGTATGGTGAAAGTTGTATGAACCGTGAAAACTTTTATAAGTGGACAGAACAGTTCAAAAATGGTCGAACCTCAGTAACTGACAAGCAACATCTTGGTCAGCTAGTTGGTGTCAACTCCTTCACTTGAAACCCACACTGAAGACATTATTAATGAAGACCGATGTATTACAGTTGACCATATAACAAAAAAAATTACAGTAAGTGAGGACACAGTTCATAACATTATCAGTAACAAGCTCACGATTATAAAACAAGAACAAGGTAGGTCCCCAAGAGGAAACAATACTCAAAGTGTGTACAGACTTGGAATAACACTATGGAAGGGAAGGTGACCCTTTTCTAAACAAGATTTTAATTTGTTTGGTACATTCAAGGAGACACTAGGTGGAAAAAAGTTAAGAAACAACTAGACTTCTTTGTATCATGTACAAAAAATCTGATTCATATATTAATATTGGTGGAGATTATTTACAGAAGCAGTAAAAGTCTCATTTCGTAATTTTTTATTCTACATCAGTTTGTCTCTTTAATAACTGAATGTCTCTTGTATTTTCATTAGAAAGTGCCCAGCACTATTTCACACAACAATTTGTGTTTAGTGCCACCAGCAAATTCTCCCAGCCAATACTCAGCAAGTTGAGGGTCATTTCTGTGCTACTGATCACTGGCTTTTTAGTGTAGTGTGTACAATTTACAACTATTAGGAAATGAATGATCATTTTACATCTTTAGTGGTAGGATAACTGTGTCTAAGAACCCTGCCACATCATGCCTGTCTCATTAGATACAAACAATAATGCTGCCAATCAAGAGAAATTTGATTTCTTAGCATGTCTGTTAACTTTATGTCTTTACATTCTCATGGTCTGCTGTCACAAACTACTAATACAGTATAAGGAAAAGATAGACTGCTACTCACCACAAAGATGAAATGCTGAGTTGCAGATAGCCACAACGAGAAGACACTTACACGTTAGCTTTCAGCCTAAGCTTTTGTCAGAAAAGGAAGCATACACACAATCATTCACACAAGCAGCCACACCTTATACACACATGATCACCTTCTCTGACAGCTTGTCTGAGCTGTTGGAGTTGGTGGCCATGTATGTATGAGGTGTACTTGCTTGTGTGACTGAATGTTTGTATGTTTCCTTTTCTGATGAAGGCTTAGGCAAAAAGCTAATGTGTAAGTGTCTTTTTGTTGTGCCTGTTTGCAATTCAACATTTCACCTTCACAGTGACTAGCAATCTATCTTTTCCTTACACTGCTGATTTCCCAACCTGGGTTTTCCATCATTTGTCTAATACAAAATACACATGTCAGCCTGAAGATAACTGCACAAAAAATTTACAAAAGAATTTTCATACTGAGCAACTACCAATGTTTACAACCAAAGTAACACATTTTCTAGAAACTAAATTTTATAACTACCCATTTATTTCAAATATATTGAGCATTAAAAAACAAATTCATTATGTGTTCTCATTACCGTACATCCTTTTTCAGTCCATGTGACACTCCTTTGTGTACAGGTCTCATGTTTTCTGATGGACTATGTCTTGTGAGAGCTACAAAGTACCTCTTAGCCACCATTAGCCTTTGTCTTAATCTGACAGCGGAAAGGGTACTGCTGGCAGCCTCGTGACAAAGCCTTTTCTGCTCAAATATTAAGGATTCTAAGCAGCTGTAGAGCTGTTCTGTTTCTAAATAAAAATGATACAAGAAAGACAATTAAAATTTACTTATGATATTAATATGAAGTAAGCAACAAGGGCAAGTATGCCCTCTATTTAAAAAAAAAAAATCAAAGCCAATATATTAGTGGATTGATGACTGATGCAATTACAACTACCAATGGCTTACTTAACAAATATAGCTTAATATACAAAACCATTCACTGGCTTTTTGTCATCATTACTAGATAATGTATAACTCAATTGCAGATTTATTACTTGAGAAAGTCAACAGTAAACAAATGCTGATTAACAATTTGCGCACTGAGAGCACACCAATTTCAAAGTAAATTATGGAGAAAAATTTTGCCTTGTGTAGATTATGGATATAAAAAGATTGGGAAGGTGAGTAATTCAATAACTCTGTAATGACATCTCTATTTAATGCAGTATCTTCTATTAACTAAGGAGACAGAACTATTTATTTCATTTTTATTAGGAAGTAATATATAAACTTCCATGAATTATAGTACAGCAATCCCTATATTTCAGAAGTCAAAATACATTAGCTCCTGAAAACACATGACAACTCAGCAACAAAGAAGTCTTTAAATGATACCTCAATTCGCAATAAGAAGAATGGAAAATAAAATGCGGGCCTTCTTGATTCAGTTACCATCTGTTTATTACAGAGAAGCATTAAAGTTTCTCTAGCTTTCAAAATTAAGCTCTGTATCCACAACACCACAGACACACAGTGATAACAGCAAAAAGCTTCCAATGTTAGATACATTGGGTGATTTAGCTACAGATTGTTTAAAACAACTCTGTGATTTGCAACTGGCAGTAAAAGGGGAGTGTCTTGTGACACACAGCATGTCACACACTACTGTATTCAGAAGTAGACTACTAACCACAAACCAAAACAAAACAGTTTGTTAAAAATGATAATTTCAGCTTCACAGATGGTGACAGTAATAATGATTGTGATGCATACCTCAATATTAGGATTATATTTTTCAAACTTAACAACAAACAGAGATCACATGTTAAGCCAGAAGTAATAAATGTCATGAATCAACAAAATTAATTTTATCAAATTCACATGGTAAAATTTTATAAAATGCAAACAGACGTTGCATTGCCTAGTCAGCCAGTTACAGCACACTGATTATGTCAACACATTAAGAGTTACTGAGGATTGCTTTATGTATAACACTTTCATATAGCAAACTACAAAACAGAATGACAGTAAATAAAAAAAGATGATGGGTCCACAGTAGCCTATTTCTAATTAACTCCTAAACAAAATGAGAACTATTAATATCATGTAAACACTGACTGGCAGACAAACATCTGCTTTACAGAATCTAATTACTGTAGACTGGAGAGAGAGAGAGAGAGAGAGAGAAGGGTCCCCTCCCAACTTAAGAAATAATTTTGATACATTTGTTACATTTTACAAGTAACAATGTATGTGTTAAAGTGCACCAATGTGAAACACCAAACAACCACATTTTACACTGCAAACATTTCAAATTACATGTAATGGATTACACAGTAAACATGATAAATAACATAAGTATAGCCTCTTCATCATCATGTAGTAATGTGCAAAAAGATGTGAAAGAATCAAATTTATGTATTTGCTAATTGAACAGTATCTTTAAAGTTGCTTGTTAAAGACTGCATAGAGCAGAAAATACCCAGATGCAAAATTGATCATTATATTTTTTTACACAAGAAGTAGCACATTTATTATCCCCCAACTTCCACAAGTGAGTAAAAAAAATTCTGGTGGCCTGGAGAAACTAAAGCAACACTATGACTACTGGGCTTGCTCTAGGCAGGGCCGGTAAGGCACCCAGAGGACTTTTCAATCTATGGAAGATGTATGTAGAATGACACACACACACACACACACACACACACACACACACACACACACACACACACACACACACACACCTGCTGAAAGCACAATGTGAGACTGCCATTCTACAGGCTGACTGGGGAGAGGGCGTATGTTGGGTGGGACGGGCAAGAGGCGAAAGGAAATGGGGAGTGGCAGGAAGGGTTGGAGAAGAGTTGCTGATGGCTCAGCGGAAGGCAGCAGGTGTACGAGATAGGAATTCAGGAAGTGCTTGGAGTAGAAATATGACACATGGGTACCAACACCAATGAGTTCTTGGAGAACACAAATTTGGAAAGGGCTACGTGGTCAATGACCAGATTCTGACACAGGTTAAGGACTTCATATCTTACCATAAAACAGGGGCGGGCAAACGTTGCACGCGGCTCGTGAGCGTACAGCGCTGCACGTGTGCTGCTCGCATGCAATCATCGAATGGGGCAGTGGCGACAGCCGGCAGGTTGCAGCAGTGTAGTACAAGGCTAAGCCGCAGACGTTGATGCGAAGCGACCACTACATAGTGAACGTTGTATTTCAAGAACCGGAAAATGCATAGTGAATCAAGGAAACGGAGATGTGGAGATTTGCTATCTTTTAAAAAGTAATGGGAGATTCATTTTTTCTTTGTGCAAAAACGTGAAAATTCGAAATGTTTAATATGTGGCAGTATTCTCGCTGGTCAGCGGAAGTTTAGCATTGAAGGCCATTATAATAAATTTCACAAGGACGAGTACAATTTATTGTCGGATTCTGGGCGGATGGGGAAATTGACTAAGCTTAAGAAGAGCGACCTGACGATATTAGATGCATCTGTCCTAGTTGCCGTTGTCACGAGAGATCTGCGACTTTCTTTCGTCATGTCTCTCATCTAACTGATTTAACATTTTATGGAGCACTGTTTTCAATTTTTCAGGACAACAACAATAATAGCCCAGCGGTACGTGTAAGCTATAAAACTGTGCTTAATATAGTGAGAGCTGGAAAACCATTTGCTGAATTAATAAGCCTCGGTTAAGAGCAAACATAAGTGATGAAAATTTACATAACTGTTTGCGTTTGTCTGCATGTAGAAATTTTGTTCCAGATATTAAACGTATTGTAAACTCCACCTGTGATAATTAAATAAAACGTATCGTAGTTACTAGGTACTCTTTCAAACCATGATTTATTTCAAGCACTCCTGCTAACCTTATTCCATCATTCAATAACGCAAGCTAGAAAAACAAAACGCATTACAGAGGAAGAAGTGGACAGAAGGTATGGTTTGGAGGGGAGGTAAGCAGGTGGCCAGCTTGCCCCTGTGTGCACGCAGAACACCTGTTAACTGCACACGTGCAAGTGCACCGCACACATGCAGGATTCCTGCCTGCCCCTGCCATAAAACATACATGCAGAGACATGACACTATGCACTCGCACTGATCAAAATCAGTGATGAATAGATGACTCGTACATTTAGAAAACTATGGAAAATATCAGTATCAAGCATGTGAAAATTGTGTTGGCAGACTTTGACAAGCTGGGGGCATGTATAAATCTATAGACCTAAAATCAAGAAGGAAAGTCTATATACAGAGACAAATAACAATGAATTTCAGTTATTAGTTTCACAGTAAGTCAGAAGTCAGATCGATGACTTTCCTGCACAAAGACATCCATAAAGATAACTGGAAATCCAAAGGCTTCCCAACTAACCATAAAGGTTAAACTATATTATTACACTGATAGATGAGAGGCCCAACAAACAAAAACATTACCAATGTAAGATTGTTTGGAAAAACAGATGGTGCCACAGATCATTTCATAAATATTGCCCAGTTGCAGTTGGATATACACTACTGATGAATGAAAACCATCACAGCTGTATAATCAGTGTAACAATCTAATACAGAAAAGCCAAAAGTTCCAGAAGTGAAACCATAATTCAGTGTCGGTGATGGTTTGAACTACTTTAACAAGACAGAGGAAGGAGGGGGGGGGGGGGGGGGGGGGGGCAATAACGAATGGTAGTAGAGGCAGCTGTAATAGAGGTAGTGGCAGAAATATTAGGGGAAAAGTAAAGGCCAAAGCAGAAAGAGTTGAATTAGGCATGAGAGAAGGCTTCAAAAGCTAGATGGAAAGCAACTGAACTACAGATGCAAGACAATCAGTGTTTAAGTAAAAGGGAAGCATTCAAGAATCAAAAGCAGCTGAGGGCTTGGATTTTATATGCCGAGAAGAGGAAATCTGTGTTGGAAAGACCACAGAAAACAGAGAAAACGAGCAATTAGAAAGACAGCATGCAAATTTTATGTTTTCTCTCATGACACCTGACACATACTGGACAGGGGTCTTGGCAGTCAGAACCGGATGAGATAGTCTCCACAGGCTAAGTCTGTAAACATCCTATGGGATGTGTCTAGAAAGTTAGTTTGCATGGTAATATTATGCATGGCAGAGACAAGAGAAAACGCACCACAGAAAGACATTCACAAGGAGATTGAAACACACAGATTTAGGACATGGTGATGCTACTATAAAGATGGACGATGAGAAACTATTGGTATCTGAATGAAAAAGCTTCAGGAGTGTCTTTGGCCCACTGCAAGATGAGTGTAGCTGCAGAAGGTGGAAAAACCACACATTGTATGAACTGATGTGGTGGTGGTGGTGATTTATTTATTTTTTATATTTTATTTACACATAAAGTTCCATAGGACCAAATTGAGGAGCAAATCGCCAAGGTCATGGAACATATCAGTACATGAAATTACAACATAAAAGTAATAACAGACAAAAATAAATGTTTATGAACCCAAAAAAAGTCAGTCCATAAGTTTAAGTAAACTCTGTCAACAATACAACAACAACCAGCTTAATTTTTCAAGGAACTCCTTGACAGAATAGAAGGAGTGACCCATGAGGAAACTCTTCAGTTTCGATTTGAAAATGTGGTGATTACTGCAAGATTTTTGAATTCGAGTGGTAGCTTATTGAAAATGGATGCAGCAGGAGACTGCACACAACTTACACCACTTATTGCCTGAACTGCCCATTTCTGAGCCAAAAATATCTGTTTAGAATAGGAAGACTTACCCCAAAATATAATTCCATACAACATAAGCGAATGAAAATAAGCAATGTAGACTAATTTTTGTGTTGAACGATCACTTATTCCCGGTACTGTTCGAATAGTAAAAATGGCAGCATTAAGTCTTTGAACAAGATCCTGAACATGGGCTTTACGTGACAGCCTACTATCTATCTGAACACCTAGAAATTTGAACTGTTCAATTTCACTAATCATATGCCCAGTCTGTGAAATTAAAACTGAGTCTTGCTGTAATTTAGCGTTAGTTATTTTCTACGAGCCATGAACTTAGGTCATGAACTGCACTATTTGAAACCGAGGCAATGTTGCACACAACATCCTTTACTACCAAGCTAGTGTCATCAGCAAACAGAAATATTTTAGAGTTACCCGTAATACTAGAGGGCACATCATTTACATAAATAAGGAACAGGAGTGGCCCCAACACTGATACCTGGGGAACCCCCCATTTGACCGTACCCCACTCAGACCCCATATCACAGCCATTCTCCACATTGCGAATAATGACCTTTTGCTGTCTGTTGCTAACGTAAGAGATGAGCCAATTGTGAGCTATCCCTCGTATTCTGTAATGGTCCAACTTCTGGAGCAATATTTTGTGATCAACACAATCAAATGCCTTAGTTAAATCAAAAAATATGCCTAGTGTTCGAAACCTTTCATTTAACCCATCCAGTACCTCACAGAGAATATAGCATTTTCGGCTTCTAAAGCTGAACTGCACATTTGATAGCAGATCGTGTGATATAAATGGATCAATTACCCTTACATTACACAGTCTTCTCCATAACTTTAGCAATCACTGATAGCATAGAAATAGATCTAAAATTATCTACATTATCTCTCTCTCCCTTTTTATAAAGCGGCTTTACTACTGAGTATGTTAATCGTTCAGGAAACTGACCATTCCTAAAGGAAAAACTACAAATATGGCTAAATACAGGGCTAACATGTGCAGCACAGTACTTTAATATTCTGCTAGGCACACCATCATATGAATGAGAGTCCTTAGTCTTCAGTGATTTAATTATTGACTCGATCTCCCTCTTGTCTGTATCACAGAGGAGTATTTCAGACATCAATCTCAGAAAGGCATTTGCCAGGAAAGTTATATGATTCCCTGTGGAAACTAAATTGTTATTTAATTCACCAGCAATGCTCAGAAAATGATTGTTAAATACTGTGCATATATCTGATTTATCAGTAACAGAAATATTTTTACTGCAAACTGACTTTATATTGTTGACCTTGTGTTACTGACCAGACATTTCCTTCACAACTGACCATATGGTTTTAATTTTATCCTGTGAATTAGCTTTTCTATTTGCATATCACATACTCTTTGCCTTGCTAATAACATTTTAAGTCCTTACAATACTGTTTGTAATGGGCTACTGTAGCTTGATTGTGACTGCTTCTAACACTTTGATATAATTCCCACTTTGTTCTACATGATATCCTTATCCCACTAGTCAGCCACCCGGGCTGCCTATTACTGTTAGTACCCCATTTAGAACGTTCTAATGGAAAGCAACTCTCAAAGAGCATGACAAATGTGTTAAGGAAAACATTATATTTATCATCTATGTTATCGGCTATCAGCACTATAAACATTCTGCCACTCTTGTTCCTTGACAAGATTTAAAAACCTCTCTACTGCTGTTGGAAAAATTTTCGTACATAGTTTGTAATTACGTGTGAGATTTGTTTGAGTACTACAGCCTTTTTGTGTTAAAATTTGTGCATCATGGTCTGAAAGGCTATTCACCTTTTTACTAACAGAATGCCCACCTAGTAATGAAGAATGAATAAAAATATTGTCTATGGCTGTGCTACTGTTCCCCTGCCCCCTTGTTGGAAAAAACACAGTCTGCACCAGATCACATGAATTTATGTGATCTACCAACATCCTTTTTCTTGCACCATCAAATACAAAATTTATATTGAAGTCACCACATATAACTAATTTCTGGTACTTCCCACAAAGTGAATCACGACAGAGCCAGACCCGCTGCAACTCCACCAGTGAATTAACTTGCCGTAATTCTTTAGTGGTTTGTCATAATTCTTTATTGGTTCTCTTGACTTATGAACAAGGCTGTAGAATTAGTTTATTTATTCACACATATGTATTAGGAATAGGATAGACTGTTACTCACAGTAAATATGACCAGCTGAGTTGCAGACAGGCACAACGAAAAGGCTGTTACACATGTAGCTATTGGCCAAAGCCTTCCGCAGCAAAGTAAACATACACACATTCATATAGGCAAGCACTCACCGTACACACTCAGCTGTGTCCACTGAAGATGCCAGTGGTGGCAGCCGAGTGTGCATGATGTGTGCTTGCCTGTGAGAATGAGTGTATATTTTCTTTGTCAAGGAAAGCTCTGGCCAACAGCTACTTGTGTAACAGTCTTTTTGTTGTGCATGTTGGTGACTCAACAGGTCATCTTTACTGTGAGTAGCAATTTATCTTATTCCTACTATTGTTGTTATTCCAACTTGGAGTTTCCATTGTTTCATTTCACAAGTCTATTACACAATGGAGGATATACCATATTTGTGCACCTTTGAAACAGATGGCAGCATCATTTAATTTAGATTTTTATATTAGTATCCAGTTAATGTACCTGTACACGTTCATCCAATACTCTGCAAGGAAAAAATGTATAGCAGTCCCGTCCTTCACAGGTGCACTCTGTGTAATGTATATGAAGAAGTAGTGACGTGTTTTGGTAACTGCACCAACAATATGACTTGCATAGCTTGTAATTTTTTTTTTTTTTTTAATTAGAAAACCTGCATTGTCATGTTACAGCAAGAAGGGTTACCAGCATGGGAAGTTGCCTGTCAAACCAGTGTACACCACAGTGACTTTATTTGAGCATTCAACTACTATCATGGGAGATGTGCCACTGAAGATCTACTTCATAGTAGAGGCTGCAAATGGTCAAAAACAGCTGACAACCTGCTACCTACAAATTGTGACTCATCACATGATCCACTTGGACTCAAGGCATCCGTTACGAACAACAACACAAACCTCCCAGCACAACAGCACAGTCCCAGCATGTCAAAAAAAAATTTCAAACAACTGTCAACAGCATCAATATACTTGAAGAAATGCATCATACACACTGTGCTCCCTTACAATACATTTATTCACTACCAGTTTCAATTATGGACCATCTTCACAGTGCTCGCACATGAATGGAAACAAAGTGAACACTGTGAATCTCAAAACTAATTACATTTTCATGAAAATTATTATTCAGAAAAAATTAAGTGCACTTACAAAAAATATCTATTGTGATCCTAGCTGTGGTTATGATCACAGATGTGTACGTACTTTATGATAGCTAAATTCACTGTTAGATTTTCAAAATGATGCTGTTGGGTAATATAAGGTGTATTGGGCATATGCCTGGTTCAGATTACTGGTAAATTAGTTCAATAAAAATGTTTAGTGATAGATAGTAGGGTCACACATGTAATAATATGAATAATTACAGTTTCTGTACAGCATCATTAGAAGTGATTTTTAGCCTTGGTGTCTCAATTGGTTACACTACATGTGTCCTTTAAGTTATGATATGGACTTGCCACTGGAATTCTTTTGGCTGTTGTTTAGTTTTTATGCTCTCTGCTTTAGTGGTATGACTTCTTACAATGTCTCAAAAATATATGTCTATGTATTTTTATAGTTCTGACCAAATGGTTGGTTTGTTGTAATTATGTGACATTGTAATATCACTTGATTTTTTTATAGTATAACGTGATTATTATATTAGATATTACTATATACAGTATGCAGTTACACTATTTGTATCCCCGAGCCTCTCATATGGATTTGACATTCCAATTGTTTTGCTGCTGTCAGTCTGAATGATTTGTGATAACTGGATTGTCTCACATAATTTTTCAACATTACATGTCTGTGTATATCTGCATATGTTGTAGTTCTCACCAAACAGTGGGTTTGTTTTTATCATGTGAAATTGTAGTATCATGTGATCATGTGACACTGCAATATCATCCTGTAACTGTTGTATTGCATAATATTGTGTGTGTGTGTGTGTGTGTGTGTGTGTGTGTGTGTGTGTGTGTGTGTGTGCGCGCGCGCGCGCGCGCGCGCGCGTATTTTCATACATGGTGGTTTTTTGGTTTTCACCAAATGGTTGGTTTGTTTTTATCATTTGACATTGTATTGGTATCGTATGACTATTATATTATATAATATTGTACTGAAAAAAATTGTACTTAGAAAAGAAAATATTCTTGTACAACTGTATTTTCTTTTATTGTAATTTTGAGTGCATGCATATCTCTCTGTGACAGTACTACACTACACATACATTTTGTAGCTTTTTCTTTGACCTATGATCTTTGACTTTGGCTTGTGGCTTCTTTCGTCCACTCTTGTGGATTAGCCTACTGGATTTTGTTGTGCCTGAGCAATGGTGCTGTGCACTTACTGCTCTTGCATTTTTTCATGTTTCCAACATAGTTTTCTGCTTGGTTAAGCCTGTATTGTGGTGTTAAGTATCAATTTTCTTATGTTTTCAAGTCAGCAATGGCATATACTTTCCTTGTTAAATAGCATGTATGCCTCATCAAGTTGTCACAATAGATATTTTTCTGTAGTACACTTAATTCTTCTGATTAATAATTTTCTCATGAAAATATGTTTTGAGATTCACAGTTTCCACTCTGTTTCCATTTTTGTGCTAGCACTGTGAAGATGGTCCATGATCAAAACCAGTAGTGAATAATAACAAGCACATTCACATATATGCAGGTGTTGCAAAAAGTATTGATGGCATACAAACACTTTCATACTAATCAAAACTATTCTCTTCCTTAATGTCTTTTTCCTGCCCTGTCAACTTTAGAAATGAAACCTATACTAGTACATGGCCAATCCAGTCTTTTACAGGCTACTTCTCTCAAAGGTAAGCTAAATCTCCCGAGAACAAACAGAGCCTTACCTTTTTTCTTGGCTGAATTGTTTCTCACTACTGCAGGACCAACTTAAGACAAGGTGTGGTGGCAATCTATATGTACAATACTCTCAGCTACATCTATGGTTTGTGATCTAAGTACTGTATTGAACAACATTTAGAATGCTCTGCTGTCAAATTACAACAGGAAAATCATTTCCTCATAATAACTGCAGTTTACAGGAAACCTGTGGGAAACATTAAATAGTTCCTCTTGCAGCTGGAATCAGTTCTTACAAACCTTTATAGGAACAACAGTCAGATTATAGTATGTGGCGATCTTAACATTAATTTTCTTTCAAATAGTAACTGTCATAAACTACTAGAATCATTGTTCTCAACTTTCAACCTACTCCCAATGGTTTCATTCCCAAGAGTATTTGGGCACAGCAAGACCTTGGTTGATAATCTGCTCCTGGACTCCACATATTATAATGATGTAAAAACATAAGCCATAATAAATGGTCTGTCTGATTACAACGGTCAAGTGACAACTTTAAAACTCGTCAGCAGAAAAACAGTAAATGATCAAACCCAGGTTAAACATGTTAGAATAATAAACAGGGAATCTACTAGCTTGTTTAGAACCAGTTTACACCATGAACAATGGGAAAAAGTGTGCTGGGCAGTTACAATGACTAAGAAATTAAATTCATTCCTGGACTTATTTCACAAACATTTTCAAGCCTGCTTCCCCCAAAAGATACATTAAAATGAAATCAGTCTTTCGTGGAAGGAAAGAGTGGATAATATCTGGCATCAAAATATCATGTGCTGAAAAGATGTACCTGTAAAAAGCATACAGGGCTTGTACAATCCTAGCAGTGAAACAACATTACAAAATATACTGTGAAATTTTAATGTGTGTAATAAGGAATGCCAAACTAATGCATTATGTAGAAAAAAATCAGCAAGTCAGACAATAAAGTTAAAACCATATGGAACATCATAAAAAGTGAGACAAATATAAAGTCTGAACAAGTAGGGACTCCACAGTCCTCTGGTAGTGCTTCAGACAACAATAATCAAAAAGTTGTCACCTCTCATTTTAATAACTTTTCCCTCGTAATAAACAGTCTCCCACATAAGCCATAGAGCTACTAAAAAACATGCAAATCACACCAAATACAGCACTTCATTTCAAGAACAGAACCCCTAAAGAAATTGAAAAAAATCATAAAATTATTTAAAAGCTCTGGATATGATGGAATATCAAATTGGATTCTGAAATTGTGCACAGACATAATCAGTCACATGTCATGCTATTTATGTAACCAGTCAATGAAAACTGGGACATTTCCAGACAGACTGAAACATGCAACAGTGATTCCCATAGTTTATGATAGGGTTTACTGCCATATGACACAAAATGGCTTACTGAAATCTATGGTTTGGCTTTCATTGGGGAATTGTCCACAGACAGAGCTATGTTTAGCCCAACAGATGAAACTCTGGGTGAATTAAATCTCAGAAGGTATCCCATGGGGCTCTTTTGTGACCTTGCTAAAGCTTTCAACTGTGTAGATCATAACACATAGCTAAAAAAGCTTCCACACTATGGCATCAAAGAAAAAAACTTTAACATGGCTAGAATCTTATATACACAACAGGAAGCAAAGAGTTATCTTATTGTAGGCAGGTGCAACAGTAAACTCAGACTGGAGAAATGTAAAATACAGAGTCCCCCCAGGGCTTGATACATGGGCCATTGATTTTCCTGCGTAACATTAATGGTCTACTCATTATAATTAATGACAGAGCAAAAGTAGTCATGTTTTTGGATGATATGAGTATTCTAATCAATGGTCCCAACACCGTAATGCAGGATACAGCCCTGACAGTCACTAACCAAGTACACGAATGGTTCACAGCAAATAGCCTAACCCTAAATTTTTCAAAAACAAACACTACACAGTTTCAGTCAGTAAATTAAAAACTCAAGTTCCCGAAACGGAGATCAAAAACCAAAAAATTTATGAAACGACACATACAAAATTCTTAGGCATCCAAGTAGACAGCCAGCTAAGATGGACAGAGCAAATTGATCAGATGATCAAAAAACAGCACAGTATGTTTTGTTCTGAGAGCTATTTCTCAGCTTGTAAACAGAGAAATATTGTTTTTGTCATATTTTGCATATTTTCATTCTGTACTCCCCTGTGGTATTATCTTCTGGGGAAATTCTACACGAGTTGAAAGTGTCTTCAAACTACAAAAATGAGCAGTGAGGTTAATATGTTGGGTCTATAACAGAACATCCTGCAGAGGTCTCTTTAGGACTCTCAGGATATTTACTGTTACAAATGAATATATATACTCACTGGTGATGTTTCAGCCAGCAACAAGGAATTATTCCAGAAAATCTGTGACATTCACAAGCCTAACACAAGACAGATGAAAAATCTTCACTAAGGCTCTGCAACCATCACAAAAGTCCATAGGGGAGTAACTGAGTCAGGAATAAAAGTATACAACAAGCTTTCCATCAGTATGAAAAAAGGAAATTAATTACATGCAGATATCCGAAATGAAACTAAAAACATTCCTCAGAGAACAGACTTATTATATACTGAATGAATTCCTGGAGTAATAAGGTATCCTTCTGAGTAAAAATAGAGGAAAGAAAATCTTTACTTATTTCATGAAGACAAAATTGTGTTCTCCTAACATAAATTATAGCAATAAAATGTAAATTTATTTATATCATGTGTGAAAATGTGTACTACCATTTATTCTACACTAGCAATTATTCACTTGAAATTTTATGTGATGAAAATAAAAATTTTGTATTTTCATCTAACTCATAATGACAAAATGTAAATTTCATTATTTATTTCTGGTATTGGGATAAAAACATGTGCTTCCATTTATTCTACTATTTTAAGCATTCACTTGAACTTATACCATTAATATGCAGATTGTAATATTGTTCGCAATCAATCATTCATAGAAAATAAGTATAATGCCCACATAATTTTTCATTATTTCACTTGACGCGCCCTATATTACTAGTACACATTTTGTACAATGTGTAATCAACAGGACCAAATAAAAAAATCAAATCAAAGTGATGATCTGAATGTTCACATTGAGGTATGTATAAGGGGAAGGCTGACCACTGTATACAAATTAACTGTGTATACAGGACTATGTATTCTTCAAAGCACAAGAATTCAAATTAGATTTTATTTTGTTTAGAGTTATAGTTAATTTAGTTCCCACAAGTGGAAAGCAAATATACAAAACACCCAGACTGAAATACTTAAACATAGGATTTATAGAATGGGGTACCAGAAATAAATGATCAATATTGGACAAATCCTATTACATAGACATAAATAGCGTCACTGCCATGCTGAGTGACAATACATAGAATTTTTAGAAGATTTCTGTTTCAACGTGTCCAACAGTTATGGCAACACACGTCAGACACAGTACTGGTGATCACAATTCAGTAGCCTGTATTGCTGTGTGGCATAGTGAAAAAAGTACTAATTTGATGGTTTGGGTTGGCATTGCATATAACATGTAATATTCACTCCTATGTATTGGGATAGCCTTAACTGCAGCCACTACACCAGAGATTTTAGGGCTTCTCCTTCACGCAACTTCAGTATGATAATGTCCGTCCACATGTGGCAAGAAAAGTGCAAGTCTTCTTCAAATAATGACTACAGATTCCGCATCTGCCATATTCACCTGACATACCACTACAGAACATGTTTGGGATGTGGTTGGTTAGTAATTTATCATGGCTCTCCACCTACTGCTGTTTGTAATTTGCAGTCTTGCCTACAAATCAAGTGGTGAGAGACTGCCCAGGAAAATATCTATGCTCTCTGATACCACACCACAATGTTTGCAGTATCTGGGGGCTTCACACCACAATGACTACTCAAAGTCAGAGATCATGAACAGTTAGTTATACATGCCTCATCATACGTGTATTGTCATGTGTGTAATTTATGGTATGAAATTAATTTCAGTGTTGTGTATTCTCCTTCATGTTTCCGATTCCCAGAAACATTAGTTAAAATATGCCAGACATCAATAAGAAGTAGGGGAAAAATCATGTGAGATGACGCTTATAAGTGATGGCTTTGTGCAGTAGTTTACTTTAGTAATCTTATACGTACTTCCACCCTGCAATCACAATCAAAGCATGACAAAGGAATACTACATTTTCAAAACCACACTACAGTGGAACAGTAAGTGCCACATACTATGTCTATAATATTAGTATCGAATGACATATTTATGTATAGGGGGTAGATAAAAATTCAGAAACACCAAAAACACATTACCATGCCTAATTCGGTGTAGAAAAACAGTTGTCATTCAAAACAGCTTCCCATTGTCTTGGAATGGATAAATACACATCCTGTATGGTTTTCAAGGGAATCTTATGCCACTCTTCCTGTACAATAGTGGCAAGTTCACGAAACAATGACGGAGCTGGATACCAATCACAAACACTTCTCTCTAAAGTAGACCACAAACGCTCAATAATATAATAATGTTGAGGTCTGGTGAGTGTGGTGGCCAGAGAAGATGCAACAATTCATCCTTGTGCCCACAAAACCAGTCCTAGATTATACAATCTGTGTGAACAAGGGACCTGTTGTCTTGGAACACAGCATCACCATAGGGGAACAAAAACAGTGCCATGGGATGAACCTGATCATCTGAAACGCTCACATAAGCCTTGGCAGTTAACGTGACCTTGCAGAGTAACCATGGGGCCCATGGAATACCAAAATACAGCTGCCCAACTCATCACTGACCCCCACCATGATTCACTCTTGGGATGTAAACTCAGCCAGAAATTGCAAACAGCGACAAACACAAGACTCATCCAACCAAATGACTTTCTACCATTGCTCCACAGTCCAGGTTTTAGGGCTTTGGTACCACATTTTCCTCTTATGGGCATTTGCATTACTGATGAGTGATTATGGAATTCCAGTTCATCCTGCTTATGGGGCTCCCTTCACATTGTATGTTGCCAACGGGATTGGCAAGTGTGACATTTGGTTGTGCAGCAACTTTTGCAGCCGTTGTTCTCTTATTTTTCATCACAGTCTTCAATGACTGGTTGTGATAATCACTAAACACACACTTTCATTGGCGTTGTGGCTTTGTGGATGATGTTACTCCACTTTCCCTGTATGTGGTATAAATTTTTGATATGGTGCCTCCTGCAACACCAAACACTTCGGCTACCTAGGTTACCAACAATTTGTCCACATCTGAATGCACTGAGCTCTGACATAAAGCTCACAACTACAAAGAACACTGTTCTGAGCACAACTGACACTTGCAATGTATCGAGGGCATTGCACAGGTAACACTTGTGGTCACATACAACAGTGCAATCTGCGGGCTTGGCTAGCATCTACATTTATTTTCAAGCATGCATTTCTGTGGTGTTTCCATATTTTTGTCCCCCCAATAGATACACAACTATTCAACTGAAATGGATGGCAGGAGTAAAATTTGTCAAATATCTTACTTGGCTGAGGACCCCACACCCATCTGTCAAGCTGTGGCTGGGATGGAGGTGGTTCTGAGAGCTTGTTTTCTTCAAGAGATGCCATTTCTTGATCAAGTTGTTGGCAAGCTCCACAGTTACATCCACTTTGAGGTCCACAAACACCATCACAGCAAGCACAAGTAAGCACTCGCAAACCACAATAATAATGACCACTCTCACCTGGAATATTAAACAAAAAATGTTTAAAAAGTATTCAGATTCAAAAATAAATTTTTCTTCTTAGTTTTTTTCTCAGATCTAGGTGTCATATGCCATGGAACTGTGCAGTTTTCTACGTCAGCTAGATAAGCACAAATCTTTCCATCATAAAGAATGTACACAAATAATCTATACCAATAGCACAAAAGATCATGTTGCACAACTACACTACAACATAACAGCTGCAGACTACTTGCCTATCCCACTACATGTTTCTTCATTCCAGCACTGGTACCTCACAACTCTGCTCTATAGTGGAAGCTTGGTTTCTGACAGCCACTTGGCTTCAACTAACTACTTTTGTTGTTTAGCTTACCATTACTCCTTCCACCCTCCCACAATCAGTTACATGAAAACAATGGCAGATTTAGGTATTTCATTTCTATCTCTCTCTTTTACACTTCATTTGAAACCTCAAGACAGACTGTGATTTAATCATCCTCAGTGCAAACAAAAGCTCCACCACTATTGTGATGAACTGCAGTAACTATCTCACACAATGTTTCAACTGTCGGAGTCCTTCACCTTAAAGCTCTGCCATAATCATCCCATTTCAGAAGTCCCACATAATCTCCTATTTCTATTCAAATTCTTGGACCCATCCCACAATCTCTCCCCTGGCTCCTCCCTCAACACTGCAATGCCCCCACTCCACACCCATCTTCTACATGCTTCCCAAAATCTATAAACCCAAGTTCTGGAAACTCCATTGTAGCTGGCTACTATGCTCACACTGAAAGAATCTTTGCTCTTGTTGGCCAACATCTCCAACCAATTGCCCGTAGTCTAGCCTATCACATCATAGATACACTCTTGAACGTACCAACCCCATTACCACGTGGATCCTTACTCACGATGCGTCCTCCCTATACACCAACATCTGACATACTCAAGGCCTGACTGCTAACGAACATTATGCCTTCCCACATCCTTATTACTCCAAATACACACCCTCATTCTTTATACTCATTACCAGTTATATTCTCACACACAACTACTTCTCCTTTGAGGGGAAGATATACCATATAAACAAATCTGTGACACAACCATGGGCACCTGCATGGCACCCTCCTACGCCAACCTTTTTACGGCCATCTAGAGAGAAATCTTTATAGCCTCCCAAAACTCAAATCCCTTGTTTGGTTCAGGTTCATTGATGATATCTTCTTGGATGTGGATCCAGGGCCAAGACACCCTGTCCTCATTCCTCCACAATCGCAACACCTTCTCTCCCATCCACTTCACCTGGTGTTCCTCAGCACGACATGCCACCTTCCTGGACATTGACCTCCACCCTTCTGACAGCCTCATCCATACCTCTGTCCATATTAAGATTACTAACAAGCAACAGTACCTCCCTTTTGACAACTGTCACACTTTCTATATCAAAATATTGCTCCCATTTAGCCTGGGCATCTGTAGAAGGAGTATTTGCAGTGACGAGAATTTCCTTGCCACATACAACACCCCCCCCCCCCCCTCCCACATCCCCAAGAGCCAGCTGCACCCTGGCCCTCGTCATCAATCCGCTGGGCAGATTCGAACCGGGCCCAGTGCACCTCTCTGTCCCAGAAGCAGACACTTTAACATGCATCGCTATCCAGACAGGCATCACCCAATACCACCCTGGAACCACGTGGTTCACCAGGGCTTCAATTAACTATCACGATGCCCAGGAAGGAGACACAGCCTACTCACGATCCTTCTCACCCTTCCAAAGTGGTATTCTGTCATGCACCCAATCAAACAACATCTTGTTCTGCCCCTATACCACCCAGGACATCCAAGTCTAGTTGTGTCACAGGCTATCCTATCCCATCAGAGGCAAGGCCACCTGTGAAAGCAGCCATGTCACATATCAGCTCTGCTGCAATTCCTGCACAACATTTATGTGGGTATAGTCCAACCAGCTGTCCATAGAAATGAATGGCCACCACCAAACTGTGGTGAACAGAGTTGACTACCAAATAGTGGAACATGCTGCTCAGCATAATATGGTCCAGTCCAATGGCTGCTTCACAACCCGTGCCATCTAGATTCTTCCCTCCAGTGCCATGTTTCCTAAATTATGCAGATGAGAGTCATCCTTCTAACACATCCTTCACTCCTGGAATCCTCCTGGGTTCAATCTGTGTTAAACCAATGTACCCATGCCCCCTACCCAAAACTCTCCCCTTCCTCTGTCCTGTCACTCCCTCACAATAATTCCTCCATGTCATAACAGTGCACTGCAACAACTTGCTGGCCCGTGTCCGTGAGCTGCATTCATATTCTGTGCAACTGCTGCTTCTCCCTCCCACATTCCTATCCCCCACACTTGCCACCTCGCTCCAAGCTGCCATTTGCCCCTTCCCAACCCCTCCTCCCAATCTTCGCCTCTTTCTCCCTCTACCCATTGCACACGACAAGACTTCACTACTGCTCACTACCAAACTGCAATCCCAATATTGTTTACTTGCACAGTGTAGCTGCACACACTCATCCGAGAGCTGGCAAGTTTTCATTCATTTCTGTGTGTCTGTTGATGACTCAATGACTCTACCATTCAGTAAGTGGTCTCCTTCACTCCTAAATCATTCATGTTTTTATAGTTTGAAATTATTTATGTGGTCCTTTTCCCCAAAATGTGTGTTTCATCATTATTTGGATCTCTTACTACCTAATTAATCTTAGTTGCAGCTATTCAGGGAACAAATGTTCATGGAGAAAAGTGATAGACAAACTGTACAGTTCTTTTTATTTGTGCTAGATACAAACACAGAAATACAATTATAATCATGACCAGTTTCGGACATACACTGGCCATCTTCAGAAACTGTAAGTCAAAACTAATCACAATTAAAAGAATACTACTGTGATCGCCGACCAGAAATAAAAACAATTGTACAATAGTACCAGATCTGTTAGCAGTCTGAGCTTCCCTTATCTTGGATTTACAAATTACCTTCCTTGTCTCTTCTAAAATCCCACATTTTCAAATGTCACATGTTTTAAACTACACCCTCCTCATCAGCACACTGGACAAAAAATTATTATTGAGATTGAGGATTTAATGAGTTATTTGAGATGCAGTGGCTCAGAGTTCATTAAATCAGGAATGTATGCATTCAGCCCTTTGAACACAACTACTGTCATCTTGGAAGAGATGAGTGTCCTGAGCAAACTCACCATGAAACTACAGAAGAAAGGGTAACACCTGGACGCACATCATGTTGAAATAAACGTTCTGGTTCATATTTGTGGTAACCCGAATGAGCGGGTCCATGTAATAGTCCAAATAACACCCTCAAAACATTACAGAAACATCAGCAGGCTGAATTACACTCTCCACACATTGGGGTTAAACATCTCATGGGGTGATCAGTGCACTTTATGCCTCGTAACATTTGTAAAGAGGCAAAACTGCAACTTGCTGGATCACACAACACACCTACAATCAGTTACGGTGCGATTTCTGTGTTGTTTGGCCATTTAAGATGTGCAAGAATACGTTCTTCTGTGAGCAATGGCCATTCACACGATACCTGATTCCAAATGTCCATATGTGCAGTTCCCTCCAAAGTGTTCATGTGGAATTCGGTCGAGGTGGACCTGCATTCACCAACAGCAGCCATTCTTATCAGGTTTAAAACTGATTCTCATCAACAAGATGTGAAATGCGACTTCAGTCCCTATTGGTTAAGAAACACCAACAAATCTATTGATTTCATTCACAGTGTTGTCATGGGAATTTCCAAACACTACAGCTTATTTGTGTCATTCTGTTATGCCTCCATGTCAATCCATCTTAGTGCTCTGATTCCACAGAACGGACTGGCACATACGTGCCACTTATGTCAGTGGTGGAGGGTCATATGATGACCAGTACCAGTTCCATACCATCTACAGCACTCCAAAGCAACCAGTGTGGTCTTTTTTAAAAGGAGGGGGTGGGAGGGGGGGGGGGGGGGAAGGGGGGGACTAATATTTTGTCCAGTAAGTTTATCTCCATAAATATTGAGACTACTTCATTTCACTTGAGGTTAAAAGTGGAAATAGTGTTAGCAAAACAGATATTTTAGAGTTCAATGTGACAATAGCACTGATTACTTTTTTTAAGTGTGTTAAGGCCTGCTGGTGACGGAATCTGAAATTAATTCACTCACTGTTTATTGCCACAAACTCAAATAACAGCTTGGTTTGCACACTGTGAGCTCCTTATCTTATGGAGAGTAGATTGCCAGAATAACATTTCCTGGTTTGAATACTTGAAAGCCCTGCGTTCTGCAGGAACATTCACATACTGTGATTCTGGCTTCCACCAAATGGATTCCCAAGATGTTGAAAACATGTCCTAGCTGGGATCGAGTGGTATGGTAGTCACACATGGGAACACTTCACTAACACTCTAATTGCATTAACACATGTGGCCGAATTACTGGAAAATGCAGTAAACACTTTGAAGTTCTGTGCACTGTGATTACCAATAACAACAATCTGCAGTGTGCATACGTTATATTGGCATTACAGTAATATTTCAACACTGCAATGTTGATAAATGTTGCTACACAAACAAATCTGGATTTTTCCAATATAAATTGCTTTGCTGAAATTCACATAATGCCCTCAAACATTAATTTTTCCATTTTTTGTTGCATGACTATATAGTCTGAGTATTAGGAAATTAATTACACATAAAAGTCAAATGTTGTAGATACTTTATTTATAAAAAAAAACTTGCCTTTTCTAGCCATGACACCAACAGAGTTGAGCAGTCCATCACTGAAAGAGCCAGCCACCTCACCATCCTTAATGAGCTCATTCCACAGCTGGGAGAGACCTTCGGGAGTAAATGCTTGTTGTAGGTCAGTTTTAAGCCACTTGTTATCCAAGCGGCCTTGTGTTCGAAATATAACATCCATCATCTCACTTGCTTGGAACCAAATCAGAAGGCAATATCTGTAAAATGTAGTTAATTATAAATCATACCACACATTAAATTTTAACAGAATATGAAGTTACACAGCATAACACAATCTGAATTCAGTATTTAAGTTCAAATGAAACATTGGAGAACAGAACTCTGAAACCGCCATTCTTCATAGCCTCATTTGTATGGGGCCTATAGCACTGACCCAGAATATCAAAATTCATATAACCCATTTAAATGCTCTTCATGTTACTGACATTACAACATGCATTACCTCAATTAACGTAAATATTTAGAGAAACTACACTTAAAGCCAAATGTAAATCTTAAAACATATTACAGTTTTAGCATGCAGATATATTTGTCACCTTTTGTCTGTTGCCTGTGGCTTTCATAATTAAAGGCTTATCAAGTACGTCACAACTTTAGAGATCATTTTGACTCCTATAAGCCTTACCCAAAGTATCACATTTCTTGTTTAAAAAGCTCATACAACAATGTAGCCTGATAGACAGAAACAGTGAGTTATGTGGGTTGTAGAATCGATGGGCCCTCACACAGACTTCATGAAAGATGACACACTGCAGACACCTTTGTGAACTAACCAAAGCCACAGAAATGCAGCACAGCACACAGCACATTGAATCAAGGACAGGACTGCAGGATTTTTACGGGGTGGCCATTCAGTGCAGCAAGCTGTTGTAGGACAGAACATCACACCTGGAACAATATATGTCTGGTTCACAAGGTAATGAAAATTGGATGACTTGAGCAGACTGCATGCAATAGTTTGCAGCATGTTTCAAAAGGGGAGGAAAATACTTAACTGGCAACAATCGCACATAGAAGGACCTGTATATAACAGCAGTGATCCTCCAAACTTTAACTCGAGTCCGTGGGTTACAGCCCAATAAGTATGCCATGCTTTTTCTGTATTTTATGGAAAGACTGGAGAGAGGTTCTATGAAAAGTCAATTTTTATGTGACAAGAACTGGGGCACTACATGTGTACACACATCACAAAGCCCAGTTTGAACCATGCAGTGCCAACATCAGTGTGAAGTAGTAAGGTTTCTGTTTTGTGCTACATCATATTGAGAGTACTGTCAGTACTAATCAGTATCTCCATATTGCTGAAAGATCTCCATAAGATGTAATCCAGTTTCAGCTAGATGGACTGCTCATCCACACTTGTAAATGTATTATGGTTAAGATTTTTTGAGCAGCTGAGACTCAGCTCTTTAATCAATCTGAAAACATACCCCACTTCAAGTAACATATCAGCTAAGGTGCAGAAGTTCATGAGACATGAATACCTACTAATAGTAAGCACTGACTGAGACCGTAAACTCTGACTGACACACACTAGCACTATATAGCATCTATTTTGGTAATTCCCATTACCTGATAGAGAAACTATGGTAGAGGCAGGCAACAATTCAGATTTGGAACAACTTTGAAATATAGAATGGTCTTGATCGCACAATTTTTTATTAAGTGTTTCAAAATTTCATTATCAGACTGAAATCAAAATTTAATACAAAGCTCACAAAAGTGAGCACATAAACTGAATGCAATATAAATCTCATCTCATGTAGGCATGTTTGACAGTGCCGTTGTCTATTTGAATAGTTTGGCACCGGTTCTATTCAAATAGACAATGACACTGTCAATATGCCTACATAAGATAAGATTTGTATTGTATTCAGTCTACGTGCTCACTTTCATGAGCTCTGTACTAAAGTTTGATTTTAATCCTCACCCTGATGATGAAATTTTGAAACGCATAATACTTAAGGGGAGTAAATGTTGTTAAATTGGTCAAAAAGTTTCAATGTTGTGAAAGTGGTCAAAAAGTGGCAATGTTGTGAAATTGGTCAAAAGTGACATTTTCCGATCTTATCTCTTAATAATATTTGATCTCTCCTGAATAATTTGATGCATCATTTGTTGATTAATTCCACTTGGAAGTGTAGTTTTTACTATTTCAAAGTTAATAGTGCAATGGTAAGAAAATCCAGTCATTCTGCACTGACTTCCTTAAGTATCTCTATCTATGGAACTATTCAAACTAGAAGGCTGTGGTTTTCACCTATTTATTCCTTGAATTCATGTTAATGTTCGTGTTAAGAGGTAAAGGAAGATCTACAGACAAAAACATTGATGAACTCCAGCAATATAATGGAATGGCAATAAGAAACAGTACACGTGACCTACAAGGGATGAAAAGAGCAGTTTAGGCCACATTTTTCTACAAATTATCCACTGGTGATACACGTATACCTGGTCTTTGCCTATCTGGTGTTGATTCATGGTGTAAATACCGCAAAGCTCAGGTGGTGGGTACAGAGTAATAATTTAGGCATAAAAATAGCATACCATTTGCAGTGATGGAAGCTATTAAATCCGAGAGTTAGCTCATCCTGACCTCCTTTCCAAATTTCTCCATGGTTGAACACAAAACCCAAATGAGTCTTTCAATAATGTCATTTGGACCTGCATACCAAAAAATGTTTTTCTAGGAATGAAAACTCTATGCCTGGGTGTTTGTGACACTGTGATAACGTTTAATTATGGTTATAAGGGAAGAATTAGGATACTAGAGCAACTCTGTATCACTACATGAGCCAACACACTGCAAGGCTTCCAGTGAATGGATCGACTTAGGATTATGAAAGCCCAGTGTGCAACAGAGGAACACACAAACACACCACATCCATCTCAAACACCTTCCTTTTGGAGACAGGAATCAAATGAAAGTAGACCTTCAGTCTCAGGTCAGAGCAGAGTTCAGCAGCAGCAGCAGCAGCAGCTTCTTGTTTGTACAGATTGTATACAGTGTTTAGTTTAGTGCCAATCTTACGTGCTTCTGTGTAAAACTGAACAGTAACTGTTTATTTAGCTGTTCTAGTAGTGCTACTTATTTTGTTGTAAGAGTTTGTGTATTTTTCAATCTCTGTGTTGAATGAGATTAACTTCTTGGGTTAATGTTACAGTACCTGTGGTAGACACAGAAATTGATTAAAGATGGATAGGGACTGTGCCCATTGTGTACAGACGTAGCAGAAATTGGGCACTGTCCTTAAACAGCTGTAAGCTTTGGTGGTCATGGTCGAAAGGCCTCATGCTTCTGTCCTGAGGTGCACTGGTGTCAGGGCACCTACTACAACTGCTTTGGCACCTCTGGAGTCTACAGCATCATCTGAGATCTCTGATGCTGCTGCTCATTTCAATTCCCACCTCTTGATTGGTCGACACTTACCTGACAGTGATTGGTGAACAGTGGTGGGGGTCATGAATCTCTAGGTGGAAGGCAAGATTGATTACCAGTCACAAACCTTAAAAACAGGTTTGAGGTACTGCCTACTGCTGAAAGTACATCTGAACCAGCATGACACAACCTCGCCTGTTGGGCCTGTGGCCAATCTTTCTGAGAGGTTCGGATATGCACAGAGGGTGGGATTGCTTGTTACTGGGAGCTCCAATGTTAGGCAGATGATGGAGCCTCTCAGGGATATATTGACCAGTATCCACTCTGTGTGCTTGCCTCTCATGGATATATTGACCAGTATCCACTCTGTGTGCCTGCCTCTCAGGGATATAGTGGCCTGTATCCACTCTGTATGCTTGCTGCAAATCCCATACAAGATGTGGAAGAGGTTCTGCCAGCAGAAAATGAGTATTATGGATGCACCCAGCTGCCACTCATGTCTCATGTAGGCACAAATGGTACCTGCCTCCTGAGTTCAAAGCCCATCCTTGGTTCTTACAGGCAGCTGGCAGATTTGGTGAAGACAGTTAGCCTCGACTGGGGTGTGGAAGGAAAGCTATCATTTTGAAGCACTGTTCTCAGAACTGATCATGGTCCTCTAGTTCAAAGTCAAGTGGAAGGTTTAAACCAGAGGCTCAGACGATTCTGTAACAATCTTGCACGTCAATTTCTTGACCTTTGCTATTGGGTGGAGAATTGTAGGACCCTCCCTCCTCCTTGTTAGGTCAGGCATGCACTATGCACAAGAAGTGGCAACTAGGGTAGCAGAGTAAACATGGCATGCACATGCTGGTTTTTTAAAAATAGAGAAATCTCTCCACATGCCAGACAAGGTGTGTCCAACTCAGGAAAGGGTAGCATTCTTTGTAGCAGTTTGTTAATATATTATTATTTAACTGCAGGAGCATCTATAGAAAGGTCCTGGAACTAGCCTCACTTATAAATGATCACAATGCCCTAATAGTACTTGGCACAGAAAGCTAGCTGAAACCAGATGTCAACAGCAATGAAATACTAAATTCTGATCGGAATGTACCTTGCAAAGATAAATTGAATGCTGGAGGTAGAGGTGTGTTTATGGGCATAAAAAGTACAATAGTGTCTAGTGAGATTAGCAGAGATTCGGAGCGTGAAATAATTTCGGTGAAAACAAGCATTAAATGTGGGTCAAACATAGTCTTCAGATGCTTTTATAGACTCCCTACCTCAGCAGTAGATATGGTGGAACATTTGCGGGGAACTTGGAGCATATTTTGAGTAAATTTACTGCTTGTGTTACAGTTTTAGATGGATATTTTAACTTGCCAGCTATAGACTGTGGGACTCAAGTCAGTAGGGCAGTTAGAAGGGACAGGGAATCGTGTGAAACTGTTTTCAATGCCTTATCTGAAAATTATCTGGAGCAGTTAGTCACAGAACTCACTCGTGACGGTAATAACATAGAGATCTGTTGGTGGTAAACAGACCCAAACCTTTCAACTCAGTTAGCGCAGAACAGGGAATCAGTGATCATTAGGCTGTTACAGCATCACTGAATACAGCTGTAAATAGGAATACAAAGAAAGGTAGGAAGCACCTTCTGCTTAACATGAGTGATAAGACACGTATTTCAGATTACCTGAGCAGTTAGCATGAAAATTTCATGCCCCCCAAACAATGTTGAGTATCAAAGAACAAAGGTCAAGGGCATTGTACAATACACTTTAAACACTTACATGCCAAGTAAAGTTGTGGGGATAGAAAATACCCACCACAGTCTGACAGCCATGTCAGGTAACTGCTATGAAAGCAGAGAGAGCTTCACACAAATTTAGGCAAAGCCAAAGCCTCACATACAAACAAAAATTAAATCAAGGCAAAATTAGCATAAAGAGACACATGCGTGAAGTGTTCAACAAATTCCAAAGTAAAATTCTGTTGACTGTTGGACAGAAAATCCTAAAACGTTTCAGTCTCATGTTAGATCAGTAAGCAGACCACAGCCATCTGTCCAGATACACTCTGACCATAATGGCATTGAAACAGAGGACAACACAGAACAAGCTGAAATACTAATTGTGTTTTTCCAAAACTGTTTCACAAAGGAAGTCTGCATAGTAGTACCTCATTTAAATCATTGCATGAATAACAAAAGAGCATCTGAAATCACTCAACAGAGGGATGGCCACTGGATCTGACAGGATACCAATACAGTTCTACATAGAGTATGCGAAAGAACTTCCCCTCTTCTAGCAGCAGTGGGCCACAGGTCTCTTGTGGAACAAAGGGTTCCTGATGATGGGAAAAAAGCACAGATCTTTTCTCTTTTCAAGAAGGGTTGTTGAACAAACACAAAAAACTATAGGCCTATATCTCTGACATCCGTCAGTGGTAGAATTTTAGAACATGTTTTATGCTTGCATATTATGACATTTCTGGAGACCGAAACCTCCACTGTAGAAATCAACATGGGCTCCAACAACAATGATCGTGTGGGACCTAACTTGCCCTGTTCGTCCATGAGACCCAGCAAGCAATAGATACATGAGCACAGATAGATACCGTGTTCCTCAACTTCCAGAAGGCATTCAATACAGCC
Organism: Schistocerca serialis cubense; assembly: GCF_023864345.2. NCBI lineage: Eukaryota > Metazoa > Arthropoda > Insecta > Orthoptera > Acrididae > Schistocerca > Schistocerca serialis. Next base: position 165,978,867 of record NC_064640.1, read on the forward strand.
CCACATTGCTGCCTAATGAACAAAATATGGAATATCTGACCAACTGTGTGACTGCACAGAAGAGCTTCTACCAAACAGAAGACAGCATGTTATTCTGAATGGAAAGAAGTCTTCGGATGTAAAAGTTACTTCAGATGTACCCCATGGGTATGTTCTAGGTCTGTTACTTTGCATAATACATATGAATGACATTATAGACAACACTGGAAGATCTCTGAGGCTTTTCACAGAGGATGCTGTTGTATACAGAGAAGTTGCAATGCTTGACAATGGTAGCAAAATTCAGGAACAGCTGCAGAGGATCAATACTTGGTGCAGGGGTGGCAACTGACCCTTAACATAAATGTAGTGTACTGAGTATAAGTAGACACAAAGACCCATTACTGGATGATTACACAATTGCAGTACCATCACCGGAAGCATTTACTTCCATAAAATATCTAGGAGTATGCGTACAGAGCTATTTAAAGTGTAACAACCACATGAAACTAATCACAAAAATGCAGATGCCGGACTGAGATTCATTGGAAGAATCCTTAGGAAATATAGTCCAGCAACAAAGCAGGTAGCTTACAAAACCCATATCCAACCAGTACTCAAATACTGCTGATCAGTTTGGGATCCATTCCACACAGGATTGATAGAGGAAATAGGTACAATCCAAAGAAGAGCAGCATGGTGCATGGTCTGTTACATGTTCATTTAGTATGCATGAATGCATCATGGAGATGATCAACCAATTCCAATGCTAGTGGCAAACACTGCAAGGGAGGCAGTCTACGGTTTACTGGTAAAATTGCAAGACTGTACATTCCTAGAAGAGGAACAAATATATTGCTTCCTCCTATGTACATCTCATGAAAAGCCCATGAAGATAAAATTAGATAGATTCGAGCCCACACGGAGGCTTACCAGCAAATTGTTTTTCCCACGAACTATTTGCGATTGGAGCAGGAAAGGGAAGAAGTGACTGTGGTACGCAAAGTACTCTCATCACACACCACAAAGTGGCTTGTGAAGTGTAGATGTAGATTGGAATGGCCTGCAGTATCTGATGACATGAACCCAACACGACACATGGGACCAGCTGAAATTTACAGTGTGTCACTGTAGCACACCCCCTCTTCCTGCACCTCCTCTTACACATACTGTGTGACATCTCAGGAAGGCCCTCACTGAACATTGGGACAGGTTTGAGCAGAAATATCTCAGCCACCTAGTCGACAGCATTCCAAGCAGGATCTAAGCAGATTATAATGCACATGGTGGAACAACACCGAACTGAATGTAATCCAGCAGATTTTGATTTTGCAAACATGCACCCTCACACAGTCCACATTTATTTTAGTTATTTTGTGTGACAACAAAGTTACATTTTTCTTTTCACAAGCGTTATTCTTTCATTCTCTGCTCCCCCTGAATCTAAGCTCAGACACCTTTATTTTCAAGTGAGGAATCTACCCAACAAAAACCTTAATGTATATTTTTCAAGGTAGCACACACATACTGCCATCTGAGGTGCTTCTACATCCATCAAGACAGTTTACACTCATGGATCCTATTTAATCCAACTACTGCTAAGGAAACAACTTTTAAGTTTCCTTTAATTTATGTCTATGGTCACAAACTTTTTGTTAACAGATTATCGGTTTCAGTCTATAATGACCATCATCAGATCTGTTTTATACAAACAAAGTCAGTGCTACTGACAACATGGCTCGGGCATATGATGTTATTTACATATACTTGAGGATGCTGGTGCCGATTCTGCATTTAACATTTGATGATGCCACTATGGCCGCAGTACATTAGGACTTTGTTTTTATAAAACAGATCTGATGATGGTCATTATAGACCAAAACAGGTAATCTGTTAACAAAAAGTTTGTGACCATAGACGTAAATTAAAGGAAACTTATTGTATATACGGGTCATTGTTTTATTCGTGACAGTGTCACAGCTTGTGAAACAACTTTTTTAACTTCAAGAAAAGTTGCAGATAATCAGCACTTAGCAGACTATTTAGAGTCACTGGTGCATTAAGGGCAGCTAAGAATATTTTGCAAGTACTATCTAACAACAGTATATTGAGAAAATAACAAAACAATCAACTGAAAATAACAGCTGTCATCCATGATCATTACAATAAACAGTTGATCTTTCCCATTTTTACAAATGATAATGCAAAGTCTTGGGTAGAATAAAAATACTGGAAGGAGTAACGATTACAACTTGCTGACACAAACAAACACAAACATACACACAAAATTCAAGCTTTCGCAACAAACTGTTGCCTCATCAGGGAAGAGGGAAGGAGAGGGAAAGACGATAGGATGTGGGTTTTAAGGGAGAGGGTAAGGAGTCATTCCAATCCCGGGAGCGGAAAGACTTACCTTAGGGGGAAAAAAGGACGGGTATACACTCGCACACACACACATATCCATCCACACATATACAGACACAAGCAGACATATTTAAAGACAAAGAGTTTGGGCAGAGATGTCAGTCGAGGCGGAAGTGCAGAGGCAAAGATGTTGTTGAATGACAGGTGAGCTATGAGTGGCGGCAACTTGAAATTAGCGGAGATTGAGGCCTGGTGGGTAACGGGAAGAGAGGATATATTGAAGAGCAAGTTCCCATCTCCGGAGTTCGGATAGGTTGGTGTTGGTGGGAAGTATCCAGATAACCCGGATGGTGTAACACTGTGCCAAGATGTGCTGGCCGTGCACCAAGGCATGTTTAGCCACAGGGTGATCCTCATTACCAACAAAAACTGTCTGCCTGTGTCCATTCATGGGAATGGACAGTTTGTTGCTGGTCATTCCCACATAGAATGCATCACAGAGTAGGCAGGTCAGTTGGTAAATCACGATATAAAATAGTCCTCGTCAGGTGACCTATCTTTTTAATGGCATCTTCATCAGATAAAAATTTGAGTATTACTAGTGTCTAGATAGCATAAATTTATATCTTGCAAGTGCCATGTAATTATACATGTGAATGCTTGTAACTGATGCATCAGTCATACAGTTTAAAATGTTAATCAATACATTTTTCGGTCATTCAAAGACAGAGCCAAAGAACATTATTACAAAATTAGTAAAAATTTACTCCAAAGATGATTTACCTGTTAAAGTCAGTAATTATTAACAGAAGTTCAAAAATGTGCAAATGGTGCACAGGGTAGGAGACCAATTAAATGACCATAATTCTTCTAATTTTTCGTTCATTTCTGGATGTGGTGCGAACCTGTGACATACAAACAGTTGGAGGGAAAAATAAGATATCGCAAATATGACACCACCACTTCATTTGAACAAATAGAAAGTATAGAGCAGTGAAAAAAATTTAATTATTCCACAGTGCAATCTACACTGGTGTCCAAAATTAAAGCAACAAACAGAAACTTTGCAGGGTTGCATTTATTTTGCCACAAAATAGTACAACAGGTGATAGTAAAGTAGAAACAATGCAAAGAATACAGAATGTAATCAACTGCAACATATATAATGGTGGACAAAAATGTTATTCACTGTTTTCCAACTTAATGGATTTGCACACATATTCTGACAACTGAATAATGTGCTCAGTATGGGTTATGACCACCTCTGGCACCAATACAGCCCTGACGACGAAGAGATATGCTGTGAATGATGTCCTCAATCTCATGTTGAGGCAGTAATGCCCATTCTTCCTGCAGAGTTGCTCACAAGTATTGGAGAGTGGTTGGTGGATACTGACGTGATGCAACCTGTCTCCCTAGTGCATCCCACACATGCTCTATGGGATTCAAACTGGGAAAGCAAGCAGGCCATGCCATGCGTGCAATATCTCCCGTTTCCAAGAAAACATCAACCACCCATGCTCTATGAGGTCAAGCGTTATCGTCCATCAATACAAAGTCTGGGCCCACAGTACCTTGCAACAACTGCACAATGGATCCCAAGATCTCCTCATGGTGTCTGACATCTGTTAAATCTTGCTGATTCACCCGTACAATTTCATAAAGAAGTGTTTGAGTGGTCAAGTGTTCCACGTGCCCTCCAAATGCGAACTTGTCTAGAATCACTCTCCAGACCACATCGGGACTCATCTGTGAAAAGAACATTGGCCCACCATTCGACCAGCAAGGTGGCACATCAACAGCTCCATTCTATAGACATTCCCTTGTGTGAAGACACACCAGAGGTAAACAGGCAGCAGGTCTTTGACAATAAAGGCCACTCTGTTGAAGCCTTCTGTACACCGATTGCCTCGCTACAACACATGCAGTGGATGTTGCACGGTCAGATGCCAGTTGCAGTGCAGTACTAAGGTTACCATTGTGCCCTTAGAGCCAAATAATGGTCCACTCTTTCTGATGTCACACATGGTCGGCTTTGTCCTGGTCTCTGGGATACAGTTTCAGTCTCTGTAAACTGTCACCTCATCTGAGAAACAACAGAATGATTCACATTAAGCCATCAGGCCATATCAGTTTGCTACTCTCCATCTTTCATTATTTCTATGGCCCTCCACAGCAGAAAGTCTGTAGGTGTCTTCTTTGTGCCATACTGCAGTGTCTGCGACTGTGCACACAGTGTTTGTGGATGTGGGACTATCCTTCCCACACTGCCACACTTGATAGGTGCCCTGAAGTTATTGCTGGTGTGGTTGCTCTTTGATCAGAATGCCATCTTCTGTGCAGAACATGATCTTAACGACATCAGTTGACTGTTTGTATGACTGTATCGTGAATTAGACACGGGACACGGAAGTAGCAGTTTGTTGCTTTAATTTTGGATACCAGTGTGTATACATCATCTGGACAAAACTCGCACAATATTACAAACTGAAATACTCTGTGTAATAACTCGTAAGAAACCAAGATAACAAAATGATGAACTCTTCATGGTTAAATATCTTACACATGGATGCCATTAAATTTAATATGTAAACACAAAGGAAAGAATCAGCTAGCAGGTAAGTTACAACAGGAAAATAACAACTGTTATCCATGATTATTACAATAAACTGTTGGTGATAAAAATTACAACGTACACCAGAAATTAAGGAACAAAACTAAAGGCAACCAAAATATCAGTTTTGGTAGTCATGCTCTTTGCATGCGCGCGCGTGTGTGTGTGTGTGTGTGTGTGTGTGTGTGTGTGTGTGTGTGTGTGTGTGTGTGTGTATGTGTGCGCGCGCGCGTGCGTGTGAGAGAGAGAGAGAGAGAGAGAGAGAGAGAGAGAGAGAGAGAGAGAGGAGTATCTTAGTGGGGATTATAAATAATTTACTATGGAAAGAGTTTTGTCACTTGGATTTATAGTTACAACTGATCTAACAAATGTGCAGTTATGTAGTCTCAATGATATAAGAAACAAATTATTCTACAACCAAAGTCTTCCAGCAGTTAATCTCATTAATACTGTCAATTTTGCAGCCATTTGTTCTCTGTTGCTACTTGAATAATGCTATATCATATGATTCAAAAAAATCCATCTTTTGCAACTGAATTCTTTATTTGTGTCTACCAAATATGTTTCACCATTATTCTCATTAGTGATGCACTGTACTGAATTTAAAACCTAGTTGTAGTCATTACTATTACCCTTTACAGAAAATGTTTCTTTCCAACCCAAATTCAGTATGGTGTGGCTTAATAGTAGCACTGGGTGAGCTATTTAAACTTCATCCACACTAACCATGAAAGAATTAATCAAAACTACAGTTGCTGAGTTTTACTAATGTAGTTTAAAGTTTAAAACAACAGTTATTACCAACTAAATTAGATTCACCTACCTACTAGTATATACCAATCCTTCTGCCCTGATGACAGCAGCAGCGTGTCATGACACACAAGCACCTTCAGGGCTAGTGTGCCTCAAACTATTCACACACAATTCAAGGGCAATGGGCACTGACCTACAGGTTGATCTACACACACACACACACACACACACACATACATTGGGAGAGTAGGTTCCCAGGTAATTCGCTGGTGAGAGACAATGACAATCATATCAGAGGCCTCTTTCCATCCCACACGAAACATCCACATGAGAATAACCCGACCACCCACCTGAACGTTGCCCTCTTCACAAGTGGGATGCATCGCCTCACAGTGTTCTCAATGTACTCGTACCCCATCCCCAGGACGTACTAATGTGTATCACAATTCTCAAGAGTCCAGGTGATGTTTTGCCATGCTGTGAGCATCCAGTGGTAATGTTCCTATGCTAATGGTAATTTTTATGCCCTGTGCAATGTGGTAAACAAATGTCCACATGTGAAGCTCAAACTTAACATCTGAGGTCATCCATCAGTCCCCTAGACTTAGAACTACTTAAACCTAACTAACCTAAGGACATCACACACATCAATGCTCCAGGCAGGATTTCAACCTGCGACCGTAGCAGCAGTGCGGTTCCAGACTGAAGCACCTAGAACCGCTCAGCCACAGCGGCCGGCCACATGTGAAGCGGCAGTTTCTGTACCCCACAGCAAATTGTTAGTTCTGGCTGCTATAGTGGTTAACATGTTGTCTGCCATCACATTCATGAGTGAATTATTGCACTATGGTTCATCTGTCTGTTGTTAAAATTCATGATAAGTGACAGTGACGATTGTCATGAATACATTGATGACCAAATGATTGGTGTCATCAATGTTCCCCAAAGTAAGATACTCACAGTACACACTTGATCTGATGAGTGTGAAACAGCCATGGCCTACACAACCTTGGAGATAAAGTGTCTCATTCTTCCAACACGAATGGTCTGACCTCAATGTCAATCACGCACTCGAATGTCACATCAACACAATATGCATATAACACTTTAGAGAGCTCAGTTTGCCACAGCAACGGAAGTGTTCTCTCTGGAACAGAGTTCTCACTAGTTATATTGGTCATGAGTGAATATTAATAGACCTAACTGCCGCTATGAAAGACTTATTGCAATGCAATTTGTCTGACTGGGGCCCCTGGGATATAAAGTGCAGTCGAATGCTCTATCATGCCTAGTGAAGAGAGAGCGGAAGGCTACAGATTTCACACATCAGCAGCACATTTACAGTTGTACAACAGTGCATCGCTAGAGATTTTTTTGGAACTCTACTTCATAATACTAAGATCTAACTAGTTACATAACACGGTAAGCAAGCACATTATAAACTCTCAGTCAGGTAACACTTTAAAAATTACAGTGGTCACCCTATCCAAACTTCTTAAGGACAATTTTGTTTCACAATTAGCTAAACAAGATGAGGAGGTCATACAGTTTTAATCATCACTTCAAAAATGAATTAATTAATTACATAAAAAATAAAGTCATGTAATTAACTTTTCGTTACTGTGATAAAATGGGTATGGGCTGTGATATTTAGTTTCAGCTTCTCTAGCAACTCGCTTCAGTACTGAGGCATGGGGATTTCAATGTGTACCAGCACTGAAGACATAAGTGCAAACCACCAAACAAAATTCATTGTGTAAGTCTATTTTTCTACATCTGCATCTAGATACCGTATGGTGCATTGCAGAGGGTACCCTGCACAACTACTACTCATTTCCTTTCCTGTTCCACTCACAGACAAAGCAAGGGAAAAATGACTGTCTATATGCCTCCATATGAGCCCTAATTTCTCATATATTATCTTCGTGGTCCTCATGCAGAATGTATGTACAATTGTTCTGCAGTCAGCTTCAAATGCCAGTTCTCTTAACTTTCTCAGCAGTGTTCTTCGAAATGAGTGTTTTCCTCCCTCCAGGGATTCCCACTTCAGCTCCCGAAGCTTACCTGTAGCACTTGCACACTAATCGAACCTACCAGTAACAAATCCAGTAGCTCACCTCTGCACTGCTTCAATGTCTTCTTTTAATCTGACCTGGTGCGGATCCCAAATGCTCATATAGTACTCCAGAATAGTAGCATTAGCACCCTACATGTGGTCTACTTTATAGATGAACTATACTTTCCTAAAATTCTCCCAATAAACCAGAGTTAATCACCTGCCTTCCCTATCACAATCTTCACATGCTTGTCCCATTTCATATCGCTTCGTAACATTACGCCCAGATATTTAAATGACGTGACACTGTCTAGCAGGACACTACTGATGCTGTATCGTAAGAGCCAGCTACCATTCATCACACCATCTTTCTCACTGTTTTAATTAAAACTTTATAACTACCATCCACACCTAACTTCCTTTTATTCTTTCTGGAGATACAGGGTGATTCACGAAGATTTGCAAATATTTTAGTATGTTATTCTCAAAGTAAAACTAAAGGAAAAAGTTCACATACACATAGGTCCGCAAATGTTTAGTTATGAAATTACAGCTAACAAAAGATTTTGCCTGAAATTTAGCAACTTGCCTAGTATGAAGCCATCGTAAAACTGTATGAGGTTAAAGCAAAGCACGACTTCCATTTATTTTGTTGTTATTGATCTTGTGAATCTAATAAAACATGTCCCAGATGTGTATCTGTAGTAGTTTTCCAGAAAATCCAGAGAAGCAAAGACATAATTTCATAAAATTTTTAATTCATTAACTGTTTGGCCCAATTTGTTTTTTTAAATTCCAGACAATTGCACAAAATTTTCAACAGAAGTTTTAGGGAATTTAATTTTGGAAAAATGACGGTAATAATGTTAACAAAAACTGTATGTATTAATTGAAGACATAAAGTCTGTAAATGAGTCGGCAATCTATTTTCACAAGTCTGTCTTGATCACACAGATTTCTTATAATTTATTACCGGTTTCGGCACACTGCTATCCTCAGATGATTAAAATATTCTGGTATGTATATATCATGTACTCACATGTTTAACTTGACGATGATTTACATCAGAATATTTTAATCATCTGAGGATGGCAGTATGCCAAAACAGGTAATAAAGTGTAAGAAATTTGTGTGATCATGACTGACTTGTGAAACCGTATGAATGTGTCAGATAATCTGTTTTTATTAATACCATAGCACAAATGGATTTGTATTAAACAAAGCTCAGAATTAAGGAAATTGTACAGTGTACATACAATTTCACAATACATTCACAATAAATGTTCACAAATGTCTCCACTGAGTTCAATGCATTTAGCTACACATGTATGAACAGATTTTGTTGCTCGTTTCAGTTCCACAGGATTGTTCTTAATTTTGTCTATTGCATTCATAATGCCAAGAAGTAATGCCTCACATGTACCGACTTTGTCCTCATAAAATATGTCTTTCACCCAGCCCCATACACAAAAATCCATTTGTGTAAAATCGGGCAATCTGGGTGGCCACAGAAGAGCAGCACCATGACCAATCCATTTCTGGGGAAAATGTTCCTTTAAATGTGTAGTAACAGTGTTGGTGAAATTTGGAGGCGCACCATCAGGTTGAAAATACATTTGCAATCACGTAGCAAGCAGAACATCTTGGAGAAAGCGGGGCATTTCTTCTTGAAGTAATTGTAACTACATCTCGCCAGATGGATGTCCAATAAAGTGTGTGTTGATTAAACAATACCAAACATTTATGCTAAATCGCTGTTGGAAATTGCATTGCACTGTTGCATGTGGGTTTGCTTCAGACCATACGTGCTCGTTATGTAAATTGTTTATACCATCTTGAGTAAACTGTGCCATATCGGTAAATAAAATGTATTTATGTAACCACTGATTAGTGTTTAACCAGTTGCACAACTCCAAGTGAAGGGCAGGATCTCCCAGATGTAAATAATGCACTTTTTGTTTATGGTAAGGATACACATTATTTTGTACTTCCTTACATTGTGAAATGCCTATTCGTTGAGAGATATATCATGTACTGGAAAGCAGGCTCGCTTAAAGTATTGGGTGCTTGTACTAATTATGAATACTAGGTAGAGAACCTGTCTCTCATAACATTCGAAATACTCTGCTAATGGTTCGTGCATTCGGAATACTCTGAGTTGGATAATGTAAATGATATTCATTAACTGCAGCCGTAGCATTACCATCACATTAGCCATAAATAAACACCATATCAGCGTATTCCTCTGTCGTAAATTTGAAAAGCATCCCTATTTCATAAATAATCTACAAATTACAACAGTTACTATGTGGTTTCACTTAAATACACTGTTGTTGTTATGTTCTTTCACTGAACAATACAGAAAACTAACTTGTTTCAATGTTATGAAATGACTGAAACAACTCACTAATGGTTGCCAACAATGACAAGCATTTCTACATTCTTAATGGAAAGTAAACGAATTTACTTGTATAATAATCTTTGCTTCTCTCAATGTTCTGGAAAACTATTGCAGGTATACGTCTGGGACATATTTTACTACATTCACCAGACCAATAACAACAAAATAAATGGAAATAGTGCTTTACTTTAACCTTCATATTTGCGAAGTTGCTAAATTTCGACAGAAATCTTTTATCAACCATAACTCCGTAACTAAACATTTGCGGACCTATGTTTATATTAACTTTTTTCTTTAGTTTTGCTCGTAGAATAACATATTAAATATCTGCATATCTTTGTGAATCAACCTGTGTATGTAATTGTGCGAACTGCTGTTTTTAGTCTCTTGCCTAGAATATAGTGTGTTTTTCATTACAGTATTTATGGAGGGTCTTATGAGCCTGATCATGAAACCAATTGCTTATCCACATATGGTTGAATTGTTAATTGCGAAAACTATCATTCACTTTTCTTATATCTATTTAGGTTGGTTGAAATTTTTTCCATAGCTAAAACTCTACAAACACAAGCAATAAAGAGTATTACATATTCAACCAATTGTGAAAGTATGTACTGCTTCAAAACTTAACTGCTTCAATTATACTGACATTTCTGGAAATTACTTTGTTCATTAACCACCTTTGTACCTGAGATTGATAATTCACAGCTATGTAGCAGCACTCAACTTGAAGGCTGCCGATTTTAATTCTGGCGGTGGAAGAAATGTTCATTGCTAATATTTAGCAGAAAAGGGAAGGAGAGGTTATTGATCACCAGATTTTGCACCAATGCTCTGTGTTAATCCACAAACCCCTCCACAGTAGCTCATGGAGTAAGTGCATGATGTTGATGATCCATCCATCCATCAGATGGGGACATTAAGATCGATACTCCCCGTGGCACGGTTCAGGCACAGGATTTCACCCTCTTCCTGTCCTTCATCCAGACGCTGTAGAAGCATTCATCAGTCATCCATATGGCAAGAAACACAATTGACAGTTCAGACCAGAAGAAGACAATGACAACCACCACCACTAGGAGCATGCCAAGGATAGTAATTAGGGGTTCGTGCATCTGCCACCAATGCTCATTGCCTGACTATGGCACTGACTATGACTTTGTTTATTAATTTATGCTGACTATACAGGCACTATTACAAACTGCTATCGTTCAATAGAACAGCAGTAACTCACTTATGCGCAATCCTATTTACAGCAATTATTGAACTTTCAAGGGCGGGGGAAAAGGAGTGGAGACAGAGTGACCAAAATATGGTTCAAAAGAAATTCATGAGATGTATGATGTTCTTGGCCCACAGCTATCCTCCTCTACTTCCCTCCAGTCCAATTGATTTTTCTGCCTTCTGTCTGATAATCTGGTAGTCATTCTTCAGTTAGCTATCAATCTTATCTCACAGTATGTCTTTTTATCTCTCAAAACCTATTAACAGTGCCTTGTCACACAGCATACTTCAATAACAATTGTATAACATACAACCACCATTTCAATACATATTTTTATGAAAATCTGCAACAGCTGACAAATTACTGACAACACAGCAAGGTTATTGTCAGCTTCTACTATAACGCCCTAATGCCATTTAGGATCAACTCCATTTGTACACAAAAACAACATACATGCACAATTGCCAACTTAATCATTTCAGCTCATTTTTAGATTTTACTTTAGAGGAACGCACAGTGTACACACTATTCTGTAAAACTGCCCTTTGCTTCTGAACTCAAAATAAAATACACAGAACCACATTCTCTTCCAGCAATAATATAAGAATAAAGCATTACAAAAGTATCCGATTCCAACCGTCTACTTTGACCCATGACATCATCGATATGGCGTAAATGGCTACTTCCAGCATATACAAAATGACAACAATGACGTCACTACATACACATGGTAACAAACATGGACAAAAATAAAAATGATACAATAACATCTCACTCCAAAACAAAATGGAACTAACAGGACATTCGCAGAAAATTGGGAAAAATTTGTAAATTTGTGGTAAGATCTTATGGAACCAAACTGCGGAGTCATCAGTCCCTAACCTTACACGCTACTTAATCTAACTTACGCTAAGGACAACACACACACCCATGCCCAACGGAGGACTCGAACACCCGACAGGGGGAGCCGTGCGGGCTGTGACAAACACATTTCAGACCACGCATCTACCCCGTGTGGCAAAGAATTGGAGTTTAGGATGGGGGCAAGCTACAACAAAAACATCGCAACATCTAAAAACAAATAACGTAAAAAAATTAAATTACAACATTTCACCACACCATTAAACCACAGGTATCAGACATTTCCCTTGAGCTACATAGCTCAACTGCAGCTATTGATACCAAAAAACCAGCACCTACAACTCTGAAGAGTGGAACCAAACCCCAACAATTCAAAAACCCAAATATCCCATGTTTACTACATCAATTAAAACGCAACCGACGTACCATAAATATATTATACACAAAACATCACACACACACACACACACACACACACACACACACACACACACACAAAAAGGTGCACGCTGACAATGCTACCTCACTGGGCCGAGCCGCCAGAAGTCTCACCAGTTTCATGTCGTTTCACAAACAATATTTTAGGTGTCATACGCAACATATTCAGCAATAATACCGAACATCTGCAGAAACTGTGTGTCAGACATCATATCATCACCCACTTCAGAATGTAATGATACACTTGTGAAATCACTGTCATATTCACAGCTAACAAAAAAGCAACCAAAAAATTAGACTTCTTTCCGCACAACACGCTTCAAACTAATCAGACCTAACAAAAACGCCAGGCACATAAGAAAAACCTTAATACCTCACTGAAAACACTTCCACAACCCACATTACCACACCAACTACCTAAACTCAAAACCACATTAGCACGATGACAACTAAAACTCAAATGAACCCAATACTACACGTTAAACTCAGCATGTCTACATCCACCACCAGAGGGCATGATCAAGTGCAACAACACACCACCTACAAACATAATGAACTCAAAAACTCTGCGCTGCAGTGGCGTCACACATCACAACGCCATTATGTCACGGGTCAAAGCAGACGGGTGGAATTGGACACTTCTGTTGATTCAAAAATAATGTATTATATTCAGTGATTTAAAAAAAAAAATAACTAAATAAAAATAAAAAACACCTTTCTGTATGCAGTCCCAATGTGGTAATGAATGAGTTTCTTCTTCCTTTTTATCTTATTATTCTATTAACAGTGTATTTGCACTGTTGCAAAGATATTTCTTCATACCATATTTACATGTTCTTGTAATTAAACAAGTGATAGCAGCTATGTCTAACCTGGTTGCAGTGAATCTAAAACACCACAAATAGTGGGACCACAAGCACTTCGTGTATGACTGGCATAAAGAATGTAATAAACACAAAATATTAGGTTATTACAAGTTGGGAATGTATTTTAAATAAATACACAAGGAAAACACAGACAATAAGAGACATTAAGTAAAAATTTAGGTCTGTAGTATACTAACTATTTATTTTTTTAGCCTGTGTGCACACTTAATGAGTAAGCATTCACTAGGTTAAAACATAATTTGGCAACCAAACAATTTTATTTTTATCCTACACTTATTCAATGACAGTAATTCCTTTATGCATTAGGTCATTATACTGACAAACAAGCCATATCCACCAGAATGTACTTATGTTGATGTGGTCATTAATTTAAGCCAAAGTAAAGACTGTTATTAAACAGTAAGACATTCCTTCAAGAGGCTGATGAACTTGAAATTACCTCTTTTTACTGGGGTACACATCTTATTTAATAATGCTTTCTTCGATTGTGTGGTTTCTTGAAGTCATGTCTGGAGTCATCTTCAAATAATAATTTAAGTCATTTTCATATCCTTTCCTTCACATGACATACTATCTATAGCACACTCAGCTGTACAAAAAGTGATACAATAATATTGTGGAAAGTAAAATACTGATGTATTGAAGTAAGAGTTAACCGTATATAAAACAATATCGGTTTTATAATGACACCCTCATAAATAATGTGTATCTTGATGTACAACTCTAATTACTTCCCTCAGCCTACACTCTTCCAGTATTAATTTTCAGTGTAAGGTCTGCATTCTCTCTTCCATCAACAAATGTTTAAAGTCAAGTGGTTCAGTAGCAAGAGTAGCTCACACATTAATACGCTTTTGCTCATCCCAGACTGCCATTCAAATAGTTATGGTATAAAGAGTTAATGTTGTCAGTACTCAACCAGTCAAGAGAAGAGATGTAAGGGGAAATTTTCACAAATGGTAAAATTACATACTCCACAAGCTACCATACTGGGCATGGTGGAGGGTACCTTGTACCAATAGCAATTCCCTTTCCTGTTCCACTCACTAACGAAGCAAATGACTGCCTATATGCCTCTGTAAAAGCCCTAATTTCTCTCATCTTGTCTTCGCAGTCCTTATGTAAGATGCACATTGGTGGCAGAAGAATTGTTCTAGCGTTGCAAATAACTGTTCTCTATAAACTTTCTCAACAGCACTTTTGGTAAAGAACATCTATACATAGTCTTCTTTATGGATAACCTACACACAACCTGTAATTTTCCCAATAAACCATAGTTGACCATTTGTCTTCCCTACCACTGACCTCATGTGCTTGTTCCATTTCACATCGCTTTGCACTGTCACGCCTATACATGCGTCAAGAATACCATTAATACTCTATCCAAACATTACAGGCTGTTTCCCTACTCGTCTCCATTAACTTATACTTTTCTACATTTAGAGCAAGCTGCCATTCATTACAACAAACAGAAATTCTAAGTTGCCATGTATTGCCCTACAGCCACACAATAACACTTTCCCATACGCTACAGCACAATGTCATCCACAGTCACAGTCATAGATTATTGCTCACCCTATTTGTCACATTGTTTATTATATGGAGTACAAGAACAGCTCTGTAACTCTTCCGCGGGGGCTCTCCTGGTGATGCCCTGGTACTTTTTTTTATATAAAAGCCTCATATCATGTCTCCTTTCGCTTGACTGATCATATTATATTTGCATATTACTGTCATTCTCCCCATTAAAAACTGTCTTTATTTTCAAAATTCAGGACAAGGTTGACACTGAATCTACATACTCATCTTGGAAATTACACTTAATATGCCTTAGACTCTAAGGAACTAAGCTCCCAAAACACTATTAGCAACTCTTGAAGGTAATAATATTTCAGTGTTATAAGCTCCATTAGAGTTCACGGCCCTGTGATGTAGGTCATTAAGGCAGCATAGATCCTCGATTTCAACAAGGGGTGAAAACACTAACGCATATAAACAAAAACTACAAAAACCTAACTATCTGGACAAAAATCTGAACCTTCCACATATGCTTGTAGTGTATTAGGAATGCACCTTATTGTCCAGGTTTCTTCCTACACACTGGTACCAACTAAGCTGCTACAATATAGAAAACAAAGATAACACTGTCAATGGGAATGTTTAAAAAAAAAATTAAACTGAGATTTTACCAAGACGCACTGATGTATTCAAACATAGAGAGAGGTCCGTGTTTAAACAGAACTTAAAAACTTACACCCTTCACAGAATACATGTTTAAACACAATAAATGTGGACTGTGCACAAAGAAAAACACTAGAATCAAAGTTCACGTCATGCACATGCAAATTTGCTATTCGTGCCATATCCAAATAAACAAAGTACTTCTGTGTTATGTCTGACAGTCTCAAAAATGAGAACGTAAGGGCAAAGGACACAATTTTACAGTAATACATAAACTTGAAAACAACAAGTCCATGAAAGATTTCACCAGAAAAACCTACATGAGGTGAAGACAAGCTGAGAACATTTCCACATTGTGCAGGGGAAGACAATATCTAGGAATGTTGTTAACCCATTTATTATAAGGATACAATGAAAAACTAATCTGATAAAATGAGCTGTCCAACAGTTTCCTTTCTACAGCAATGGTAGCACTAGCATTGACAAATTGCACAATGAATAATGAGATGGGAAAAGCACTCAGTGTTTTCTTGTAAAAGAATTTTGCAGAAACTTAGTACATGTACATCCTAATACAATTTATCTACACACTAGTAAAATACTTGCAACATCTATGTTTCAAGTTACTTAATATATTCTGTAGGTAGCCATTACAAGACTAACTCTACATCGCAGTCTTCTCAGTAACATAAAAAAAAGATCACTGCCATAGATGTCCATTAAATAATTAGTTCCCCACAATGCAGCCTACAACATGTAAGGCAGATAACAGGAAACATGTAGAATCACAAAACAATTGTATAAGTCCTTTATTGCTCAACTCATCCCAAGGAGCACTTCAAACTGTTCAATAAACAGAGCAAATACTCTGTTACAAGTTTTCCTCTACTTCTCAAGATAAGAACTCTGAACATACATAATGATAAAAAAAATATTGTCGAGTCCATTCCAAACTTTAATGCTTAATGTTAGAGTCAGAACACAACGTCACAATGTGATCACTGGAGTGTAAACAACTGCAGAAAGAGCTACATCCCATGTAAATGCAATCATAACACCACCAAAGAGTCAGTCTCATTATCATAATGACATGAACAAATATTGATTGGCTCCATCACTTTATTTCTCAGTGAAATACAAGTGGCAATAAAAACTACATAACTCGGAAATGTGGGGGTAGTAACAACAAATGCCTTCATTATACAGTACATTTAACAATGAACAAACTTGTAAAATTAGTAATATATACAAAACACAAATTTTCCAGACCCTCTGAAGTAATATTAAAACAGCAATGAAAACCAAATAATACTGCGCCTAGTAAATATGATGCTGCAAATGAACAAGTGCTCTATGCCTAAAAATCTAACAACTTGAAATATACATGCATTCAGTTCGATAATGTACAAGAAATATTGCACAGATCGCAACTACAACGGGCCATAAAACAATGTCAACTGCATCTGTCCAAAACTGCACGGAAAATTAAGTACATTAAAATCAAAAGAGTACACGGTCACAAAAAAATAAATATATATAAGCAAATCACAGAAGCTTCAGTGACGCACACTAGTAACACAAAGAACTAAAACCTAAGCATAAAATAATGTGGAAACGTAGTGTTACTGATGCTGGAGGAGCACAATAACGATCGAGAAATTAAGCTCGAGAAGCTATTAACAGATACAATAAAGTGAATGAAATAACACACTATTTAACAATGTTGACTTCCTCTTTAAGAAAAAAACAAAAAACAAAAAAAATGCGCAAAATTTAGCTAGCGTACCAAAACAAACAACGCGAGGAACTATTTAAAATTCCGAATCAGCTTATGTTTACCTATTATTAATGAACTCTATCATTGGTACAATGACAGATCATCTGATCGGAACAACACATTTCTAATATTTGCGTGGGACAACTAAAACATATGAACAACTACATTATCCACAACTCTACGCACCACTGTCAAACTAACATGTTTATGCTAACCAAAGATTATTTCTACCAGTAACACGATAACTGAACCAAAGGGTATAGCACTCTCGTACATAAAATATATGCCAGATCAATTAGTTTTTACACTGTTACAAAAAAAAGTTTGTTGCTCATAAAGTGTGAAAAGTGCATCTTACATGAGCTTTAAGTGACTGAAATGGACTATACAAAGGCACTAATAGTACACGCACAACCAACTGCAATACATGCTTATATGTTACTGGATCAGTTCAGGCTTCTAAAATGATCCAAAGGCATAATGAAACTTTATTGAATCACAATTTGAAACAGTAGGACCACAGTACTGAAACTGGTTTAAGAGGTAGTTTACAAGAACCGAGCATATAAATACAAGTGTTTTTATACCCCGCTTGAAATACTATCGAGCGACAATGATAGTTCTGTTCTATATCCGTACCATAAACACCAATATTGAGATAATAGCACAAAGTATAATAGCACACAATACGACTTATTCACCTATGGACTGCGGGAAGTGGAAAAATGTGACTGCCTTAACTCCTATATGCGCATATCTTGTTATAGGCGATTCTCTGCCGAAAAATGTGGTAGTGCCGAATTCCACAATAGACGTTCGTCCAGGAATCAAGATCCACCAGTAGAAAAAACACTTTAACAACATATATAACTCGCAGGATAGTTCAGTAGAGGCATCTCGGAAGGATTACGAAGGAATCTTCATAAAAGTAGGTACAAATTCTCTTAGAAGCAGCACTGGAGAGGAAATTGTAAGTGAAACAAGAAATTTAATTCAATCTGCCAGTAACCTCTACAAAACATCCAGAATAGTGGTGATTGGTATTATCTACAGAAGATCAGTCAGTGATAAATATATTGAGAGAATAAACCGTGATTTAAACGAAAACTGTAAAGATCTAGGAACTGTGTGCATAAATGCGAATAAATTCTTAAGCAATATATGTTTGGGTAAAGATGGTCTGCGTTTAAATTGGTTAGGATCCAAAATTTTTAGTTAAATGTTCGCTGATACATTTAAAATTCTGCAAAAAGGAGAAACTTGTAAGAAGTGATAGGAATGAGAAACAGTGTCTGGTAACGAAAATAGCAAGGCGGAAATGATACCCAAGAAAGAGTATGCTTGAGACCATAAATAGAAAACAATGTCCCTCCATAACGCCCTTAAATATATTGGTCTAAGCGCTGACTTTTCAAGCAAAACTCATAAAGTGAGAGAATTACAAATTATTCTGTCTGAATGTAGAAATAACAAAGTTATTTGCCCCAATGAACATTGGGTTATATCTGACAACATTAAATTTCTTAATAAAATTGAAAATTTTGAATAGATGCATTTGTAGACGAGAGAAAAGCTGTTATATCGAATTGAGGGACCTAAATCTCGTAGTAGTTTCTATTTATAGTGTACCAAAGAAAGCTACAATTGAAGCATTTCTGGTGAAATCTTATTGGCTGCTTGAAAAACTTAGTGGAGAAAAAAGGAAAAAGATAGTAATAGCTGCTGACTTCAATATTAATATCACAGTCGAAAGCAATGACAAGTCCAAATTCACTGATTTAATAAAAAAACTTTGGTTTTTTCGTCACACTCTTCTGAGAACTAAAAAAACCTTTTTATCTGTATTTACGATTCTTTTTGTATCCAGTATTAAACCCTTAACTAAAATATCTAATATTTCTCATGTAACCAACATACTATTATTTTAAATAAATATCAGCTGTCTTCATTGAAAACTATTGCAGTGCCAAATGTAGTCATTATGAAGATAAAAAATAATACATATTGAGAAAAACAGACACTTTAATCTTAAGATTGAAGGCTGTGACTGTCTTAAGAAAACTCTTCGTTTCTCGTTTCAAAGAACATTTTACTCATTTTTTGTGCACATTCAAGACATGTTGGACTCCACATGGTTGAGTTGAATATTTAGTGTTCCTCTTCAATTTCGGATGGCAACAGTTAGAGGTTTTTTCTTTTTTCAAAAGTCGCATCAAGAGTCTTTTTATCTGTAGTCAGTGTGTCATATGAGGATATATTAGTGCCTTTGCTAACGATTTCATGAAATCAAGATGTTACCTCTGGAGTCTTCTTGGCAGATTGGTATAAGCGATAAGCATTTACTCTGCAGACAATATCTACTAGTGCGAAAAAAATCGCTACAGAGTATCTTCCTGTCCTTCATCTTGCAGTATAAGTTCCACATTTTTTATCCAGGGAATACACACCGCCTTCTGTTACGTTATAGAAAGAGATAATCTCTGGTTTACCACTCTCTGAATCGAGGCTCTCAGAATGATGTGTACTATAGACCAGGATTACAGTTCCCCCTTCTTCAGAACATAAGGAGCACCGGCATCTCTTCTCTGAAGCGGTAAACAGCAGCCTGCTTCAGTGTTTTATTTGAAGAAGAAAATTATTGGGCTATCTGGTTTATTCTTCTTTAGAGTGCCCACAAATGTCAGCCCCTTCTTAAGAAGTTGTTGAACCAGTTCTATTGATCCATACCAGTTATCTGATGTCACATTTCTATGAGTTCCTTCTATTGGTTTCATCAGTCATCAACTTTAGTTGATATCTTCAGCTTTTTATCTTCATTTGATAAATTTAAACTGTCGCTCCCTCTTCCACAGTAGATGTATGTGTGCACCAGTCAGATACCTTACTGATACGCAGTTTCTTTGACTTGCACACAACAAAGCTGCAACGCCCTCCGAACAATACCAGCACCCCATCCACACTAACTGTTGGCTCCAAGGTAATATATTGTTGACTGTTTTCAATTAACAGGCTAAAAATCTTTGAAATTGTTGCAGCAGGATCTTCTCTCTTTCTTTCGCCCCTATCTTCTGGGTTATCAAACCTAAGAGCAGTCTAAAGGAACAACATCGTGCTTTTTTGTCATTAACATCGGAAAACATCACGTCCTGTGCCGTCATTTGAAGAGACGCAGTCTAGCGACTTACTTCCTGATTTGAAAATCGCTGTATACACAAGAAGACTGACGAACGCTTTTAGTTCAGTCATTTCAGGGTCATGACGATAAGTTAATCTCGCAACAATTTTCTTCTTCAAATGTCATGACGATAAGTTAATCTCGCATGGTTCTCATAACTTGTTCTCATTTTTTACATTTTTGCATTATTTGTTTATGTGGTTGTTTCTGAGAGAATATTTTCACACAACAGGAGTTCCTACATGGGTTCTATTTCTGGATTTTCTCCCAAACTTCTAGTCAGTGGCTGAAGTCCAGTGGCTTGAACAATTATGTTATGGCCCCTTTTCCTTGCATTCAATGGAGGTTCTTCGTTCCTCCACTTAGAACATTGATTTTTCTGTAAAAATCTGTGTATGAGTAATCAGTCCTACTAATACTTACAATACTTTCATCACTGCTGCCGGTACTATCTAAATCTTGCTCAGAATCCGAGCTATGACTGCTTTCAATTTCGTAAGGTGCTCCTGCATCACCATTCTTGTCTAGACACTCAGCAAGCCAAGCCTGAAGATGGACCTCAAAATTATGATAATTTCCCCTTAAAATACTCGATTTAGAAGGTCTTACTGCAGCCATTTCAGTAATGAGTAAACCAGGAGCTAAGTTTCTTTATTGCACCGTATTTGAACCTTAAGAAATAAAAATAGTTTTAAATATATAGAAAAGTTAAGTAATATCTATGCTGTAGTCTCACAGACCGTTCCACAGGACAATGAGGAAACTAACAATGATATAAACACAAGCTCTTCACTGTATGACTTTCACACTCAAACTTAAAGGTAGGTAGAGGTTGCAGCTTGACTAGTTCAACAAAGGGAAGCATTAAGAAAATGGGACCAGTCCACGAGACCACTATGTGTCAGTTAAGAGCTAAAGATGACTTTTGCATACATAATATTTATGTATAAAGAGTGACATGTTATATTAAATTTAAACACATAATTTCGATTTACATAAATATAACTGGTACTGAATAATAACGTAATTGTTTTTAGGCTTATTTAGAAAAGTTTATATCTGCTTCTAGCTCAGACTTTCTGTTGCCTAAGACAGGTTACTTCGCACTTTAAACGTACTTTTATATCTTCCATGTTTCTTCCTCTATAAGTGCAACAAGCGTAGTAGTAAACCACTGTCACATACCACAAATCCTACATTCCCGTACAGCACATTTCCAAAAGTCGTATCAGCACCCAAAAAGGAAGTAAGAAGACACTAGCAACTAAGGCCAAATATCTGAATACACCATGGCCATTAGACTAGATATGGTTCTGAGGAAGAGGAAAAATTTGTCCCCTCCACAATTTGGCTTGCAGGGAAACAAAACTACAGCTGATGCCATATAGTAATTCCTAGATTTTATTCCAAGTCTCATGTGCAAGAAGCTACCAGCCACATTTTTTTTGTCTCACGAAAGACTTTGACATACTTAATCACACCATCATGCTGCATAAGATTTATTCCTAAAGGCTAAGAAGAACTGACCACAACTGGTTTAAAAGTTATGTCAAAGATGGAGAACATGTAAATGAGATCCTCCAGGAACTACCTGTGCTGCACATTCATCTATACAAACCATAAAATAAGGTGTCCCATAAGGACAAAGGAAAATAACAATAAACTCGACAGGAACCCATACTGCTACTACTGTGACACAAGATCATCCCCACTCAACAAAACTAAACAACAAAGGCGTTAAATATATGAGAATAAAACTGTATAATCATCTATCAACACTAATAAACAATGTCATGGAGCTAAAGAGTTTTGGAATAAATCTAAGATCACTCTTCATAAGGAATTGCTTTTACAGCATATAATAATTCTTAGAATCTTAGTTGGCACAATAAGCATAGCATGTCAAAGTCCCTTTACCCAGTTATGATATGTATGTGAGTGTATCTAAATGGATTGAGTAAAAATTTTATGGTTGTAAATCTTAGAGTCTGTAACCGACATGAATAATGTGATAATGATACTGCACGTAGAGTTCAAATATTCCTTAGTTATTTGTGTATGTATGTTCTTTTTTAAAATATATATTAGTTATTTTCTGAACTCTTTAGTATGTATCTCCTCTCAGATTAATACCCATTTCGTGAAGCAAAGTAATTTTAAACGTAATTTCTTAAAAATGTCTGTTAGTTGGGCAATTTTTGAACTGTTTAGTGTACATTTTTTGTGAGGTTAATTCCCATTATGTGAAACAATTTTCAGTACTATTAAATGTAACAATAACAGCACCCTCCATCTTTTACCACTACATCACAAACTCTGATTTCTGCAGTATCATAGTGCGCTTTCTGTACTATGAATGATCAGAAGGACTAATAAGTAATACAATACAAGATATTTTTTCACTGCTTTCAGAAATCTACATACTACAATAGCTTGCTGTTTTTTCTGTCAAGGTCAATTCGTTTTCATTTGGAATTTTAAGAAGCTTAAAATTATTTTCATGAATACAAACATTTAATTATAAAAAATATCAGAATGGCTGCTCACACCACTATGGTTAAAAAAAAGAAAACTCCCATATTTCAACTGATTCTACATGCAGTTATCTCACTACATTAAAAAAAAATAAAACACTGGAGATGCAAGTATGTCTAGCATAAACTCCTATCATGATCCTCAATTTCGTACTTCACTCTGTTTGTCAGGATGGGGGTTTATACAGAATGTATCATGAAAAAACTGATGGGAGAGAATATACAGTAATAGAAACAAAAATGTACCCGAAAATCTGGGTTCGCAAGTGAGCCATTTGTGAGACAAGTGCGAATGTATGATTATGAGCCACCACAGTGTATGAATATGAACATCAGTTCATTATGCAGTTTTCAGTAAATAAGCTTTTTTCAACAGTGAAACAGGAGAAAGCTACAGTAGTTTTTGACATTAATTAGTACTTCTTAGAAATAAAAAACTGAATAAATAATGTAGCGGCACCACCATTTAGGATAGGGAAAGTAAGTTTTGTGCAATATTCTGAGCACAAGTTACAGCCAGGTGCAGGGAAGATTGCAGTGAGTTATGCATACCAACAGTTGTGAAGTAGAATAGAGGCCACAGGGGCGTCAAATTGCTCAAAGAATATACGTAGTGGTTTTACATGTCGCAAATCACAGGCTGAAGGGGCCCACTGGCTAACCTAGCGTGTTATGAGTATGTGACGCAAAGCAGCGCATATGGCAAAACAGAGGCACACAGCCACATATAAATAGTTGCAGATTTATAACGAGATTCATTCAAGTGTGGCAGCTCTCCTGGATGGCGGGGCATGTCACACCACCAGCTACACGCAGCAGCAGATGGGGCGCCAGCGTTCCAGTCAACGGCGAGTCGCTGGTTCGACCCTCTGAGGCCGACGCAGGGTCCGTAGCCAGCCAGCGGTGGGCCACTCCATGGCTTGCTACCATGGGCAGTCGTCCTGACTTCCAACACATGCCAGAGGCATCCCGAGGTTAGGGCTGCAGATTTCGACTCCGGGTCACGGGTGCTTGTTGTCGCCGTGATCTCAACCATGCCAGCGAAAACCACACAGCTGGTAACCTGAGGCTGACACCGAGCGGCGCTGAGTCGGCAGGGACACAGACCACTGAGTCAACTGCCAGCATCCTGACGACGCCACAACTCCGCTGGCATACAAGTCCGACACGCAGTGTGTGCATGGGTTGCTGAGGCAGCTATTCCATGGCTCTGAGCACTATGGGACTTAACATCTATGGTCATCAGACCCCTAGAACTTAGAACTACTTAAACCTAACTAACCTAAGGACATCACACAACACCCAGTCATCACGAGGCAGAGAAAATCCCTGACCCCGCCGGGAATCGAACCCGGGAACCTGTGTGTGGGAAGCGAGAACGCTACTGCACGACCACGAGCTGTGGACGGCTATTCCATGCCAAGCCGTTTTGCAGACAGCAAAGTGGTGCCCTCAGCACTGCAGGACCTGGTGACGCAGACCGAGGGGAACATGGCACTGTAGATGGAAACAAAAAATCACTTGGAAAGCTCGGACGAGTCTTAATACGTTGCCTTCTACCTCTTCCCGCTACATTTGGTGTTGCTGTTACATTCGGTGGCAGAAGTTGCCACTACATTTGGTGTCAGAATAGCGGACGTCGTCGCTCCAGTACGACTTTCGAGCCCACTGCCTGCATTACATTCACAAGATGTGGTGAATTTTCGCCAGTTTTCTTTTGAATATTGGACGTTTTCTTGCCCTTTTGTGTTTTTGAGTATGGCTCATGGCAGGCCATTTTAGGTGTTTTGCGTAGGCATATTATTGTCTTTTTTTTTCAGAAATGTGTTAGTGTATTTGAGGCACGAGAAAGTATCAGAGTCTTAAGATAGCCAAATAGTTGTGTATGGTTTCTGGCGGACTGGCCACAGTAAGCATGAAAATGTGACTGTGGTCAAAAAGAGGGAGGCAATGGCAGTAGTAGCTATGACTCTCTTAAGGTAGCAAATGCCTCGTCACTAGGCGGAACACATCGGCAAACTCGAGGAGCAACTGGCAGGAGTAACTATGAAATTCTTAAGGTAGCCAAGTACTTGTGTATCGCTGCTGGCGGACTGGAAACAGTAAGCATGAAAACGTGAAGGTGGCCAAAAACGGGGAGCAACTGGCAGGAGTAAATATGACTCTCTTAATGTAGCAAATGCCTCGTCGCCAGGCGAAAAACACATCAGCAAACTGGAGGAGCAACTGACAGGAGGAACTACGAGATTCTTAAGGTAGCCAAACAGCTGTGTATCACTGCTGGCGGACTGGCCACTGTAAGCATGACATTGTGAATGTGGCCTTAAAGAGGGAGCAACTGGTTGGAGTAACTATAACTTACCTCGGTGGACTGCCGCGATCTGCCTCGCCCTTCTCGGCCTCAGACCACCTCGTGAGTTTGGGGCCGGGATCGCCGTCAACGGTGGTCGCGGACAGAGTGCCAGAGGCCCTCCTCACTGTCGGCACCGAGGGGGTAGGAAGAAAGAAGACGAAGGCGCTGTGCCCGCCATCTGAGCGGGTGCCCGGTGGTGGCCCTCCGCTCTCCAAGCGGAAGCGCCGCCGGTGGGAGTATGCGAGATGCCAGGATGCCTTTAGGAGGAACCATGCGTGTTGCGTGCAAGGCCTTCTGGATGGCATCCTGCACCAGCCGCCGCCGAACATCCCTGGGCTGGTGGACTTCTGGCACGACCTCTTCACATAGCAGCCACCCTCCACCGAAGGCTCCATCCTGGACCGGCTTCTCCTGCACATTGAGTCAGTTGACTTTGAGCGCCTGTGGGGGCCGACCACTGCAGAAGAGGCTGCAGCTGCCTTGCCACCCACAGGCTCTGTTGCTGGCCCAGATGGCCTCTCACCGGTGCAGCTGCGTCGCCTTCCCACTGAATTCACCAACAAGCTCCTCAACCTCTTCCTCTTGCGTGCAAGCTTCCCTCTTCCCTCCTCTGAGCCAGAACCTCCTTGCTGCCTAAGACAGCCGCCCCGCTGACTTTTGGCCCATCACCGTCTGCTCAGTGCTAGGCAGAACCTTCCATAAGGTTCTGGCGACTCGCCTCATGCAGATGTGTGCTGTGGACGAACGTCAGCGAACTTTCATCCCATGGGATTGGATACTGGATAATACTTTCCTTCTCACCGGGTGCTCATCAGTGCCGTCTGCCGCTGTCGTTCTGTGTTCGTGGCCTCCCTCTATGTGTCTAAGGCGTTTGATTCATTGGACCATGCGGCCCTCCACCCTGTGCTTAAAGCCCATGGTCTTCCGGATGAATTTGCCGACTACATCGGGGGCTGCTATGCGGACAGCATGATAGTAATTGTGCGAGGTGGGGACAAGTCCCAGGCCATGTGGCCAGCAAGAGGTGTTCGGCAAGGAGATCCTCTGTCCCCTCTCCTTTTCAACTTTACCGTAGATTTTGTTCTTTGGCCAGCTGCCGTCTCACGTGGGTGTCAAGGTGTTGCGCTGCCAGGTCAGTGCGGCGGCCTTCACGGACGACATTCTGCTCTTCGCGTTTACGAAGGGGGGCCTTCAGTCCCTCACCAATGCAGCAGTAGCAGCCTTCAGCCAGCTGGGGCAGCGGGTGAACCTGCGGAAGTGCCTCACCCTCGCGCTCGTGGCGTCCGGCCGGCGACACCAACATGCCGGCGCTGAGTGTGGGTGAGACCTTCCGCTACCTCGGACTGCAGTTCTCCTCCTCTGGGCGATGCCTGTTCCACCCTAGGCGCCACATAGAAGAGCAGCTGCCTGTCATCACGCGGGCGCCACTGAAGCCACAGCAGCAGCTGTATGCACTCCGTGAAGTCCTTCTCCCAGGCCTGTACCATGGCCTAGCCCTGAGTCGCACGCGTATCGGTGCGCTCAAGCCCATGGACAACTGCGTTCGGGCTGTGGTAAGGAGATGGTTCCGCCTCCCAGCAGACACTCCTCTGGGCTACTTCCTCGCTCCAATAGCCCATGGGGGCCTCGGGATTCCATCTGCCCACTCGATGGGGCCAACCCTGAGGCTGGGCAGGGTCCTTACCCTGTTGCAGCTCGAGCCCTCCGCCACCGACGCAGACCTGGAGGAGCCATGTCCCGAAGTGGCAGCGCTGGAACAGCACGTCTCATGGGAGGGTCATCTGCTGCAGTCGGCTGTGAAGGTCAAAGAGATGTGGGCGGGGCGCCTGCATGTTACCTTCGACGAGGCAGCCCTTTTGTCGTCTGCCAGAACATCAGGCCGACATAGCTGGGTAGAAGACACCAGTCGCATCCTGTCAGGCTGCGACTATGTGGCGTGCATCAGCACGCGGATTAACGCGCTAGCATCCAAAGCGCGCAGGAGTTGCGGCCGAGACACGGAAAAGAAGTATCGAGCGATGTGTAACGCCGTAGAGACCGCGAATCACGTCGTCCAGGGCTGCGGACTCACCAGTCGAGCCAGTGTGCGGCGTCACGACGCGGTGGTGAAATACGTCGCACGAGGACTGACTCAGCGCGGGTTTGCCGTCTGTGTTGAGCCATACCTACGAACGCCTGAGTGAGTCCGCAAGCCCGACATCATAGCGTCGAAGGACGGCGTGGCGCATGTAATCGACGCGCAAATCGTCGGCGACCATCTCGACACCGACGTGTCACCGGCAGAAGGCGGCGAAGTACGATGTCCCGTCGGTGCAGCGTGCTATCAGCGCTCTCCGACCGGCGCCCAGCAACATGCAGCTCAACACGGTGACACTGAACTCGAGGGGGACATGGGCACCAACATCTGCCCACCAGATCCTCCAACTCGGCTTCTGCAGGTGGGAGCTTAGCATTGTAAGCACGCGGGTGCTCGGGGGAGCTGCTTGCATCTTTGGTCTATTTGAAAATATGACAGCCCTGAGGCCAAAGTACAGGGAGGGCGTGGGTTAGTGAGCCGGATATTTTGGGTTAGTTTGCCCTGACAACTGGGGCTTCAATATTTCGGGAGCAATACTGTGCTTTTTTCTGTTAATTTTAGTTATTTGCATTGTGTGTAATTTAAGGTATCTGTGGTTACACCAACAACGGTAACCGGCGCCCCTGCAAGCTCCTCTCAGGGGGTATTGGCGCACTAGTCTATAAGAGTGTACCTTGTGTTATTTACTTGTATCATTTGTGAATAAAGACGGCTTCATAGCAAATGCCTCGTCACCAGGCAAAACATATCAGCAAACTGGAGGAGCAACTGTCAGGAGTAACTATGAGAGTCTTAAGGTAGCCAAACAGTTGTGTATCGCTGCTTGCAGACTGGCCACAGTAAACGTGACACTGTGAATATGGCCAAAAACGGGGAGCAACTGGCGGGAGTAACTATCACACTCTTAAGCCTGCATGATGTGCAATATAAGACACAATGTGCCCCATGCTTTTATCTGGGATCGCTGAGTGATGCCTCCAGCCTCTCTGTGGTGAAGTCTGAGTCCCTAGCCTCCCCGAGGCGAGAGTCGTGTGCTGAGTCAGCCGCCACAGGGTTAGCTGTGGCAAGCCAAGTGGTGACTGGCTTTGCAGCTAATAGGGCAGGGCCACGGGGCCGTCACATGAGGTGTCGGGACAGGCCTAGTCTGTACTAGTATCTGAGACGAGACCTCGCACCAAGCAGTCATTTGAGGTGTCGAGGCTGTTTACCACCTTAGTACCTGAGACGAGTCTTCGGTTAACATCGGGCGACTGCTGAGGTAGTCGTGTGAGGTGTCGGGCCACAGTTGTACTGTGGGATTCACTAGTATCCAAGTGCCCTTTTTGGGACAGTGTCCTTTTCAGGACCACTGTGTAATCTTCTGAGGACATTGTCCTTTTCAGGGGAGTGATGGAGCCCCTGGTAGACCGCACGGCAGTTGCCCCTAAAGCTGTCATAGGCCTACCTTATCTCATGTCACATGGGTAATGGGCGGACCATGGCAGCATAAGATGTGAGGTAGAGGTTTACGCTCAAGTGACCTCGACGGGGACTTGTCAAACGTTGTGAGAGGAATTTCACTAACACAAGGGGGGGGGGGGGGGCGAGCCATGCTGGCATTCTGTCAGTAACCTTCCTGATTGGTGTTGGACTCGTAGTGGCAGTGCTTTCGCTTGGGGGGCCAGTGGTGTCTCATCAAGAGGTGTGCTGTGAGAACCACACATTAGGCCGTGAGGCTGTGGGGACTAGGGTTTGCAGCCCAAACTCCCTGTCTCCGTGAGGAGAGGTTAGGAAACAATGGAACAAACAAATTTGCCTCGGATGGAGGTCCCGAATGGACAGTACTGATACAAGCGGTGTCCTGACCCCTGGCAGAAATCTAAATTCGCCAGGTAATAACAGCAGATTCTCATGCTCAAAATGCGGGATTGATCTCTCAAGTAGAGCAGTGCGTCAACAGCAGCAACATGTCCGGAGATGCACCCAGCTCCCTCGAGCCCCTGATGATCAAGGTGGATTCAAATGTCCTCACTGTCCTCGCAGGTTTGCAATCATTAATGGGCAGCGGCTACATGAAAGAAAGGGACATCCTGCTGAGTATAACACCCAATCTGGAAAATCGGAAGGGACTATGGGCTGATGCCGAAGTTGATGAAATGGCTAAGTGGGAACTGGAGTGGAGTGGCAGATTTGGTACACAGGCTCAGCTAAACAAGGAGTGGGAAAATAGACTTGGCAGATCACCAGAAGCCATCAAGAAACGTTGTGCAACGCCAGAATATAAACATGCGTTAGTGGCAGTAAAGGAAGAGACACTACTACAAGCAGAGCAATGTCATCCGTGTGTTAGTAGCTCGCTACTGACTCAACCATCTGAGTCAGAGCCTTCTCCACTTGGCAACAATAACACGGTGGGATGGATCTCAAACCGAGCCGTAGCACAACATCTGCAGCTGATTTTACCTAAGTGCTCGGATAATCTATATCATTTGGTTAATATGATTTTGGATGGGAATGTTGTCTGGGACGGGTTTAATGACGCCTTCCAGAACTTCACATGTACTTTAACAACTCCACGAACGTCTCGGCAAAGAAGAAAGAAGGCATCCAGAAAAGGTTCTGGTATAAACTCAAATCGCGGAGCACGCAGAGTAGAGAGACCTGAGTGCTCCCGTTCCACACAATTATGGTGGTTAAACGAGAGGACCAGCTTGGTCAAGGAGATATTAAATGGTGACAAGCTGACCAGCTGTGGAAATATTATGAAGGCTATTATGCCAAAGGGGCTATGGATGTACCAGTGGAATTAAAGCCAAGAGGTGAGGATTCCATTATCTCTGTGTCGCATCCCATCTCCTTGTTGGAATCCAAACGCTGGGTGAAGAGGATGAGAGACACTGAAGTGGGCCCAGATGGGGTTACGCTTCAAAATCTGCGTAATATGCCAGATGCCGACTTGAATGCCCTGTTGAACATGGTGTTTGACCTGATTAAAACGCCCACAGCCTTGCAAGAAAGCCGCACGTGTTTATTACCTAAAAAGGGCGACCTAAGTCTCCCTCCAACTGGAGGGTGCTGTTATTGAATAAAATTTTGGCGTTCAGAATTTCGAATTCCGTAGTCATCCACCAGGCTCAAAGAGGTTTCCGTGCTGTTGACAGCATCATGGTGAATGCTCTCTGCCTGGATACCATCGTAAGAGAACATAGAAGGCCGGGCAAACCCTTGCATGTGGTAGCCTTAGACCTCACGAAAGCCTTTGATTGCATTTCGTAGAAGGTGATCCATCAGGCGTTGTGAAAACATGGTGTAGCCGAGGGCACCTTGAGCTGCATTTTAAACTCCTACAGCGGCCAGAGAACATGTCTGCAAGCTGTGTCCTGTTCATTTGGGACAGTGGAGTTCTTCAGGGGCGTTAAACAGGGTAACCCCTTAAGCCCCGTTGTCTTTAACATTGTAATGGACAACCTTATGTGTAACATCAAGGAGAACTATGGAGCAACGCTGGGTGGCGTGAAGATTGCTGCCATGGGCTTCACAGACGATATTGTCCTCCTCTCTGACACCATGGAAGGTATGAGAAACCATCTGGATTGTGTGTCAATATTCCTGCTGGCGACCATGATGAAAATCAATACTGACAAATGTAGAGCCCTTCAATTTGTCAGAGTGGCCAGGACCAAGCGTTGCACTGTTGAGACCAAAGGCCTGTTCCAAATCGAAGGAAAGTCCATCCCATCGCTAAATGTGGTGGATCAACTGAACTATCTTGGGCATTCTTTCGATGCACAGGGGATCCAAACACCTTCTCCTGCCAGACTGCAGCTGATGTTGGAAAGGCTTCAGAAAGCAGCTCTTAAGCCCAGCCAGAAGCTATTTGTATTACACACATATTTAATACCTAGGTTGATACACAGTCTACAGTTAATGAAGATTTCAGCGAAGAGACTGAATTATGTGCACCTGCGTATCAGGAAATTCCTCAAGGCTATATTACATCTGCCTAAGGCGACCCCACCCCTGTCACCCATGCAAAGCAGCGTGATGGTAGACTTGGAATTCCTGCCCTAAGGTTGCTGGTAAGTTCTATCTTTCTCCGACGACTCCAAAATATGAGTGCCATGCATGTCAACCAGCTGGGCGCGGTTCTTGGAACTGAGCTGGTCAACAGACTTGTTGCCAATCTCAATAAGATTTTATGTATGGGCAGAAAGGAAGTAGTGCCCACCAAGGAAACGATTTTCAACTTCTGGCGAAGGAAACTTCAGTGAACAGCTTTAGGGACGGGACTGGAGTACTGCCGGAATTCAAGGCATGCCACCAGCTGTATAAATGACCCTCCTCCTTTTCGGAGTGGAAGGGATTATATTAGCGCAATCCACCTGCGCATTGGACTGCTGCCTACAAGGGGTGCTCCTTATGTCACTGGCCTGAATGCCAACTGTAGGGCTGGGGGCCCCTGTAGAAATTGTCGTGCGATGTTGCAGCATGTCCTCCAGAAGTGCCCACTGACCCTTTTTTCGCATCTGGAGCGGCAAGACGGCGACAATAAGTCCATTAAAAAGGCGCTGGTTGATAAGGGTTATAGGGTTGTGGATGGGCCTACCTTGCCCCTGGCCAATTCAGAGAGATATGTCCTGGACATTCTCGTCATTTACGATGCTGATGGGGCACCAGGAGTCAGCAGCTGCTCCCTGATAGAAACCACAGTCGCCTACCAATTCCAGGGTAGCTTTCCTAGAGCCCATGAGCTGAAAATGGCCAAATACAAGAGAGAGGATCTGTTGCTTGCTGTCAGGAGGAAATTCCAGCTTAATAATTCACCAGAGATTCTTCCTCTTGTGGTAGGTGCACATGGAACTTGGAGTAGGGACAATCAGAGAATATGGGGGAAATTTCATCTCCGAGAATTTCTTTAGTGGGAAATAATCTGCAACACCATCATAGCAGGCATAAGGATTCACCGCTAATTTATGAGAATCATTTGAGGGAAGATTAAATTCACCCACAGATACGGATCAAGCCATCTGGTCCGCCAAGAACTGCCAGCTACTCCTTGGATGTGCTATGTTATAACATGTATCAGCGTTGAGCTGCTTTAAGCCCCACCGGTGGCATCATAACATGGTCAAAATAGCCGAGAGGCTGTTCATTTACCTAGTCAAATAGCAGCGTATAGCTTGCAGCCGGACTTAGCTTCTTGAAGAGTGGTTCTGCTGTGACCGGGCCGAAGCTGTGAGGTTCCTTCCTTGGGTTATAGCTACTGGGCAAGTGATGTGCAATACAAGGGCCTAGCCCTCTTAGTCTCTCCTTGCCTGCTGCTTCCCCCTTCTCTTGGGCCCACCGGTACACCAATCCTTCTTAGGGCTGGTAAACAGAGTGGAAGTCCGCACTAGAGGCTTTGGGGCGTCACCAGCCCTCCATCGCACAACCCTTTATAGTTGGGACCACTAAAAATGAGAATACAGGTACCGGGCCTTCCACTGAAGGTCCCGACCCAACTGTCCCGACTCCTAGCCTATCAATCCTCCCTGCAGTAGAAGAAGTCGGATAGCCATGGTTCCACTGTGGCATCTGCAGCCATGTGTCCTGAACCAAGATCGGACTCAGACAGCACCGCCGCCGCTCCCATCCGGAGGCGGCAAACGTGGACACAGCCACCAAGAGGAAACAACCTCGGTGGACGGAGGAGGAGTCGTGGGAGCTCACTCTAGTGGAGGCCAGGCTTCTCTGTGCCAGCGAGTCAAAATTCCTCTTCGCCAAGCAGGAACTGATGCCCTTGTTCCCACATCGGACCCTGGACGCCATGAACTGTAAGAGGAGGATGGCGGCGCACAGGGCCATGGTGCAGGAGTATGCCGAGGCTCTGGCGTGGGAGCAACAGGCGCAGCACGAGCAGCGCCACCCACCCACCATAGAGTCACTGTCAGAGGAGCCATCGTCTCCGACAACATCTGTGGTTGACGAGGCAATATGGAAGCACTCAGCGGACTGCCGTGATCTGCCACGCGCTTCTCAGCCGTGGACGACATCGTGAGTTTAGGGCTGGGGACGCTGTCATCGGTGGTCGCGGCCAGGATGCCGGAGGCCCTCCTCGCCATTGGCTCTGAAAAGATGGGAAGAAAGAAGGCGAAGGCGCCGCGCTCACCATCTGAGAGGCTGCCTGGTGGTGGCCCTCTGCCCTCCAAGCGGAAGCGCCGCCGGTGGGAATGTGCGAAATGCCAGGACGCCTTTAGGAGGAACCGCGCACTTTGTGTGCGAGGCCTCCTAGATGGCACCCTGCTCCAGCCGCTGCAAACATTCCTGGGCTGGTGGACTTCTGGCGCAACCTCATCACATAAGGGCCACCCTCCACCGCAGGCTCCATCCCTGACCGGCTCCTCCCTAGCTCGGAACCAGTAGACTTTGAGCGCATTTGGGGACCTATCACTGCCGAAGAAGTCGTGGACACCTTGCCACCCAGAGGCTCCGCTACTGGCCCAGACGGCCTCTCACTGGTGCAGCTGCGCTGCCTTCCCACTGGAGTCACCAACAAACCCCAATGACTTTCAGCCCACTAGCATCTGCTTGGTGTTAGCTAGAACCCTCCATAAGGTGCTGGCGACTCACCTCATGTGGACGTGTGCTGTTGACGAACGTCAGTGGGCTTTCATCCCATGGGATGGGATGCTGGAGAACACTTTCAATCTCGACCAGGTGCTTGTCGGCGCTATCCGCCGCTGTCGCTCTGTGTTAATGGCCTCCCTTGATGTGTCTAAGGACCACGCGGCCCTCCAGCCTGTGCTTAAAGCCCATGGTCTTCCAGATGAATTCGCCGACTATATTTGGGGTTGCTATGGGGACAGCACGACGGTAATTGCGGGTAGCAGGGGTTAGTCCCCGGCAGTGCGGCCAGCAAGAAGTGTTCGGCAAGGAGATCCTTTGTCCCCTCTCCTCTTTAACCAAGCCGTTGATTTTGTTCTAGATCAGTTGCCCTTGCACGTAGGTGTCAAAGTGATGGGCCGCCGTTCACCCGGCGGCCTTCGTAGACGACATTCTGCTCTTCGCCTCTATGAGGGGGGGCCTGCAGTCCCTCACCAAAGTAGCTGTACCAGCCCTCGGCCAGCTGGGGCTGCGAGTGAACCTGTGGAAGTGTGTCACCCTCGCACTCGTGGCGTCTGGCCACGACAAAAAAGTGAAGATTGATACAGGCGTCACCTTTACTGCTGGCGACACCACCATGCCAGCACTGAGCATGGGTGAGATCTTCTCCTGCGTTGGACTGCAGTTCTCCTCCTCTGGCCAGTGCCTCTTCACCCCTAGGCGCCACATGGAAGAGCAGCTGTCCGTCATCAAGCAGGAGCCGCTGAAGCCACAGCAGCAGCTGTATGTGCTCCGTGAAGTCCTTCTCCCAGGCCTGTACCATGGGCTAGCCCTGAGCCGCACCCGCATCGGTGCGCTCAAGGCCATGGACAACTGCTTTTGGGCTGCGGTAAGGAGATCGTTCTGCCTCCCAGCAGACACTCCCCTGGGCTACATCCACGAACCAACAGCCCAGGGGGGCCTCGGGATTCCATCTGCCTGCTGGATGGGGCCGAACCTGAGGCAGGGCAGACTGCTTGCCTTGTTGCAGCTCGAGCCCTCCACCACTGGCGCAGACCTGGGGCAGGGTCACCTGCTGCAGTTGGCTGCAGAAGTCGGAGAGATTTGGGCAGTGCTCCTGCACGTCACCTTTAGTCTTCTGCCAGAACACCAGGCCAGCATAGCTGGTTAGAAGACCAATCGCTTCCTGTCGGGTCGTGACTATGTGGATTAACGCACTGCCGACCAAAGCGCGCAGAAGTCGCAGCCGTGACAGGGAGAAGAAGTGCCGAGCGAGGTGCAACGCGGTGGAGACCGCAAATCAAGTCGTCCAGGGCTGTGGACTCACCAGCAGAGCCCGCGTGCGGCGTCACGAGGCAGTGGTGAAGTACGTCGCGCGCGGGGTGGCTCAGTGCGGGTTCGACGTCTCCGTAAAGCCACACCTCCGAACACCAGAGGGAGTCCGTAAGCCCGACATCGTAGCGGCAAAGGACGGCGTGGCGCACGTCATAGACGCGCAGACCGTCGGCGACCACCTCGACACTCACTGGTGTCACCGGCAGAAGGCGGCGAAATATTATGTCCCGTCGGTATGGCGCGCTGTCAGGCTCTGTGGCCGACAGCCAGCAGCATGGAGTTCGCTACAGTGAGGCTGAACTGGAGAGGGCATGGGCATCAACATCTGCCCACCAGATCCTCCAGCTTGGCTTCTGCAGGCGGGAGCTTAGCGTTATAATCACACGGGTGCTCGGGGGAATCGCATGGATCTTGAGCCTATTTGAAAAGGTGACAGCCCTGAGGCCGATGTTCAGGGAGGTCGTGGGCTAGAGAGCCAGTTTGTTTTAGGTTAGTTTGCCCTGACAACTGGGGCTTCAAGAGTTCAGGAGCAATACCGTCCTTCATTCTTGTTGTACTTTTGGCATCCGCATTGTGTATAGCTATAAGGCATTTGGGGTTACACCAACAGCGGTAACTGGCGGCCCTTGTAAGCGCCCCTTGGGGGGTACTGGCGCACTATATTTAAGATTTAGCTTGTGTTATTCACATGTACTAAATTGTGAATAAAGACGGCTTTTGTAGCAAATGCCTCGTCACCAGGAGAAACACACCAGCAAACTCGAGGAGCAACTGGCAGGAGTAACTATGGCTCTCTTAAGGTAGCAAATGCCTCATCACAAGGCGAAACACATCAGCAAACTGGAGGAGCAACTGGGAGGAGAAACCACGAGAGTCTTAAGATAGCCAAATACACTCCTGGAAATTGAAATAAGAACACCGTGAATTCATTGTCCCAGGAAGGGGAAACTTTATTGACACATTCCTGGGGTCAGATACATCACATGATCACACTGACAGAACCACAGGCACATAGACACAGGCAACGGAGCATGCACAATGTCGGCACTAGTACAGTGTATATCCACCTTTCGCAGCAATGCAGGCTGCTATTCTCCCATGGAGACGATCGTAGAGATGTTGGATGTAGTCCTGTGGAACGGCTTGCCATGCCATTTCCACCTGGCGCCTCAGTTGGACCAGCGTTCGTGCTGGACGTGCAGACCGCGTGAGACGACGCTTCATCCAGTCCCAAACATGCTCAATGGGGGACAGATCCGGAGATCTTGCTGGCCAGGGTAGTTGACTTACACCTTCTAGAGCACGTTGGGTGGCACGGGATACATGCGGACGTGCATTGTCCTGTTGGAACAGCAAGTTCCCTTGCCGGTCTAGGAATGGTAGAACGATGGGTTCGATGACGGTTTGGATGTACCGTGCACTATTCAGTGTCCCCTCGACGATCACCAGTGGTGTACGGCCAGTGTAGGAGATCGCTCCCCACACCATGATGCCGGGTGTTGGCCCCGTGTGCCTCGGTCGTATGCAGTCCTGATTGTGGCGCTCACCTGCACGGCGCCAAACACGCATACGACCATCATTGGCACCAAGACAGAAGCGACTCTCATCGCTGAAGACGACACGTCTCCATTCGTCCCTCCATTCACGCCTGTCGCGACACCACTGGAGGCGGGCTGCACGATGTTGGGGCGTGAGCGGAAGACGGCCTAACGGTGTGCGGGACCGTAGCCCAGCTTCATGGAGACGGTTGCGAATGGTCCTCGCCGATACCCCAGGAGTAACAGTGTCCCTAATTTGCTGGGAAGTGGCGGTGGGGTCCCCTACGGCACTGCGTAGGATCCTACGGTCTTGGGGTGCATCCGTGCGTCGCTGCGGTCCGGTCCCAGGTCGACGGGCACGTGCACCTTCCACCGACCACTGGCGACAACATCGATGTACTGTGGAGACCTCACGCCCCACGTGTTGAGCAATTCGGCGGTACGTCCACCCGGCCTCCCGCATGCCCACTATACGCCCTCGCTCAAAGTCCGTCAACTGCACATACGGTTTACGTCCACGCTGTCGCGCCATGCTACCAGTGTTAAAGACTGCGATGGAGCTCCGTATGCCACGGCAAACTGGCTGACACTGACGGCGGCGGTGCACAAATGCTGTGCAGCTAGCGCCATTCGACGGCCAACACCGCGGTTCCTGGTGTGTCCGCTGTGCCGTGCGTGTGATCATTGCTTGTACAGCCCTCTCGCAGTGTCCGGAGCAAGTATGGTGGGTCTGACACACCGGTGTCAATGTGTTCTTTTTTCCATTTCCAGGAGTGTAGTTGTGTATCGTTTCTGGCGGACTGGCCACAGTAAGCATGAAAATGTGTAGGTGGCCAAAAAGGGTGGGCAACTGGCAGTGGTAACTATGACTCTCTTAAGGTAGCAATGCCTCGTCACCAGGCGAAACACATCAGCAAACTCGAGGAGCAACTGACGGGAGTTACTATGAGGTTCTTAAGGTAGCCAAGTAGTTGCTTATCGCTGCTGGCGGACTTTTGTATTGGTTTGAGAATGATGTTACCAAGTATGATGATACTGAGGTGTAGAGAGTCGGGTTATTCTTGTACTTAAATGTTTTGTTTCAGGACTAACTGGGAATGAAAGCAACATAATGGCAGTCACCGCCGCGAGGTGTGTCGGAACCAGAAGCGGTATGGATTTCGTGGGAAAAAGTAGCAAAATTGACAGCAGACAATACGCAGTTGAGAAATGAATTAACATCTAGAAAGTGAACGGGAAACCGCATCTGATCAGTCGTTGTTGCCTAGGGTGCAGGAGATTGATCCAGCTGCCGCGAGTTTGATAATTCTGTTTTCTGGCAAGGCATCTGAGGACGTGCGTTCGTTTTTGGAGGACTTGGAGACTTCAGCGGTGATGAATGGTTGGTCTGATGAGCAGTTGTTATATATAGCCAAGATTAGATTAACGGGTGAAGCGAAGACACATGTAAGGTGTTCTGAGGCCTTAGGGAAGGTGGGACAGTTTAAGTAGTTGATGGAGGGGATTTTACAGAGATACAAGAAACAGAATAGCGCTCGGTACTCCAGGGAGAGGTTGAGTACAATGATGAAGAGGCAGGGGGAGACGGTAGAGAAATTTGTGGACAGGATAAGAGGAATTAACGAGTATACATACGAGTTGGGTCAGAGCGATGAGGCGAATGGTGTTCTGTTTCAGGAAGCTGAGCAAAGGGCACTTCACGTATTTTTGATAGGGTCACCGGCGCATATGTCACAGAAAGTGCGTGAAGGGACTCCGAAAGATTTGTATTCGGCCATGCAGGTGGCTATTCAATGTGGGGAATAGACGTGCAACAGGGGTACGCGAGATGCAAACAGTGTTTACAGCGAGTGTGAAATGTTTTAAGTGTGATCGTACGGGACATGTGCAGAGGCAATGTACCCAGTCACCGAGGAATAAAGGAAGGGGTGGAAATCGGCAGCGGGGAGGATGGAGAAGTGGAGATAGGAGAGGTGGACAAGCGTTAAACGGCAGAGGGGGCCCCAAGACCCAACTAAGGGAGCTCCCGTTTAATTTCAATGCTACGAATACGTATGCAGAGGTGGAATGTTCAGTGGTAGGATTCATAGG
The DNA here is from genome assembly GCF_023864345.2 of Schistocerca serialis cubense. NCBI lineage: Eukaryota > Metazoa > Arthropoda > Insecta > Orthoptera > Acrididae > Schistocerca > Schistocerca serialis. The sequence goes on from NC_064640.1 coordinate 166,018,067, forward strand.
AACTAAAGAGTTTAAGATTTTGTTGGACACAGGGGTGCAACAGTCAGTGGCTACTAGGAGTATAGTGGGACAAAGGAAGCTAGACCCACCACGTTATAGGTTGCGTGGGGTTGGGGACAAGGAAGTCATGCCTTTGGGGCCGATGACAATTGACTTTCGAATAGAGAAAGTCCGATTTGATGCATGCATGGAGGTAGTACCATGGGTAAGCGAGGGCTACGACATGATCCTAGGTGTAGATTTCTTGCATCAACATCACGCCAAAATTCACCTTGGACAACGAACGGTAGAACTTGGTGGAATGTTATTTCAGTAGGGGAAACTGTTGTCAATGCAGAGCTGTCGCGAGCGGCGTTCAACGTAATGAACAAACCAACTGAACCACGTACATTAGCATTAAGGATCAATTCGCATGAGTGTGTGTCTAGTGGCACCAGAAGTCGCTTTGGGTAAGTGTGGAGTCAAAATCTATCTGTGGGTACAGTATGTGTTATTGAACCATTGGAGGATAATGAAGTTTTGGGTCCACTGGGTTGTTTTGTGAAACGTAGTGCACAGGAGGGGAACGACGGGTGAGTAGTTCTACATCGACATCCATACTCCGCAAGCCACCTGACGGTGTGTGGCGGAGGGTACCCTGAGTACCTCTATCGGTTCTCCCTTCTATTCCAGTCTCGTATTGTTCGTGGAAAGAAGGATTGTCGGTATGCTTCTGTGTGGGCTCTAATCTCTCTGATTTTATCCTCATGGTCTCTTCGCGAGATATACGTAGGAGGGAGCAATATACTGCTTGACTCTTCGGTTAAGGTATGTTCTCGAAACTTTAACAAAAGCCCTTACCGAGCTACTGAGCGTCTCTCCTGCAGAGTCTTCCACTGGAGTTTATCTATCATCTCCGTAACGCTTTCGCGATTACTAAATGATCCTGTAACGAAGCGCGCTGCTCTCCGTTGGGTCTTCTCTATCTCTTCTATCAACCTTATCTGGTACGGATCCCATACTGCTGAGCAGTATTCAAGCAGTGGGCGAACAAGTGTACTGTAACCTACTTCCTTTGTTTTTAGCGCTGTAGATGCGAATTTGAGAAAAGCAGTTTTAGTAGCTAATTTGGATGTGCCAGATGACGAAGACTGGTGTTCGAGAGGTAGGAGAAGTGTTCAGCCACTAACTGCCGATAGAACTGCATTGCGTGACAAAATTAAGCATTTGAAAGGAGGAGAAAGAGAGCATGTGGAAGAATTATTGTGGGAATTTAAGGAGTTATTTTTTCCACAAGGGGCGTTACCAGCAACTCCATTAGTTCAACATAGGATACCAACAGGGAATGAAGCACCTGTTTACCATAAATCATACAGAATACCGAGGTATTAGCAGCCGATTGTTGAGGATTTCATTGATCAGCAGCTTGCGGACGGTATTATAGAGCATAGTAATAGTTGCTGGGGAGCAGGCATTGTTGTTGTGCCTAAAAAATCTATGGATGGAACTAAGAAGGTTCTGTTGTGACAGACAATAACAAGACAGTAACGGACGCATACCCCGTTCCAAACATACCAGAGACTTTGGATCACTTAGGGCAATGGCAGTATTTTTCTACGATGGATTTGACAAGTGGTTATCATCTGTTAGAGGTGGCTCCAGACGATCGTCCAAAAACTGCTTTCTCTACTCCTGGAGGCCATGACCAGTACATCAGAATGCCATTCGGTTTGAAAAACGCTCCGGCAACTTTTCAGAGGTTTCCAGACAGTGTGTGAGGGGTTTGAAACCACGGCAATGTCTGGTCTATTTGGACGACATTGTAGTCTTTTCAAGTAGTATGGAGCAACATAGGCAGTGGTTAAGGGAAGTCTATATGAGGTTAAGAGCAGCTCGTTTGACGTTGAGCCTGGAGAAGTGTCATTTTGCATTAGAAGAAGTAAAATATTTGGGTCATATTATCAGTAACGACGGAGTGCGAACAGATCCGAGGTTGGTACAGGCTGTAAGGGATTTTCGGGAACGGAAGTCAGTTAAGGAAGTGCAGTCATTCATCGGAATTTGCAATTTCTATCGAAAGTTCGTGAAGAGTTTTGCAGATTTAGCACAGCCATTGACGCGAGTGTTCAGAAGGGCGTGAAATTTGAGTGGACAGAAGAGTGTCAGAAAGCGTTTAACAAACTGAAAGAAGTGTTAACATCAGGTCCGGTTCTTGTGTTTCCAGATTTTGAAAAGGAGGTTATACTAGCATGCGATGCATCGAGTCAAGCATTAGGGTGTGTTCTTAGTCAGGAAATGGGAGATGCTTAGCGTAATCTATGGAAACACATATTTTGAATGTTATTTGAGAGAAGATTTCGGGTAGTGACAGATCATGCTGCATTGAAGTGACTGTTGGGGTTGAAGGATCCGTCTACTAGTCTCCCTAGATGGGCTGTGAGGCTTAGTGAATTCGATTACTAGCTGGTACACAGGCCTGGAAAGAAGCACGGTAATGCGGATGCACTAAGTAGGAAGGTGACAAAAATAGAAGTCATAGGTTATGACTTAGCAGAATGGCAAGAATTACAGGATGCAGACAACGATTGTAAATTGTATCAGACACAGCCACAATTTAATATGTACGGCGGTCTTCTGTGCAGGGAAACGAAGTTAGGGCCAAGGGTAGTAGTGCCAGCGAAGTTGAGGGATGAGGTTTCAAAGGAAGCACATGACCACGTGTTATCTGGTCATGGCGGGTGTAGAGCGACGAATAGGAGAGTGGCGGAGAGATATTGGTGGAGAGGTAGGAAAGTAGATGTGGATCAGTATGTTAAGAATTGTATACCATGTGCGCAGAGAACAGATTTGAGCCAGAAACAGATACAGCTACAACGATTGCCGGAAGTGACACGTCCATCCTATATGCTGGGGGATCGATGTCTTAGGACCTTTCAGGCGAACACCATCGGGGAACAGATTCGTTCTGACAATAATATACCAGTTTTCGAGGTATGTGGAGATGGTGGCTATGCCAAATCTACAGGCAGCAATGATCGCGCAAGCGTTAGTAAACAACTGGATTTTGAAGTCTGATGTACTGGAGACAATAATTACTGACCAAGGGACCAACTTCATGTCGGATTTAATGAAGGAACTGTGTAAATTGTTGTACGTAAAGAAGTTGAGGATGAGCGCGTTGCATCCACAGGGCAACATAAGGACAGAACGGGTACACAGAACAATTGGGAAGATGCTGAGTTTTTATGCGGATTCTCATCACCATCAGTGGGACGAGTATTTGAAGCATGTTGTATGCGCATACAATGCAAAAGTCCATACAAGTACCAGTTTGTCTCCATATGAGGTAGTGTATGGGCGAAAAATGCCGTCACCGTTTGATTTGCTGAGGCTACAGAAAGGAAGGACTGGTGAATCTGTACTTTAGTTCGCAAGGACAATTTGGGATGTTTGGAAACGGGTACAAAAGGCGAATACAAAGGCTTTGGAAAGGCAGGAAGACGCAGTAAAGCGGAAAGGAAGTTTACTGCGGTATGGGGTGGGGCAATGGGTGATGTCCAGCCCCTATACGCAAAAAGGGAAAATGAAGAAGTTCCTCATGAGGTATCAAAAGCCATACCAAGTTATTAAAACCACATCCCCCATTAATGTTAAGCTTCCAACTAGAACAACGATAATACACATTGGGCAGTTACGGCCGTTTAAGGATTGCCCGGATGTGATTCCAGGCGTGTCACAGGAAGGAAAGAGGAAGAAAGAGAGGGTGAAGAGAGGTGCTAAGCACAGAGAAAACAAGGAAGATATAGTACAGCATGAACTACCGCATGCTTTGCGATCCAGAAACTAGTAGAGTATTTGTAGCTTTTTTTGTATTCATGTCATGTATCATAGCGTTTGTGTAGAGTAATTAGGCATTGTATTTTCGTATGTTGTATGTATTTTCGAATATAGCCTGCTGTGGACAGCAGTCCTTTTGAAGAGGTAGGAAGGGCGATGATGATCCCTGCCCTCAGGTCAGTGAAGTGGGGAGCATTGAGTAAGTTTGTGGAAGTGAAAACTAAAGAGGTATTGCTGATCTCAGCAGCTAGAAACCAGTACGCCGAGATGGCATGGGAGGAATTACGAAGCTGCCATGGAGGGAAGGTACGGTATGTTCAGCCACGGTGGTAAGTACCAACTCGGACACATACACGGTGCAGTTATTTTTAGCCCGGGGGAGGGGGGGGGGGGGAAGGAATAGACTGTCCAAGGGACATCGTGGAGCCAAAATTGAGCTTGCAACTAGTCGGGATGCATTGGATCTTCTCCACCTACGAGAATTTGGTAATAGCAACAAGTTGTTTTGAGCGGGGAGTATTTTCAGAATCGAAACGTATAGAGCTCGAGGGGAGCGGAATTTTAATCAATGAAACTAAGTGTAACATAATAGGACCAACCTTCCACCTGACAGCATCAATTTCGGGAGTTACGAAACTGAATGTTGCGCAGCCACAGCTGTACTGGCCAGAAGCCACTTTAGAGTTTTTGCCAAGGCAGATTCTGACCTTGTTAAATCGAACTCTGGAGCCAGGTCTGTTGAGATCCGTAAACCAGTTCATTTTAGAGCAAGAGGGGCGCATATCAGCCGAACAGCTTGTGTAACATGTCGCTCAGTATAGGGAGATTCAACGGCAAATAACGATCATTTTGAACACCTCAGTGCCAAGTGTCATCCTAGAGTGAACCAAGCGTAATCCAAGTCGCAGTGGATTGGATACCGACGGCATGAGACGAGTAGGTAAGGGATTGATCGAGCAGTGGCCATCCAGTAAGGAATTTTTACGTTTTGTTTCATGTTATGGGTTTAAGGGGCACTAGACCACATTTAAGTTTTCTAACAAGTTAAGAGCTAGTTAGGGGTCGAACCGGGGACAGGATCTATCTGAAGAGGGGAACGATGTAGCGGCACCACCATTTAGGATAGGGAAAGTTAGTTTTGTGCAATATTCTGAGCACAATTTACAGCCAGGTGCAGGCCGGATTCCAGTGAGTTACACATACCAACGGTTGCGAAGTAGAATAGAGGCCACAGGGCCGTCAGATTGCTGAAAGAGTATATGTAACGGTTTTGCATGTCGCAAATGACAATCAGAAGGGGCCCGCTGGCCAACCTAGCATGTTATGAGTACATGACATGAAGTGACACGTATGGCAAAACAGAGGCACACAGCCACGTATAAATAGGTGTGAGATTCTAACGAGATTCATTCAAGTGTGGCAGCTCTCCTGTACGGTGGGGCGTTTCACACCACCAGCTACACGTAGCAGCAGATGTGACGCCAGCGTTACAGTCCACGGTGGGTCGCTGGTTTGGCCCTCTGAGGCCGACGCAGGGTCCGTAGCCAGCCAGCAGCGGGCCACTCCACGCCTAAATACCGTGGGCAGTCTACCTGGCTTCCAACACATGCTGGAGGCATCCCGAGGTGAGGGTCACAGATTCAGACGCCGGATCGTGGGTGCTTGTCGTCGCCGCGATCTCAACCACGCCAGCGAAAAGCACGCACCTGGCCACCTGGGGCTGACACTGAGCGGCGCTGAAACGCCAGGGATGCAGAATGCTGAGTCGACTGCCAACATCCTAACGACGACGCAACCCTGCTGACATAAAAGGCTATGACGCAGTGCGTGCACAGGTCGCTGAGGCAGCCATTCCTCGCCAAGACGTTTTGCAGACAGCGAAGTGGTGTCCTCAGCATTGCGGAACCTAGTGACGCAGACCGAGGGGAACATGGCACTGTAGTTGGAAACAATAAATCACTTGGAAAGCTCAGACAAGTCTTAATACGGTGCCTTCTACCTCTTCCCACTACAATAAGACTGAATACTCTTTATGCATTGCCTTATAAATATTATTTGATGAGTTTCATGTGCGTATTTCCACTAGCAAGAAAGTAGATGTTTTGAAATATTTGAACGACATTTTTCCTGTTGATCCACTTCTCAGCAGCTTAGGTACAAGTATTATCAAGAACATTTGCTTTGAAATTTGCTTTGGCCATTACAAACTTTATCATTGTTAGTTTCTTAATCCTCTACGATATTCAGACTTTTTTTATAGCAAGGGGTACCTCATGATGTAACTTTCACCATTCATTACTAGGCTAAGCACACTGAAACTGTATTGACATTCTGTCTAGTGTGGACTGTCCAATTTGATGGCAACAGTACTTGCCAATCTTTTCTGTTCCACTGATGTCTAGTGTGAATCTGATTTAAGTTCCATGTAACATTTTTTTCATTTTTCATATAACCAATACTTACATTATTTGTAAATAAAAATTTACATTTAATTCTTCAAGTTTGATAATGATATTTATTAGCCTTATTTATGTAAAATAAAATGTATGTTGTATTCAAGTTTTCCAGTATATTAACAATTCCTTTTAGATTATTTATAATATGCGAAAACAATGAAGTAGATTTCCATCAATCTATTTCAAATAATGAAAGATAAAATTTCGCTCCTTTAGCAGTGGAATTTGTAGATTTACTACATTCATGGAGCATATTACCTTTGAAGAACCATTATAACTCATTTCTATACATAGAAGATGAGACTATTATCCCATATTTTTTGTTTCTTTTCTTACATTCATCAACTTCTATATAAGAAACTTCATCAAAAAAGATCAAACATTTACCAGAATATGCTTTACTACTGAATGAAAAACTATATTTTTTCTTAATGTAAGGTATGACAAAAACTTTGCATAACCAAATTTTAATAGTTCCATTGTATAAATCTATTATCAATAAATAAAACTACATCTCCTGTTGGTCTTTGATGTGCTTTAGCTATATTTACTTAAATCTATTTCTACATCTACAGCTACGTGATTACTCTGCTATTCACAATAAAGTGCCTGGCAGAGGGTACAATGAACCACCTTCAAGCTGTCTCTCTACCATTTCACTCTAGAACGGCACGCGGGAAAAACGAGCACTTACATTTTTCTGTGTGAGCCCTGATTTCTCTTATTTGATCGTGATGATCATTTCTCCCTTTGTAGGTGGGTGGCAACAGAATGTTTTCGCAATCAGAGGAGAAAACTGGGATTGAAATTTCATGAGAAGATCCCGTTGCAACGAAAAGCGCCTTTGTTTTAATGATTGCCACTCCAATTCACGTATCATGTCTGTGACACTATCTCCCTTATTTCGCGATAATACAAAACGAGTTGCCCTTCTTTGTACTTTTTCGAAGTCATTAGTCAGTCCCACCTGATGCAGATACCACACCACACAGCAATACTCCAGAATAGGGGGGCAAGCGTGGTGTAAGCAGTCTCTTTAGTAGGCCTGTTGCACCTTCTAAGTGTTCTGCCAATGTATCGCAGTCTTTGGTTTGCTCTACCCACAATATTATCTATGTGATCGTTCCAATTTAGGTTATTTGTCATTGTAATCCCTATGTATTTAGCTGAATTTAAAGCCTTCAGATTTGTATGACTTATTGCGTAACCGAAATTTAGCTGATTACTTTTAGTACTCATGTGAATAACTTCACACGTTTCTTTATTCAGGGTCAACTGCCACTTTTCGCACCATACAAATATCTTATCTAAGTCATTTTGCAATTCGTTTTGGTCATATGATGACTTTACAAGACAGTAAATGACAGTATCATCTGCAAAGAATCTAAGACAGCTACTCAGATTGTCACCCATGTCGTTAATATAGATCAGGACCAAGAGAGGGCCTTCCTTGGGGAATGCCAGATATTACTTCTGTTTTGCTCGATGACTTTCCGTCTATTACTACGAAGTGTGACCTTTCTGACAGGAAATCACGAATCCAGTCGCGCAACTGATGCGATACTCCGTAGGCACACAGTTTGGTTAGAAGACGCTTGTGAGGAACTGTGTCGAAAGCCTTCTGGATATCTAAAAATATGGAATCAATTTGACATCCCCTGTCGATAGCACTCATTACTTCATGAGTATAAAGAGCTAGTTGCGTTTCACAAGAACGATATTTTATGAAGCCGTGCTGACTATGTGTCAATAAATCTTTTTCTTCGAGGTACTTCGTAATGTTCGAATACAGTATATGTTCCAAAACCGTACTGGAAATCGACGTTAGTGATATAGGGCTGTAATTCAGCGGATTACTCCTACTTACCTTTTTGGGTATTTGTGTGACTTGGGCAATTTTCCACACTTTAGGTACGGATCTTTCTGTGAGCGAGTGGTTGGATAAAATTGCTAAATATGGGGCTATTTTATCAGCGTACTTTGAGAGGAATCTGACTGGTATACAATCTGGACTGAAGGCCTTGCTTTTATTAAGTGACTTAAACTGCTTTGTTACACCGAGGGTATTTACTTCTATGTTTCTCATCTTGGCAGTTGTTCTTGATCGGAATTCAGGAATATTTACTTCGTCTTCTTTGGTGAAGGGGTTTCGGAAAACCGTGTTTATTAACTCTGCTTTAGTGGCACTGTATCATCAGTGACTTCATCGTTGTTATCGCGCAGTGAAGGTATTGATGGCGTCTTGACACTGGTGTGCATTATGTATGACCAAAATCTCTTTGGGTTTTCTGCCAGATTTCGAGACAGAATTTCGTTGTGGAGAATGATTAAAACCATCTCGCATTGAAGTGCGCGCTATATTTCGAACTTCTGTAAAACTTTGGCAGTCTTGGGGATTTTGCGTTCTTTTATGTGTGGCATGCTTTTGTCGTTGCTTCTGCAACTGTGCATCGACCCGTTACGTGTACAATGGGGGCTCAGTACCATCTCTTATTAATTTATTTGGTACATATCTCTCCATACCTCATCTGCAACAACGATCTGACCCGTTTTGTGTACCATGAAGGATCAGTACCATCACTTATTAATTTATGTGGTACATATCTCTCAATTGCTGTCGATGCTATGTATCGTCACAATACTCACTATTTGTCCAGGATTATTTGTTCCTGAAAGGTCAAGTAAGCTTTCCCAACCATTTACACTTCGAGTGGGCTCATGAACTGATTGTTCAAAATAATTTTCTGAGAACGCATTCAGTACAATTTCGGACGACGTTTTATGCCTGCCGCCGGCTTTAAACCTACAATTTTTTCTGCATATCGATGGTAGATTAAAGTCACCACTGACTATAATTGTATGAGCGGGTACTTATTTGAAATAAGACTGAAGTTTTCTTTGAACTGTTAAGTAACTATATCTTCTGAGTCAGGGGGTCGGTAAAACGATCCAATTAATAGTTTAGTCCGATTATCAGGTATAACCTCTACCCATACTATTTCACACGAACTATCTACTTCAATTTCGCTACAAGACAAACTACCTCTGACAGCAATAAATACTCCACCACCAATTGTGTTTAATATATCCTTTCTGAACATTGTTACATTGTTTGAAAACATTTCGGCTGAACTTATTTCCAGCTTTAGGCAGCTGTCTGTAACTACAACTATTTGAGCTTCAGTGCTTTCTATTAGGGCTTGGATCTCTGGTTCTTTCCCAACACAGCTACAACAATTTACAGCTACAATACCAATCGATTCTACAACTATCTTACTGTGTTTTACCTGCCCACTTTTAGATGGACGCCCCTTCTGTGATTCCCTGAGATCCTCTAACCTAAAAAACCGCTCAGTCCCTTCCACACAGCCCCCACTACGCATGTAGTCGCCTCCTGTGTATAGTGGACTCCTGACCCATTAAGCAGAACCCGGAATCCCATCACCCAATGGCACAAGTCAAGGAATCTGCAGCCTACACGGTCACAGAACCGCCTGTGCCTCTGATTCAGACACTCCACTCGGCTCTGCACCAAAGGACCACAGTCAGTTCTACCGACGATGCTGCAGATGGTGAGCTCCGCCTTAATCTCAGAAGCAACACTGGCAGTTTTTACCATTTCCACTAACCGCCCAAAACCAGACAGAATCTGCTCCGATCCAAAGCGACACACGTCATTGGTACCGACATGAGCCACCACCTGCAGTTGGCTGCATCCTGTATTCTTCATGAGATCCAGAAGCACCCTTTCCACATCTGGAATGACTCCCCCAGGGATGCACACTGAGTGCACACTGGCTTCCTTCCCCTCTTTGGAAGCCATGTTCCTAAGGGTCCCCATTACACGCCCAACGTTGGGGCTCCCAACTACGAGCAAACCCACCCTCTGTGAATGGCCAGACCTTGTGGACCGAGATTCTTCCTCTGGAACAGGGTGGACAATTGCATCCGGTTCAGAGACATCAGCAGCCACAGATAACCTGTTCGTCAAATAAACCGGGGAGTCCCTACTGTCGGCTCCTCGGAAATTTTTTCGCTGACTGCCAGACTTCAGAATGATCTCCCATTCGACAACGGGTGAGGGGCCAACCTCAATACAGGCAGTACCCGGGGCGGTAACAGCAGTGGACCGATCTGAGGAAACGTGGGATGTGCTCGAGATCCCTCGAATCCCCGTCCCATCCCCCACAGTGACGCCCCCTTGGCAGCAGCGTCAAGCTATGTGACAGAAGCCAACACAGCCTGGAGCTGTGAGCGAAGGGTCGCCAGCTCAGCTTGTCTCTGTACACAACAATCACAATTCCTATCCATTACTGCAGTCGCTCCTGTTTTAAGCTCGTAAAAATATGCAACAAAGCAATGGTGTACTCTTCTTATTAGCAGCGGGAAATCGAAGTGCTCTCTCACTGACAGTCTAAGTGACACTGATCTGTTCTAACCAAACAAACAAAACCTGTACGATAAGAGGGTCGATACAATGGTTGACAGCAACGGCGGTATTGTACACTACAATGTAATTGAAATAAAATGTTGTGCTTAGTAAGCACTCTAACACGGAAGAAATTACAAAAATAAACAAGTAACTACGCAGGTAACTGAAAATAAGTCGCTCCTGTTTGAAGCTCGTAAAAATATGTAACAAGCGCAAGGTGTACTGGCCTCATTAGTAGTAGGAACTACCAGTGCGCTGTCGCTGACAGTCTAACTGACACTGAACTGTTCTAACCAATCAAACAAAAGCCTGTACGATTTAAATGAAATGTTAATCAATTGCTTATGAGTTGTGGTTTAGCATTCACATTTCAATTTTCCAAATTCAATATCCAAACAAACTTTTCGTCAAAAAAAAAATAGTGTTTGATAGCGTTATACACTCTGAATAATTCTCAAAGATTTAATACGTTTTTATCGTCAGTTTTATGTTCTACTAACATCATCATCTGGTGCAAGGGTTTTTCTATGTAAACTTTGCATTGCAAGCATATCATCTTTATTCAATACCATATTTAAAGTTGAAACAGGTCCACACGCACCATTTCATTATGATTACATTGTTTGATGCATGTTGCCTACTTACCACACTGCTTCCTTGTGGTGTATTTAACTGTTCTGCAGACCAGTAGCCTCTGGAGAATCTGACCTGTTTATTTATTTATTGCTACACATTCTTTCCGGGGCTGGTGTTCCGTTTCTGTGGCCATGAGTGAATGAAATTCATTGTATCATAAGTTTGAGCGGTCACACGGGCAACTGTAGAGCATAGAGTTGATATATCTCTACTTCATGTGATAGAGTCATAAGTAGATTAGATTCAATGCCACCCTAATTTCAGAAGCACATTAGCAAAGAGCAAGGAGACAATTCAAAGATATTTATTAGGTTAGAACTTTGTCATGTGATAGCTGCCAAGGGGCAACAGGACCTTTGCTCCCATCATTCCTTCTAAAGTGGGGCTGCTTGCCATTGCCCCCTCCGCCCTCCCCCATGATAGGCACACTGGCTCCAGAACTGAAAGTCGACAGACACTCTCTGTAGGGCTGTCTCATCTAAGTAATGGATACAGGTATCAGAATGCTTTATGTAGTTCTAGATTCACTTCGTTCTTTTCTTTAGCATCATTTATGTCACAGAAGTGAGTCTAGGGCTCTTGATTTTGGCCCTTTTATTAAATTGATACGTGCCGAACTACTTCATACGTTAAGTGTTATGGGTCCATAGCTCTTTATTATTTGATTCATAGATAGCTTGTGTAGACGTCTGGGTGGAGTTTATCCCAATTTAGTTCTTGTTTCCTTGTGACCAGTATGAAGACCTTTGTTTATCACCACCCCCATGTGTTCATGATTTCACAGTTAGTTAACCATGGTAAGTTGCATTGTGTAGTATGTTAAAACCATATAGAACGACTACCTGCATCCCATAAAAATTATCATTTGTGATTATTATTCTGATTATTCGAGATTTTCATTGACACTAGTGTGTCTCTAGTATCAGGTTCATCCACAACACAACATGTTTACTTTTTGGTTTAATTCACTAGTAAAGAAAAAGAAGAAGCTCGTTAAAGAATATTTACCTCTTTAAATGATTATTCCTAAGTGGTTATTGTGCCAGTCTGTTTGCCACCGCCACTATGTCTTCATAGTCCTATAGCTAATGAGATATAATACCCTGCATTGGACAGAACTTTAACATCTGTGTCAGACGATTACCAAAATGTCGACCAAATTATTACACAGTTACAATTTTTTGGATTATTTAAGACTTTATCGATATGTATTTTCATTTGGTATGAGCTTCTTCGATCACTAGCGCATTCTCCCTTTGCTCAACTTGCTCTTAGTAGCCAGTAGTCGATGTAGATGCCCACTATTTATTACCTGCATGAGTGTTTGTGTGATTTAGACATTAATATCATCAAATAGTGGTTAGTAATCTTCACCCTCCATCATACCTTGTGTGCCTAGATAATTCTGTTCCAGTCAGATATTAAGGGGCTATCTGTTCTAGTATGATTTAACACATCTGTTTATGTGATAAATGTATAAATACGTTCCCTAACTCCTTGACTTTTAGAAAAACAAGTATTTGCCATTAATGACAAAGGAACTCTTTTAGTTATGTAAATGATTTTCCATTATTCAAGCCCTGTCTGTTACACCCAGATTCTTTTAGCCTAAGAGATCAGTGTGTCTGCAATGCTCAGTCTGATAAGAATGGAGGAATGAATAGAAAGTGGGTATATGATAAGACCCAGAGCAGCTAATGAGATGTTGTCTGGCTGAACTGCTTGTGTCAAATGCATTAGCCATTGTGTTAAGAGCTGGTGTAATTCAGTTACTGGGTCAGATTAATCATATATCGAGACAAGCCTCTTAGTCAGCGACTATTAGATGTTCAGAAGCTTTCCACCAGCATTTAAAATAGCTGTTGAGACTCCTTATTTAGAATTCATGCTCAGGAACTTTTCTTTAAGTTCTGTATGAGCTATTCAATAATAAACAGTACAAATAATATTTTCAATGCCACCCTTTCAAACTATAGTTAAGTGTATACATAACTGAAGTATTAAAATCTGGATCTGCAATTTCTAATGTGTAAATAATTTCATGATCTGAAAGTTTATATTCTCTTCTGGAGTATCTGTAGATCACGGAGAGCAGGAAAAGAAACTTGCTTTGCTGCCATTCTGTGGCTCTGTGTCGGGCAAGATAAGCCGCCTGTTGAAAAGACACAAGATCAAATCGATCTTCAGGCCTCCAACGAAAATCCGTCAATTATTGAGACCAGTTAAAGACGCTGTAGGTCTCAGAACACCTGGAGTTTACGAAATACCTTGTGAGTGTGGGCAGAAGTACATCGGACAAACAGTGCGCACTGTGGAACAACGCAGGAAAGAACATGAGAGGTATTATCGCCTACGCTATCCAGAGAAATCTGCGTTAGCTGAGCATGCGTTAGAAAACGGTCACCACATAAAATTTGACGATACCTCTGTCGTGGCTCGCACTAACGGCTTCTGGGACAGTTTAATACAGGAAGCTATTAAAATAAAAATTACCACAAACACCCTGAATAGAGACGGTGGCTTACAGCTCAGCGCTGCGTGTGATCCAGCGATCGCGCGGTTGAAGAGGGCACATCGAACGCCAACTCAAAACATGCCCATATATGGCAATGACACGGGCACCAGCGACGTCACAGCCGGAAGCTAGCGTATATAAGGGCGCACCAACAGCCCATTGGCAGCCATAACACTTGACAATGACCAAGGAGTGCTTGGCCGATAGCTCGTATAGTTTTAACCAAAAGACGCGGTTGGAAACCTGAGAACATTTTATTCAATGTTATCGCCGCGAGACTCCTCATTAATACAATGGAGACAATGACCGTTCAGAGGTGTCATTAAACCTGCCCAAAGACGTAAACAACCATGCATCAGCAGCAACTATTAGATGGAGGGGGTCCGATAGCTGATCAGTTCCAGTCATTCCATAAGGAAGGAGACACGGCTCATCTTGTCTGTAGTTCAACCATGCCTAGACGGTCAATAGCACGGTTCGATTGCGTCCACATCGTTATTTTGTGCCAGGAAGGGCTCTCAACAAGGGATGTGTAGAAGTGAACCAAAGCGATGTTGTTCGGACATGGAGGAGATACAGAGAGACAGGAACAGTCGATGACATGCCTCGCTCAGGCCTCGCAGGGGCTACTATCGCAGTGGATGACCGCTATCTACAGAGATTAGGTCTCAGAAGAACCCTGACAATCGTCGCAGACGTGTTTGGAGGCAACCCAGTCAGGCCGAACGCCTTAGACACATTGTCCAGCGAGTGCAGCAAGGTTGAGGTCCCCTGCTGTTTTGGGGTGGCATTATGTGGGGTCGACGTACGCCGCTGGTGGTCATGGAAGGCGCCGTAACGCCTGTATGGTACGTGAATGTCATCCTCCAACCGATACTGCAACAATGTCGGCAGCATATTGGCGACCCATTCGTCTTCATGGACGACAATTCGCATCCCCATCGTGCACATCTTGTGAATGACTTCCTTCAGGATTACGACATCACTCGACTAGAGTGGCCAGCATGTTCTCCAGACATGAATCCTATTGAACATGCCTGGGATAGATTGAAAAAGGCTGTTTATGGACAACGTGACCCACCAACCACTCTGAGGGATCTACGCCAAATCGCCGTTGAGGAATGGGACAATCTGGACCAACAGTAGTGCCTTGATGAACTTGTGGATAGTATGCCACGACGAATACAGACATGCATCAATGCAAGAGGACGTGCTACTCGGTATTAAAGGCACCAGTGTGTACAGCAATCTGGCCCACCACCTCTAGAGGTCTCACTGTATGGTGGTACAGCATGCAATGCGTTTTCATGAGCAATAAAAAGAGCGGAAATGATGTTTATGTTGATCTCTATTCTAATTTTCTGTACAGGTTCTGGAACTCTCCGAACCGAGGTGATGCAAAACTTTTTTTGATGTGTGTAGTTATGCATGGCGATCTTGTCTGTTGGTGCATGTCTCATGGATTAATTGCAGAGGTGCGAAATGTATCAAATGTGGTGGTGAAATGACGATGTAATCGATCTGCTTGAGCTCATTGAGTGGATCCATGTCTTTTTAATTACATCAATGAGAGAAGATAGGTGGACCACTGTTTATTCATAAAAGAGGCACACGTTCGATATATTAATAATCGTTGACTCTCCTACCTTCTTCCATGATTTAATTGAAAAACATTGCTCTCTTAGTCAGTGTACTCATGCAGATCGGTTGTGTATCAGCACAGAACAGAGAAATATTTCACTGCCTTTTCAAATATATTACAAGTTGCGAATCTGTCCTTGGTTTGCAGATACTAGCACAGTTTGAATAGCTGCAACTCAAACAAGGAGCAATTAAATTTATAATTCTCATTTACACCAATATTTCACCCTTTATTCCTAATGTATCACTTCCTTACATGTTGTCTACCTGCTGTTTTCTCATTGGCTGCGTAATATAAACAGATAGCACACCCTCTTTAGTTCCCATCATGGCAAGTGCTGGCTACATTCCTTCACGAAAAGATATAAATACGATACCGGCCCTATTCTAGACTTTTCCAAACATCAACCACACACAATATTTATGAATGAAAGAGTTTTATATTTGCTTATTTTATTTTCTTAGAAATCAGAAGGTAAACAACTTTAAAGCTATGTTACTAAAGGATTTTTGTTGTCAGTTATGAAACATGGAGAACATAAAGTTAAAAATGAAATATAATTTTTACGAAATACTATTAAACTCAAAATTCACGAAAAGGGACAGTGTGTGCATCGATACATAAACAAGTTGGTACACTTAGGGCTATTTTTGCAAAGGCTAAAGGATGATATGAATAAATGATTTGACAAACTGAGTAACAAATTAGATGATGAGAATAAAAGATTTGATGAGCTGGGGGCCAAAATAGATGCAGTACTTGCCAAAAATCTGGCGACCACTGAACTGATTCAGCTGGTAGTGAATGCGATGCGACAGGAAGTTAGTGCCATTTACAAAATGCAAAATAATGACAGATGATAACTTAGCGACATAAGAGCCATATGTTGGGAATCAAGCATGACTTAATAATACCTTATGGAACAGCACTAGACAATGGGCAGGTTAAGGAGATGGTGGGTGGTATTTGTTTGGAACAACAAAAGTTCTTGGCCACATATGTCAGCAAGTAACACAACAAGAAGGTTGGAGATGAGCAGATTTTGCTATGGGGGAAACATGAATTGGATTGAAGACAACTTGTGCATGTGAATGACATCGTAGCGGTTCATTCCTCGTTGTAGTTTAAGTAAATACACCTCGTAATCAACAAGAGGAGAAAAAATCTTCACAAATGGAGAAGATTCACATGTAGGAAGGTTGAATCTAATTGGCTGAGCTGATGGGCGCAGTAAATGGACGCATTAGGATTCAGGCCAACTGCATGGGATAGAGGAATGTTTAACCAACATTCGCCGATCTCCAGATCCTGTAACTACCGTTATTCATAATGAAAGCATAGAGGTTAACAGTGATGAGTGCATGTGAGACTTTGTGTCATTGCAAAACCATTCTTTGTTTCTGGATGTAAACTGAATACTGTCTGAGGATGTAGCTTGATCAATCTGGTCATGCGTTTCTACATTCCTGGTGACTCTTATCAAAGATGAAATCTGTCTGCAGCCATTTATGGCAAGAAGCAGCCACAAGGGTAAAGATTCTGATGTGCAAATGCATTACATACAATAATTTTCATGTGACTTTCCTTAAAGAGTATTCATTGAAGGGCATAGAGACAGGGTAAAATTGTTCAGTCTCATAAAGGAGAGTTACAATGATACCCACCATCGTAGCCCCATCGCGTTTTTCAATGTAAGAGTAAAACATAGTATCTGAATGCTTCTTGTAAAGTGATTCGTGTTTGTTTGACGAAACTGCTCCACAGATTGTGATGGAAGATAATAATCGCAGGGAGGGTACATGACTTGTGAACTGTTCCCAAAATCCATCACAGTTGCTTGGTTGCGATTGGAAGTCGAATATATATGATCTTGTGAGGAGGTTTGAGGGGACTCCTTCGAAAAACGAAAACTGTGAGCGAAGAAATTTGCAGCCGGATTTTTCGTAAAATAAAAATTATGACAGGTGGAGTAGAAATCATGGTCGTAGATCATGAGGACAGCATCCCTATGATAATAACAAACAGAATTTCCAGAAAAACGGATCGTATATGAACAATGAACCTCCTCCACAAGTAGTTTAGTTATGGTCAGCTAAGAATCAAGGAGGCAAGGTCGACGATGCCTGACATTGACTAGAAGACAGGGTAGTGAATCACTGGCATAAAATGGAGAGAAGAGAACGAGAGACAGAAGCATTGTATGTAGGAAATGATGATGTGAGGGAGAGTTTGCTTGTGGAGAATGAAGAGGTATTATCTTTTAAGTATCCTGTAATAAGCGTGAATATTAATAATATTGTTGTATCACATATACTCAATTTGGGCAGTTGGCTGTCCATTATTCAAGAAGACATTTTCCATTGCTGCAGTATATTACGTGCACCCTTGTCGTCAAATATTGTGTCTCTATGCTTGCCGTGGAGTCTAGGAATCCCATGTACTCGGTTTGCTGGACAAACAATTCAAGCAAATTGTATTACAAAATGAAAAGGTAAAATACTTAATTTCGCAACTACACGGATGTGTTGCAAGCAAAGGGTGACATAAAAAATTAGCAATCTTCTTCAGTATAACAATTTCCAAACCTGTGCTATATAGTGTGTACAAGCGAACTAACGAGTGTTGACGCTTCTATCAAAGTCTCTAGTCTTGAAGCCACTATTCAACTGGGGGGTCGCCAGTCGGTGGCAGAGCTTGTGTCCTCTTCAAATATGGGCCTCTGCTGTCGCGTTGTCGTCCTGGAGAGGGGTCGGTCCACATGCAATTGGCTAACATCTTCTCGCAGCCTTCTCTCCTATTTCATTCCCGACTGGCGTGCCAGAGTTTGATTTTATGCCATAACATAGTATAAATACAACATGGCCAGTTGTGACAGTAAAAGTTTCAGTCTCTGTTAACATATAATAATGTACTTCAATATATGGTCAGAGATAAGTTTTACATTGTTTACAGTGCAGTGAACGCACTTTCTGGGAGCTGGCAGACGTGACACTAGGTAGTGGTTGCAGGAAGAGGCTCCAAGAGGAAGAAGCGATTGCTCTGTGTTTGGTAGCCATTGGGGAAATATCTTTTGTGTATGATCATAACCTATGAGTTCAGTAGGTGTGTTCAGTCAAATCGAAACTTTTATCTCAACCAGTCATAACTATTACTCAAGTATTTAACAGTTTTCAGTTTTAAAATTGTGTCAGAACATAATATAGGGGCTCCTCCAGGATGTGTCCGACAAAATCTTAGACAAACCCAAAGCCATGATTGTTTAAAGATGAAAATCAAAAGAGTATACAGAGGATGAGAAATTCAGGATGGTTAATTTGAAGTATGAACGACTTTGGAACAGATATCAGAAGCAACGGCAGGTTTGGAGGGAGTAAGCTGCCAGCAGAACCACATGGTGCCAGTGAGCAGCAGTAGCAGTCCGCGAGAGGCAACAGGAACCTCAGCAAGAACAGCATCGACCATGTAGTGGCAGAGCAGTGCACCGGTTCCATATGTCTTTTCGGAAGCAGCAAGGACCCAGCAGATAAGTATAAACAACACAAAGGAAACTGTCTTGAATAGAGATGTGTTGCTGCAACTTGTGTTGTGTTTAGTGAGAATCTGAAAATGAATAAATCAGACAGAAATTGTGTTAACAAAGTTACCAGTGACTGTAAATGTTCAAAGAAAGAAATAGGTGTAGGTACACTGAATAGTTCTGAAATGAAAGTGGATCCTCTAAATTTAATATTGCAAGCTCTGGTGAAAATGAATGACCATTTGGAAGAAATTAAACAAAATATAAAATTTCAAGGAAATGAAGTTAAGAAAAGCATTCAGTCAATGGGAATTACTTTGTGTACAGGAGAAAATGAAGGTGAAAACGAGCTGAAGTCAGAGTTAGAAAGTAAATCAAGCGAATGCATAAGACTGAATGATAATATAAGGGGCAGATCAACAGGATAGATAGCAAGTCAGTAGCTGAATGTCCAATCTTAGAGTGGGTTAAAGGTAAATATTTGTAGCAGCGAAATAATTTGAATACAGGTGAAATGGTGAAAGCAGCAGGGATTAATGTGCATGTTGATGTAGGTCAAAATTCTGTGATTTCACGATGAAAATTATTCCTTTTAAGTGTGATGTTGAATTATGTGTTGCTGTTGCTGACAATATTATTTGGGTTGACGATGGAGTGGATGGTAAGGAAGTTATTAATGGTGAAGCTGGCAGCGATTCAGTAGAGATGTAGCCGATTTTTTTTTAATTATGTAAAAAATTTTCATGGTGCACACATCTTTCCACTAGTGAAACAATCTGCAACAGTTGGGAAAAATGAAGATGATACTGCAAAACCAAGGGAATTAGATCAAACATGACTATTAATAGAAAATGGTAATGAATATATAGCACATAAGACCGATGATACAGAGAAAATTAAAGATATGGACACGTAGATGAAGTTTTACTGCAGGATACTATAAAGGGGAATAGCTGGTTTTATAAACATAGAAATGTCTACAGTCAGAGGGACTGGGGAGAGTTTGTTTATCTGTGCAGGCAGACATGTGTAAATTATTGCAAAGCCAATAAACTCAATGCGCCAAGAGAAGGTAGTTGTTATACAGTGTAAGACAGGATATTTCTTGGAAAATTACTTAGAAAATTTTTTTACGGCAATTTCAAAATAGAGCCATTTGGGGAGGAAAGTAATGTATCTGTCATACAGTCAGTAGCTTATAAAGATAATTCTGAAGAAGTTAAGACGGTTTTGTTATAGGAAGAAAAGCTTCAGTAGAGAATTACTACTAGAATGCAGCCTGTGGTGAATGTAAAAATAGGAGATTTTGAAGGAGAGGTTTTACTGGACACACAGAGTCAGGTCAGCGGAGTGTCAGAAATATTTTTAGATTGTGCAAGTGCACACACTTGGTTGAGACGTTAGTCACTGGGATGAAGATACGAGGCAAAAAATAAGCTAAAAGAAGCCCATAAGCAAGCAGATTTTCCTAACTTTCAGAAGAGATGAGGATGAATTTAATCAGCCTTCTCTAGCGATCCCAGATCTGAGTCTGAATTTTATACTGGATATGAAATGGTTGATAAAAGTATGTACCATGATTAACTGCAATAGGCTATTGTTTGAATTTACAGCAGGAGATAACAGTTGTACTATTCTATTTAACAAGATTTCAGCAGGCAAAGAAGTAGTAGCTTCAGTTCAAATGTGCCATCTGCCTCCTGCCAACTATGGGCAGTGGGATGAATCTGAGTTATGTAAGGAAAAGACAGTATGTGCAGTTAATGAGAGGTTTATAGGGACTCAGTGAATAAACAAAGCACAGAAGGAGAAGCTCTCTGAATTATGAGAAAATTATAGCAATGTGTTCTCTGAAGCTCCAGGAAAGGTCCTAAATTGTGAAGAGCTTTGTGTGTGATGAAGCATCTGGGTGTGGATGGAGTGTGTGTAAATTATTATTGTCAGTGTTTTATTCTTATGTGTATGTGTTTGCCTTATGTAAGTTTTATTAATTGATATGGTTTTGCAGCATTTGCAAACTTTTACTGAAGAATTTTGGAGGTAGTGTTTATTGTTTTCATAATTTCAAAGGTGATTGTTATTTGTTTGTTCTGTAGTTCTCTAAAATTTGCTGATTCTTGGGAAGTGATAATAAAAAAGTGTCTTGTGTGATAGCTAATGAGATGATCTCTGTGAGTCATATAGATATAAAATTCGTTTGCTGCCATGTAGAACAAGTAATGTTAACATATATATCAGGGGTATTATTTTATGACCTGAATAATTCTGTATATACTACTACAGTGTGCATACTTAACCACAATAGCATTCTTTATATTGGTCAGGATATAAACCCAATATATTATGTTTATCACCACTTGCATCATTCTGGAGAGAAAATTCTGAACTACGGCATTCAACTGTTAACTCACTTTTATGGGCTTAATTTTTGTCATAACATTTGTATATTTTTCTAATTTTTGTGTTACAGTAGTTCAGTTGAACTTGACAGCTTGTTTTTAATGCTATGTTACAGTGAATGAGATGGATGAATGTGATGACTGAGGGAGAAGTAGAAAACTGAAGATGTCTTGTACCAGAGCACTGGAGGTATTAGAGGGGGTCTGGTCCTAGTGCTGTGCAGCAAGGAAACAGACTACAGTATGTTGTGACAGTACAGCCAAGAATTCAAGAACATGTGAAATGAGTGTGGTGAAAGTGAATCCATGAAAACTGGAAGTCAGTTGTGAACTTTTGTTATGACTGGAATATGTGCTCCACAGAAGACCCTTTGGCTGTGAATGCTTTAACCAGAACTTTTCTGCAGACGGAATCTCTGTTTTTGTTATAGAAACATAAACGCAAATATACAGGAAATAAATGATTTCGTTTTCTATATAAATCTTGTTTACTTTTTATTGAGATTAAATGTAATATGAACCTAATGCTACACTTGTAATATGAAATTTTACAATTATTCTTACTTCAATAGTTTTTAGCTAAAATTTGTTAAAGATTTTTGTCATTATTATTATGCTACTATTATAAGTGTTAGGTTTTCTTTAGACACTACTGATCATTTCGCATTTGTGTTGTTCAACATTAATGATATTATGAACAGAAGTCATCTGTTTAAACATTTTGCTATTCATTTTACTGACATCAAATTTTGGGTGGATATTGTGACAGTGCAAGTCACAGCAGCCACTAGAATATACTGATGTTGTTCAATATATGGTCAGAGATATATTTTACATTGTATGAGATGTAGTGAATGCACCCTCTGGTGCCTGACAGATGTGACTTCAGGCAAGGGGTGCATGCCTCTAGTAAACTGACGGATGTGATGTCAGGCAAGGGGTACAAGAAAGGGCTCTGAGAAGAAGGAGTGGCGACTCCGTGTTTGGTTAGCCTTGAGGGCAACATCTTCTCTATTCGATCATAGCCCATTATAGCATCGCAAGTTGTTCCAAGTGAATGTTTGTTTTAGGATAGCTAGCTGCATGTAACTTCAGGGGCTGACATCTGCCGTCGTTCATTCACCACCTATAAGAACCTAAATAAATGATATTAAATATTGTTCAATCATTTTCAAAGTCGGTACACTATCTTTTGACATTCAGGAGAGGATTGTATCCTAATTTCAGCTTTATAACTATAATAGTTTGAGGGATAGAAAAAAAATAGCTAAAAAAGTCAAAAACCGACACTTAGGCAACTAAATTCAGTTTGGAAATATAATAGTTTATCCTTTGGTATTATCTAAAAACATAAACAGAACTCTCAGTGTGCAGACTTAATTAATTGAGATTGTCATATTAAAACTTTAATTATTTTCGTTTTTGTAATATAAAAATCAGACAAAATTATTATTGGTGTCTAAGATTGTTGTGGGAGTATATGTGAGTGAATGAAAGTGTGTACATGGGACATTCGTCAAATTTTAATGTTACATTAAATACCATTTAAGTAACCTGCAAGAGTTAAGCAGGCCTGTCGTGGGAAAATGTTCATAGGGAATCACCCACTTTGCTGATGATCTATGTCTAGGTTTGATTGCTATTGTAACAGAGCAGCCAGAAAGTCAGCTGGAGTAGAATCTGTGTCTAAAGTATAAAATGGCTCTGAGCACTATGGGACTTAACTTCTGAGGTCATCAGTCCCCTAGAACTTAGAATTATTTAAACCTAACTAACCTAAGGACATCACACACATCCATGCCAGAGGCAGGATTCGAACCTGCGACTGTAGAGATCGCGCGGTTCCAAACTGTAGCGCCTAGAACCGCTCGGCCACTCCGGCCGGCAATCTAAAGTATATTTTCAGATTTATTGCCTTTGCGTTTTCGTTTATTAAACATTACTTTAATATTTGCATGTCAGATCGACGTAGATGCGCCTGTATGTAAGGATTGGTGCAGGCCAGTTTTGGCGCGAGCTTGATCATGAGTGAGCATTCTGATTGGCAGCGAGTATGGTTAGCCGATCAGAATTGAGACGGTTATACTGGGAGTGAGGCCACAAGAAGGGAGTCGCTTGCTAGCTTTGAACGCGGACGGTCATCTTAACAGTGCCCGTCTTTCATAATGAGTAAAATGAAGGAATACTGAGTTCCTTGTGTTTGATACATGGCGTGACTAAGGCTAATGTAGTTACGGACAGTTTTGTGAAGTTTGGAAGTTGTAGAACTGTTTAGTTGGACAGATATTTGCTTGTGAAATTTGACCTTCATAGTATCCGCATGGCAATGTTGCAGTAATCAACCACTGAGCATTTTTGGCGAGCAATTTCTTTTTTGAAATCTACCAGAAGGCCATATGTAATAACTCATGTTAGTGGTGGAATTAATGACTGTGGAAACGTTGTTTAACTAGTGTCGGATTTGGACAGATTTCTCGCTGCTGTGCGTGTGAAATTATTGTACGAATTGTGAATGTGAATAAAAAGTCAGTAGGTTAAATGTGGATTGAATAGTACCATTTCTTTGGCTAGATGGACGAAATAAACCTTTCTGTGTGGAATTTCTGACATTATTTTCCAGAAGCCAACCCATTTTCTTACTGAATGAGATTTTCACTCTGCAGCGGAGTGTGCGCTGATATGAAACCTCCTGGCAGATTAAAACTGTGTGCCCGACCGAGACTCGAACTCGGGACCTTTGCCTTTCGCGGGCAAGTGCTCTACCAACTGAGCTACCGAAGCACGACTCACGCGCGGTACTCACAGCTTTACTTCTGCCAGTACCTCGTCTCCTACCTTCCAAACTTTACAGAAGCTCTCCTGCGAACCTTGCAGAACTAGCACTCCTGAAAGAAAGGATATTGCGGAGACATGGCTTAGCCACAGCCTGGGGGATGTTTCCAAAATGAGATTTTTACTCTGCAGCGGAGTGTGCGCTGATATGAAACCTCCTGGCAGATTAAAACTGTGTGCCCGACCGAGACTCGAACTCGGGACCTTTGCCTTTCGCGGGCAAGTGCTCTACCAACTGAGCTACCGAAGCACGACTCACGCGCGGTACTCACAGCTTTACTTCTGCCAGTACCTCGTCTCCTACCTTCCAAACTTTACAGAAGCTCTCCTGCGAACCTTGCAGAACTAGCACTCCTGAAAGAAAGGATATTGCGGAGACATGGCTTAGCCACAGCCTGGGGGATGTTTCCAGAATGAGATTTTCACTCTGCAGCGGAGTGTGCGCTGATATGAAACCTCCTGGCAGATTAAAACTGTGTGCCCGACCGAGACTCGAACTCGGGACCTTTGCCTTTCGCGGGCAAGTGCTCTACCAACTGAGCTACCGAAGCACGACTCACGCGCGGTACTCACAGCTTTACTTCTGCCAGTACCTCGTCTCCTACCTTCCAAACTTTACAGAAGCTCTCCTGCGAACCTTGCAGAACTAGCACTCCTGAAAGAAAGGATATTGCGGAGACATGGCTTAGCCACAGCCTGGGGGATGTTTCCAGAATGAGATTTTCACTCTGCAGCGGAGTGTGCGCTGATATGAAACCTCCTGGCAGATTAAAACTGTGTGCCCGACCGAGACTCGAACTCGGGACCTTTGCCTTTCGCGGGCAAGTGCTCTACCAACTGAGCTACCGAAGCACGACTCACGCGCGGTACTCACAGCTTTACTTCTGCCAGTACCTCGTCTCCTACCTTCCAAACTTTACAGAAGCTCTCCTGCGAACCTTGCAGAACTAGCACTCCTGAAAGAAAGGATATTGCGGAGACATGGCTTAGCCACAGCCTGGGGGATGTTTCCAGAATGAGATTTTCACTCTGCAGCGGAGTGTGCGCTGATATGAAACCTCCTGGCAGATTAAAACTGTGTGCCCGACCGAGACTCGAACTCGGGACCTTTGCCTTTCGCGGGCAAGTGCTCTACCAACTGAGCTACCGAAGCACGACTCACGCGCGGTACTCACAGCTTTACTTCTGCCAGTACCTCGTCTCCTACCTTCCAAACTTTACAGAAGCTCTCCTGCGAACCTTGCAGAACTAGCACTCCTGAAAGAAAGGATATTGCGGAGACATGGCTTAGCCACAGCCTGGGGGATGTTTCCAGAATGAGATTTTCACTCTGCAGCGGAGTGTGCGCTGATATGAAACCTCCTGGCAGATTAAAACTGTGTGCCCGACCGAGACTCGAACTCGGGACCTTTGCCTTTCGCGGGCAAGTGCTCTACCAACTGAGCTACCGAAGCACGACTCACGCGCGGTACTCACAGCTTTACTTCTGCCAGTACCTCGTCTCCTACCTTCCAAACTTTACAGAAGCTCTCCTGCGAACCTTGCAGAACTAGCACTCCTGAAAGAAAGGATATTGCGGAGACATGGCTTAGCCACAGCCTGGGGGATGTTTCCAGAATGAGATTTTCACTCTGCAGCGGAGTGTGCGCTGATATGAAACCTCCTGGCAGATTAAAACTGTGTGCCCGACCGAGACTCGAACTCGGGACCTTTGCCTTTCGCGGGCAAGTGCTCTACCAACTGAGCTACCGAAGCACGACTCACGCCCGGTACTCACAGCTTTACTTCTGCCAGTACCTCGTCTCCTACCTTCCAAACTTTACAGAAGCTCTCCTGCGAACCTTGCAGGAGTGCTAGTTCTGCAAGGTTCGCAGGAGAGCTTCTGTAAAGTTTGGAAGGTAGGAGACGAGGTACTGGCAGAAGTAAAGCTGTGAGTACCGCGCGTGAGTCGTGCTTCGGTAGCTCAGTTGGTAGAGCACTTGCCCGCGAAAGGCAAAGGTCCCGAGTTCGAGTCTCGGTCGGGCACACAGTTTTAATCTGCCAGGAGGTTTCATATCAGCGCACACTCCGCTGCAGAGTGAAAATCTCATTCTGGAAACATCCCCCAGGCTGTGGCTAAGCCATGTCTCCGCAATATCCTTTCTTTCAGGAGTGCTAGTTCTGCAAGGTTCACAATGAGGAACTAAATACCATGCTGCAGAAATTTAACGTACATGGCATTACTGTAAACTTGAAGAAGTCGTAATTTGGGAGAAAGGTACTAAATTTGTTGGGACATATTGTCATCTACAGCTGTTCTACTAGGCCCAGACAAACTGAAGCTACCTAAAACTAAGTGACAAATGTAATGTGTTTAGGCCATGTAAATTTTTACAAACATTTCATTAAAAGGGGAGTGTGATGACTATCCGATTATGTAGTCTGAAGGGGAAGAAGGCATGTGGAACTGAAATGAAGAGGCACTGAAGGAATTTGAAGAGACTGGAAAAGGAAAACTATTCGAAAGATTTTTAACTGCTCGTGAGACTCAAAGCATCATTTATTTAATTATTTATTTATTTATTCTTTGCCCATGGACTCCAGCTGAAAATCCAGCTGAGAGTATTGGGTGTGTCATACAATAGCCTTTTAACATCAAACTTGATTTCAATATATATACACTCCTGGAAATTGAAATAAGAACACCGTGAATTCATTGTCCCAGGAAGGGGAAACTTTATTGACACATTCCTGGGGTCAGATACATCACATGATCACACTGACAGAACCACAGGCACATAGACACAGGCAACAGAGCATGCACAATGTCGGCACTAGTACAGTGTATATCCACCTTTCGCAGCAATGCAGGCTGCTATTCTCCCATGGAGACGATCGTAAAGATGCTGGATTTAGTCCTGTGGAACGGCTTGCCATGCCATTTCCACCTGGCGCCTCAGTTGGACCAGCGTTCGTGCTGGACGTGCAGACCGCGTGAGACGACGCTTCATCCAGTCCCAAACATGCTCAATGGGGGACAGATCCGGAGATCTTGCTGGCCAGGGTAGTTGACTTACACCTTCTAGAGCACGTTGGGTGGCACGGGATACATGCAGACGTGCATTGTCCTGTTGGAACAGCAAGTTCCCTTGCCGGTCTAGGAATGGTAGAACGATGGGTTCGATGACGGTTTGGATGTACCGTGCACTATTCAGTGTCCCCTCGACGATCACCAGTGGTGTACGGCCAGTGTAGGAGATCGCTCCCCACACCATGATGCCGGGTGTTGGCCCTGTGTGCCTCGGTCGTATGCAGTCCTGATTGTGGCGCTCACCTGCACGGCGCCAAACACGCATACGACCATCATTGGCACCAAGGCAGAAGCGACTCTCATCGCTGAAGACGACACGTCTCCATTCTTCCCTCCATTCACGCCTGTCGCGACACCACTGGAGGCGGGCTGCACGATGTTGGGGCGTGAGCGGAAGACGGCCTAACGGTGTGCGGGACCGTAGCCCAGCTTCATGGAGACGGTTGCGAATGGTCCTCGCCGATACCCCAGGAGCAACAGTGTCCCTAATTTGCTGGGAAGTGGCGGTGCGGTCCCCTACGGCACTGCGTAGGATCCTACGGTCTTGGCGTGCATCCGTGCGTCGCTGCGGTCCGGTCCCAGGTCGACGGGCACGTGCACCTTCCGCCGACCACTGGCGACAACATCGATGTACTGTGGAGACCTCACGCCCCACGTGTTGAGCAATTCGGCGGTACGTCCACCCGGCCTCCCGCATGCCCACTATACGCCCTCGCTCAAAGTCCGTCAACTGCACATACGGTTCACGTCCACGCTGTCGCGGCATGCTACCAGTGTTAAAGACTGCGATGGAGCTCCGTATGCCACGGCAAACTGCCTGACACTGACGGCGGCGGTGCACAAATGCTGCGCAGCTAGCGCCATTCGACGGCCAACACCGCGGTTCCTGGTGTGTCCGCTGTGCCGTGCGTGTGATCATTGCTTGTACAGCCCTCTCGCAGTGTCCGGAGCAAGTATGGTGGGTCTGACACACCGGTGTCAATGTGTTCTTTTTTCCATTTCCAGGAGTGTATAAATGAAACAAATGATTAAACAGAAATAGTCCATAATCATACAAAGGTTTTACATATTTCACATTATACGTACACACAAATCAAAAAAACATACAGAAATGATAATTTTTACAGGTACATTTCAGTAATGATATATTTAAACACCATCTTAGTATTCACTCAAACTGTATATACATTTCTCTGTGAGATATAGTTTCAAATGATTTTTAAAACATTTTAGATCTGTTTCTTTTTTAATGATTTTGGGGAGTTTATTAAAAAACCTTTTGCCTGCTTCTTCTGGGGCAGTCATAGACAGTTTTAGATTTCTGTTTATCATGTAGTAATTTTCATTTCCTCTAGTACTGTGTTTGTGTACATCTTTATTTAGGAGGTGTTTATCACTTGACCTTACCACCATTATGCTTTGGTATATATACAGTGAATATACTGTCATAATATTATAGTGTACAAAAGCTTGCCTACAGGTCTGTCTTGGTGGTATTTTTGCAATGCATCTCACTGCCCTTTTCTGAATTGTGAATATTCTTTTTAGGTAGCCAGCTTGTGCATTTCCCCATATATGAACTGAATAAGACAAATGTGGGAAGACAAGTCCATAATACATTGATCTGAGGACTTTATCATCCACAGTCTTAGCTGTTTTATGCATGATGAAGACCTGTTTGTTTATCTTTTTACACAGTGCATCTATGTGCTCCCCCCATGCCAAATGTTTGTCTATTATAGTTCCTAGAAAATTTGTGCTGGTTACTTCTTTAATAGTCTTTCCATTTATATTAACATTTATATTATAATTTTCACTATGCTTGGTCTGAAATACTACATTCATTGTTTTAGACTGATTCATAAACAGGTTTTTTGTGTTAAATATTTATTTGCATTTTCAATAGTCAGGAGTGCTTCCTTCTCAAGCTCCTCCTTTGTGTCAGCTGTGCAAATGATTGTTGTGTCATCAGCATACATTATAAGTTTCTGATTTATATAGCTAGGGAAGTCATTTACGTAGAGTATAAATAGTATTGGCCCAAGCACAGATCCTTGCGGCACACCGTGTTTAACTGTTTGTAATTCTGATATGTAGTTTGTTATATTTCCCCCACTAGTATGTCTGATTTCTGTGCATTGTTTCCTATTTGTAATGTATGATTTAAGTATGTGATAGCATTTTCCTCTAATTCCATACTGATATAATTTCATCATTAATTTTGAGTGGTTCACACAATCAAATGCCTTAGATAGGTCCATAAAAATCCCACAAGTCTTTTGTTGCCTGTCAAGTAAATTAAGAATGTGCTCAATTATGTCTGTTGATGCTGTTTTTGTTGACTTCCCTTCTCTGAAACCATGTTGTGATGAATGCAGTATACTGTACTTTGTTATAAAACTTACAATTCTATTCTTTATTATCATTTCATAGATTTTAGCAAATGTTGAGATCAATGATATTGGCCTATAATTTCCTAATTCATCCCTGTTCCCTTTCTTAAATATTGGCTTCACTTTACTTACTTTCAGTGAATCTGGAAATATACCTTCTTCTATCGCAGCATTCAGCATGTGTGTCAATGGTTTTAATATACATTCTCTGCATTCCTTTATGAGATGTGATGTAACACCATCCAAGCCAGAAGAGTGTTTAATTTTAAGTTGTTTTATTAGGTTTGACACTTCTGCAACTGTTGTAGGTATGAAAACCATAGTATGATTTGTATGTGGGGGGTTTAACAATTTACTTACTGCATTTGTTTTAGTTTGACTTATTAATTCGTCTGCTACAGTAATATAATATCTGTTAAAAGTATTGGCTACTTCTAGAGGGTTTGCGTTGCTTTTCCCACTCATCAGTGGGCAGATGTCCTCTGCCCGATTTGTTACTTTTCCTCTCTCTCCATTAATGAACGACCATAAACCTTTTGAGTAGTTCTTTCCCTTATCTATAGACATCCTGATGACTGATGCTTTAGTTTCTCTGATAAAACTACAGTACTCTTTCTTTTTTTATTTTATACAGTGTGTTGTAGGCCTCATTATTTTTTTGTTTGGAGAGGTCATAATACACTCTCAGATTATTTCTGGCATGGGTTACTTCTCCAGTCACCCAGCTTTTCTTTTTTTGTTGCTGTTTGACAAGCCTTTTACTAACAGGGCATGTAACATCATAATAATAATTGAATAAAGAATAAAACTGGTTCCATTTGGTGTTTGCATCTTTAGCTGCATATATTGTTTCCCAGTTTTCTGCCTCTAACATCTTTTTTAGCAGATTTATGTTATGTGGGTGGTTCTGTCTTCTCATCTCCCATATCTTCTGCACTGAATCACTAGTCTTTATATTTATGTCTATCATGATTGCAAAATGGTCTGCTAATGTGGAGTTTATTACCTGTGTGTCACAATAGCATGTAGGAATATTTGTTATTACATGATCAATAATAGTTTCACTATGCTTTGTTACTCTGGTTGGTTTATCTATTTTTATTTTTAGATTGTATATGCACAATAAGTCCAGTAGGGTCTTAGTATTGTCTGTATTTTTACTTGTGTCTATGTTCAGATCTCCTATAATGATCAAATAAGCATATGTTTTTGAGAGGTGTTGGATTATATCTTCCAGCTGTTCAAAGAAGGTTTTAATTATACCATTTGGTGATCGATACAAACCTAATACACAACATAAATTCCCAGCAATTTTAGTTTCCAGTGCTGTAGCTTCAAAGCTCAATTCTATAGCATATTTTGTTATATTTATGGCTTTAGTTGATTTATAGTTAGAAAAAATGGCAACCCCACCACCTTTATAGGAAGTTCTGCAAAAACTGGCTACTTTCACATAATTCTTCAAGTTGTAAATTCCTATGTGATTTTCTTTTAGCCCATGTTCTGTAACTCCTAGAATGTTTGGCCTATACTCCTGTAATATTACCTCTAGTTCCACTGTTTTATTGTTTATGTATTGAACATTTTGGTGAAGTATTCTAACAGTTGGCTTTAAATGTAATAGTTCCCCTTCCTGTAATATACTAAGCACTTCACTTGCTCCCTTTGCTTCTGGTACTATGCAGTGATTTTTTTCGGTTTGTGTCATTAAACCTGGATCGTATCTTTGTCCGTTGTTTATATTCCTCTCACTATTGTCACACTGGTATTTAAGATGGACAGTTTTACTTACATCTTTTTCCATGTTCTCTTTCTGCTTACTCGGTACCATAAAAAATCCTCACTTAGTGTAGCAGGTCTCATAGTTCTCAGGCATCTGTCTTGATTGGAAGCTGCTTCTGCTGTTGATCTTCCAGGCCTCAGGCACCTCTTCTGTGTGGTTGCTGTTGCTGGTGGCTCCTGTGCTCCCCGACTTGGTGACTGCCCTTCTTTGTTAGCTGCTGCGGCTAATGACCTTTGCATGTTTTCCTCACATACATTTTCATTGCCCTGAGGTAGTATTATGGGGTCTGCTGTTCTGGATGCTGTTGCTGATGACGACAGCTCTGCTGATGATTGTGGTGATTCTGCTGCTATTGGTTTATCTGACACTGCTGGTGAGAATATCTGAGCCTTTGCTTCTGCTACTGGTGTTTGTTGTAGCTCTACTGCAGATAATGATGGTTCCACTGTTACAGACAACTCTTGTTTTGGCGGAATTGGGATTGGAGACACTTCCATTACAGATGACTCATTAATAAATTTAAGTATTTCGGCACTAATAATCTTTTTCCCTTTTACGTTCATGTGGAGACCATGTCTTGTGAAGTGCTGTCTTTGAACACTGTTTATCTCTACGAAAGTCGTATTCTGGAAACCTCTACATATTTTCTCAAATAGCCTGTTTGCTGTAACAATCTCGATGTTTACGCACGAGTTTTCCATCAGATCGTGCCTCCTGGGGATACTAACAATGTAGAAATGCACTCGAGGCATCCTTTTGATTGTTTCCTTTAGGATTCTCGTTGCACGCCAAGTTTCATTACAGTAAACATCATTTGCGCCTCCTATTATGATGCAGCTGTTACCCGTCGTTAATATGTTGTCACTGTTTTTCAGAATTTCGCGTAATGGCGCGCCTGGTTTGATGATGCCTGTTACATTAAGGTCTGGGTCATTTCTTCTCATAATTTCCGTAACTCCTCTCCCATGACTATCTGCAAAAATATATGTCTGTTGCTTGTATCCTTGTTTATGCATAACGTGGTTGTTTACTTTTTTTTCCTTACGAATATTTACCTTGTGTTTTTCTCCGTTTAATCCACTTGTATATTTTTGTGTGGATAGTTTGTTCATATTTTTATCCATAGATGCACTATTAACACTTTCTTTTCTTGCGTTTAATTCACTTGTGTCTTTTAGTGATCAGTTCGTTCATATTTCTAGTTACAGTCGTACTGTTTACACTTTGTACATTTGGTTGTGCATACCTACGAATTTTATGGCTAGCATTAATGAGATCTTGTTGCCTTGACGATTCAGACAGTTCCCGTGTGGTTAGTACCAAATTTTCCATTGTTTTTATATATTTTTTTATAATGTCAAGTTCTTTTTGAAGTTCGTCATGCACGCTGTCTTCTATTCCCGCGTAGCACTTTTCACTCGCGATCTCGCGGCCGTTACACTCTATGTCACATTTACACTGGATTTGTAAATCTTCTTGAGCATAACAGCGTGAATGGCACCATTTATGTTTAAACACGCATATTCTAACTCCATTTAGCACTGTTTCGTCACAAACAATACACTTGATTGAAATTAAGTCCTCAAAAACTGCAGAGCGGTTTAAAGTTACGTGTACACTTGCCGCCATATTGCTGAAGGAGATCTACGAGACTGGGCGCTCTGAATTGCAAGTGAGCTGAATGTTATTGATGTCAAGGTTTCTTACACCTCGTCAAACAGAATTGAGAACAGAAAAGGAAGACGCAAAATTACGACGTTTAACTGCAGTAAATGTGTAGAGGAGCTGTCATTAGCAGGCAGTGCTGTGGAGCAATTCATTGCTGATGTGAAGACGAAGCTTCTTGTAAATCTCTAAAACGCTGTGTATGAAGCTAATTAGACAGGTTAAATGCAACAGCTGCACTTCATCATTTCGAGTGAAAAAAAGACTGAAGCTTGTGCAGTTCATGAATATTAAGTATCGCAGAATTACTGCTTCCGCAGCTCTTATCTGTCTTCAGGGACCTCAAGTCAAATTAGGAGCAAAAATGACATAAAAGAACTCTTTACTTGTAAAAATCTTGCAGTTGGTATAGTAAAATCCGAAAAAATGGGAGAGAATGATTTTCAGTGTTACATTTGAAACATCTGCTTGTCATTTGTAGTAAATAATTCGGTTCTTTTGTTGGATTCTTGGCCTGAAAATAATGAGACTCTCGTCTTTTGGACAATGACGAAAAGATTGTTAATATCATTAGGATTCCACCCAAAGTCAGACTGCTAATAGTGTGATTCAGCTACCCGATAAAAAAAATTTCAGCAGTGTAAAGCATCTTCCAGAAAACTGTCAGGCAATATAATTTTCGATAACTCTTTCTCATTTCAGATTTATCAGTGGAATAGCATTGTTCGACTTTCAGTTATTTCTTCATTTCCATTTTTCATCACCACATTTTACGAATTTGATCAAGTATGTCTCGTACACAGCACAATATGCAGAACAATGGCCTCGACCATTTCTTATTCCATTCCAGTTCTGTCTAAATAAAACTAGCAATTACTGTGAAGTGCCTGGATCCATTATTTTATTCTTTTGTCAGGTGTTCCCATCGAATGGAAAATGTTTCTTTTCATGATAAAAAAGACACTTCGCATTTTTGTGACGATTACAGGGAAGAAACATGGAACTGTCGCCACTGATGGAAGTCGTCTGTAGTGTAACATCATACACTGCCTTGGTTATTTTTTCTCTCCTAGTCACTTGTGTGACAACTGCATCTGCAACATCTTAGTTGTCGATATGAGCTGCAAGGTATCAGAAAAAGATATTTTTGTAACTATTTACTTGCTTACAATTCACGTATATATACTTTGGATTTCGTGCTAAGGGGAGCTACGTCCTCTTGTCATGGTTGTGTCTGATTATTCGCTTATTTACGCGTTGGGCAGGAAAGGCTGTACAAACCGCTGATATAAGTGATTCTTCCTGTGGCAAAAGTGAATAACATTGACATTTTTCAAAAAATGCTTGCAATGCTCCTTAGCAGCTAAAATGGTGACAGTGCATTTCTTTAGATGCATAGTACCTGTGTGTAAAACGTTAGAGTATATTTCGACATGTCGGTTTGGACCATTCCCTTGTTAGGTGTGATGCTTTTCCGACACTTTAAACAAGATGGTGTAGTTGTACCCTGGAAAGTTGCGTTTGCAGGTTGTATTCTGAATAAAGCAGAGGAGACTTACATGGTTGCTGTGTTTGAAGCGTTGATCACAGTGTGGGGCTTCACCAAGTTTAGATATTATCTTTTAGGATGCATAACCAAGGTTTATTCAGACCATAAAGTATTGCAGTTCTTAATGCCAGCAAGACTGAGACATGTATGATTAGCACGTTGGTCTCTTTACATTCCAGAGTTTAAATTTAAAACATCTATGTCCTGGGTTTGAAGAACCGATATGCTAACCTGTGGTTTAGTTGGATTCACCTAATTGAGCAATGAGGAGTTAAGTGAGAATTGACAGAACCTGATGAGTGTCCAACAAGTAGGTTTTGAAAATTGTATAGGGGCAGCTTTTTGAGCCTCGGGAGGGAGTAGGACAAAGACACTAACCTGAGATGGCTAGAAACCAGAATTAGGATTGTGGAAGAAACCACTTCACAGATATTTTTTTTTTGGTAAAAATATTTCATGGAACTACTTTGAAGGAGAACAGTTGGGTATTGTGCACCCCAGATGAAATAATTAACAAATTGATTTGCTATGAGGATTTGAGCTATGGCCACTAAGAGGAACAAAAGCGTTTCAAGAAACTGCGTGAATCAGAGCACTTCAACAATATGGAGACATGAACTAGGCATGTACCCAGCACTTGAAGTGTGTCAAAAGGCGAAGACTCCCACTTTTTAGCATAGGGCTCCTCTATACCCTATTATCCTGGTTCGTTAAAGAGAACTCGCAGCAACAGAATTGTCTGATCCCCTTATGAGGCCAACACATAAATTCCATTATTTATTTGTGGCAGTTCAAAGTATGTTACATTCACCCCATCGCAGAACACAACAGCGAAATCCGTGATAATTATATTCACCAGGCACTTCCTCAAAGAAGTCTGCCATATCCAGAAGGTTATGTTGGGCAATGAACCAAATTTTGATCAAAGTACTGGCGAAGCACCTTGGAAATAAGACGAATAAAACCGGTATTCATCAAACCCAGCCAACTGTATTAAGAAGGAATTATGTAAATTATTCATCATAAACTGCCACAAGTAGCAGTGTAGGAGGGGTTTAATCCTGATCGAGTTTCAAGGTGTTGTGAATGGCATCCCACTTGGGTCTACCGGTACGTTTCCTATAGCAGTACTGAAGAACCAGACACTACCTGATGGATAAGAGAGAGAGTGACTTCCCCACACGCAAATGAGAGCGACATGCAAAAATCGTTTGTATCATTAGTGAACATGCCCGGAAGGAGGCACTGAACAGGATATGTGGACAGAAGATACAGGTATATTAATGTAATCTAAGAGCAGGAGACAAAGTATTAATCAGATCTTACAGTCTACTGACAAAACACCACTTCTGTTCAATTAGTTTTCCAACATGTACGTCGGTCATTTCCACATACGAAGAGTAATCCGTAAAAACACTCTTAATTTTGAGACAATGAGAACAGGGATGTTGCAACATGTAACAAATATTAAAATATTAATGAAGCAAGTGTTCGTGTAAACATATAAAAAGCATTTCTGTCTGAAGTAATGTGTTTGTGTGTCAACATGATGTTTGATGTGGTGCACTTCCCTCTTTCTCATATGCGGGGTGGTAAGATACAAATGTCAGTGTTAATGAACAATTCGTGGTATGTTTATTTGGAGATATATTAATATCCTGAAGTGGTATACTTAGGAATATTTGGGAGGCAGTTTGGAGTGAATTCTTTTGAAAGATCAGGATTCGTAAGCATATATTTGGTGTGGAGTTCCGCAGAATGCACGTTGAGTTGTACTTTATGTGGATTTGCACCATCAGAGTACTGGAATTGACAACAGCTGGAAGCACCAGTTTTTTCTTTGTGGCCTAAGGAGGCTTGCTCATGCTGAGAGAGCACTGGAGAGCGCTTGAAAATTTTAGAGTGCAGAGGACGTCTTCTACTAAGATAAGTTGTGCAAATTGAGTAAAGAGATCCTGAAAGAAGAGGAGCTTTGGGATTCTCTACATCAGAGAAGCGGAGTGTATTGCTGCCACTGTTGAGACATGTTGTTAATAGATAGAGTGGAATGGAATGTGGGACACCTGACTAACAAGATGATGATGGGAGAAACGTGCTGCTCAAACAACTGAACGAGAGGGAATATAAACGACGATTTATTATTTGTCCACTTGTGTACTAATGAGGGAGAATAAAGTGAAGTGTACAGACCTAAAAGGCTCATGAAGTAAGGACACGTTTGAGCAATTCAGATTAGATGCTATGGATTAATATTGTGCGTTTATATCAACAGAATTAAACAATTTCCACCTAAATGTACAGAAAGATGTGTGTAAGTGATATGAAAGATTCTCGATATTTAACCTCCCAGTAGAAGGTGAGGATTATGGAGGGAGAAGAGAAACTGTGGAACTGAGAAATCTATTGTCTGACTACTTTCTTTG
Organism: Schistocerca serialis cubense; assembly: GCF_023864345.2. Lineage (NCBI taxonomy): Eukaryota > Metazoa > Arthropoda > Insecta > Orthoptera > Acrididae > Schistocerca > Schistocerca serialis. The sequence goes on from NC_064640.1 coordinate 166,055,195, forward strand.
ATGGTGAACGAGGAGATGTCAGTGTGAGGACTCGCAAGGAGAAACGCAGAAACGAGATGGTAAGTATGAGTGTGGGTAAGGTAAAGAAAAGTAAGGAAACTTTATCCATTGTTATGAGATGGGTTGTATGTAAGGTACATCAAGAAAAGTTTTTATTTTCTTGTTCCTGTGTTGTCGAATAACGACCATGAAATTCTGTGTGGATTCACCCACACGAGTCAGTCACTCCATGCAGTCAGTATGAGGGTATAATCCCTTGATTGCACAGGCATCAGGTCAAGTGTGATCTTCTGTTGCCTTGTTGTTGTTCTGCTCTAAAAGTTGTTCACAGGCCAGGGAACCAGCTGATTTCTAAAGAAGTCAGTGTAAATTTTCTGAATCGAATCCGATTACACCAAATCAGTAGATTTAGTATGGCTAAGTAGCACATGGCCAGGAAGCAAGCATTGTGCAGTTAGTTGGTCGACGGCATCCCTCTCGGCAATGAGGTACAATATTAGAAGCTGTTGAACACTGTATTTACTTACCTAACTTATGTAGGGTATACAGAAATGCTAAGGAAAGCCACAACATTCGAAGTATTTAAAGAAGGGGCAATTCAAGGACATACAAAACAAAATAGTTCCAGACACTACAGGGAACAATTAAGGGGTAATAACTAAGAGCAATACGGAAACTGTGGAACAATTTGTAGATGGGATAAGGAATATTAATCTATGTACCTATGAATTAGGACAGAATGCTGTAGTTAACGAAATTATTTTGCAAGAAGGCAAGGGTGCTCGATGCTTTGTAAGAGAGTTCCGTGAGGAAATGATATAATGTATACAGACAGGGGTCCAAGAGATCTGTGTTCAGCAGTGCAGTTAGCTATAGAGTGTGAGGAGATTGGACAGTGATTGCAGCTCATATAAATCGTTTCTGGTGTGGACAAATGGGGCTTGTAAGGAGGCAGTGTCGCTAGCCCCAGGGTGATGTGAATAAAGTAAGAGGAAGTAATGGTTTTAGAAGTAGAGGAACAGGGAAAAATAAGATGTGAAACACCAATGGAATGGGAACCCCAGGTCCACCTACGGTCATTCCCAGTAAAATTGGATACTATGAAATCCTATGCAGAGGTGGATTGTGTGATTAGAGGAATAGCAAGAAAAAAGCGTTGCAGGATATTGTTGGACACAGGGGCAGATGTGTCGGTCACCAGTAGTGAAACTTGAGCAATGGTACCCACCACAGTACAGATTGAGTGGAGTGAGGGATAAAGATGTCACATGATCAAGATAGATGGACATAAACTTTTGCCTGGATATGGTTCAATTTAAACAATGTGTAAGGATTGTGCCACACATGAGTGAGGGCTACAACATGATTCTAGGATTATATTTCTCATACCAGCATTGTGCAATCGGTCTTTGACAACAAAGGGTGGAACTAGACAGAAAAATGTTTCACTTAGGTGGAGCCATTGCCAGTGTAGCGATGTTGCTAAAGATGAACTAATTAAGCCGTGAACGACTACACTGAGACTTGATTTGCACTATTGTGTATCTAAGGCTGCTGGGAAATCACTTTGGGTCACTGTTGATTATAGCTTGCCGGTAGGGATTTTATGTGTGGTAGAATCGTTAGAAGAGAATGAAGTATTAGATTAGATGGGCTGCTTAATTAAAAGAGGTATTTTACTTGTACAAGAAATAAAGGGTGCAAAAGTAGGTACCTGTTTCTATAGATAATTTTAGTGCAGACGACATAGATTTAACGAAGGGGTTGTTACAGGGCTGGATCTAGGAATTTTACGAAGGGTGGCAAGCTTAAATTTGATGCCCCTTTCCTCACTCCCAATCACAAAGATCAAAAAAATTTTAGAGTAATTTGGGTAAATATATTTCGACATAAATGTCGGTATCTGACAACATTAACTTTTTTTATTCAATGAATTAAGGTCAAAGAAAACAAACATAAACAATTTTAAAATATACAAGAATATACCATAAATCTCATACAATAATCAATTTAAAATTTCGATTTCCGAGCTTTTTTGGCTGCAAAAACGTTCATGATATCATCATAGTTTATGGAAGCAGCTCGTTTGTGACTGTGGAGATTATAATGAGATTTGTTAATCTTTGTTGAGCAGTCACGCTCCTCAAATGAGTTTTAATTAGTTTCAGCTTGTTGAAACTTCTTTCTCAGGAGGAAACAGAAACTGGTATGGCAAGGAATATTCTTAAGGCCATAGTAATTTTGGGATACCCCTCTACCAATTTATTTTTATAAATTAAACTTAATGTGGATGAAGCAGTGGCATTTTGCAAGTCTCTCTCTATTGCCTGGGCATGGTGTTTGAAACTTTCAATTTCAAAAATAAATTCTTCCTTGTTTAGATCTTCTTTGTAGGTATCAGACAGTTCTACTGCTTTGACCTTTAAGTCCTCCACTTCCATATCTTGAATTGGGACACCACACAGAAAAGTAAATTTTGCACTAATGTTCTCCAGTGCAGTAAACCGGGTAATCAGCTCCATTATCACTCTGTCAATTATTCCTAACAGGGACGTCCTGAACAAATCTTCCTATGAATGTTTGGATACTTCATCCTCACAAAGCTCATCGATCAGTTTTTTCTTTCTTCTGGTTCTTTTTTCTGAGAATTCCATTGATACCTCATTATCTTCTGCTATCACTTTGGCCTCAGAAATAGCTTCAGAGGTACAAGAGCCTCTGGAAGTTTTCAGAAAGTTCAAAAGGCCTTGAATGTTTGGAACAGTTTTATCAATTGTAAGGTCATCTCTTTGCAGAAACTGATTAACATGATCTACTTTTTTCAATATTGCATACCAGAAACAAATTAAGGTGATAAATTTGAGTTTTCTCATTTTTTTTAAATAGACCTTGCCTCTGTTTTTGTTTCTGGTGTTGAGTATTTATAAGTTTCAATTTCTTCCAGAGCCTTTACAACAGTATGAAAATGCTTATAAACTGCTTCAACTGCCTTTACTCTTGCAGACCACCTAGTCTTGCTCTGGGGCTTTAATGTTGTGGGTACATGTTTTTGTAAGATTTCTCATCTTGATGTGGAACCCAGAAAGAATAAATACAAATGGTGGACAGTTCCAAAAAACGTTTTGGCTCCAGAAGATGTGTCAGCTGCGTGTGCTCCAATTAAATTTAAAGAGTGAGCAGCACATTGTACGAAATAGGCCAGGTTAGTCTTCTTAAGTATTCTTACCTGGACCCCTTTGTACTTTCCAACCATGTTTGCCCAATTGTCATAAGACTGACCTCTGCAGTATTTAATGTTAAACCCATATTGTTCCATTTTTTCAGTATTTCTTGACTAATACCTTCTCCTGTTTTGTCTGCAACTATAAAAATGTCAACAAAACTTTCCACAACGTATGAGTCATTTGCCATGACATAGCGAACTACTTGAGTCATCTGCTCATTGTGGCTGATATCTGGAGTGCAGTCAAACATCAATGAAAAGTATGTAGCATCTAAAATATCTTTAATTTTGTCTTGTCTTATTTTGTCGGCAATCAAGTCAAGGAACTCATTTGTATATGTTTGGAAAAATAGCTAATCTGCTCTTTCTTGTGACGCTGAAAATGCAGACGAAGGGGGACACTATGGTGTGATATAAGATCAATGGTGTTTAGAAATTTCTCACTCTGTGGATCACCAACTTCTTTTGTTTCTCTAAACGGACTTCCTTGCTTTGCTACAAAAACGACAGCATCAATATTACAGTACAACACTGCTCTCCAGTGAGATTCCCCTTTTTTTATCTGGTCTTGGAGCTCTTTATCAATGCCTCTCCTTCCACAAGAAGACTCTAGAGCCTTCCAAGAGCAAAAACAAAATTTATGGTTTGGTGAATTTTCATTTTCACTAAGCTTTTTTCAAATTAACAATCCCTTCCTCTTTAGCTAAGAATGATTTTGACTCCGATTCTGAGACTAAGTGACAAGATAATCTGCATGGAATACAGTATAAAGCGTTTTCGCTCTCACTATGATCTAGTCATGGTCTTTTTAACTTTTGTTCCATTTTTCAACTGATTTAGACACCAACCTTTTCTTAAATTGTGACCTTCTCTATAGCTCTTACTGTTGTCAGGATCACGTTCGTTTTCTGCTGTCATTTTCATAATGTTACATCTTTCAAAGTCAGAAAACCTCTTCGGCCATGTACCAGGATCCTAACGATCAAACTGAAACTCAGAAGTTTCATCCTTTTGCTGAACACTAGCTGATGTTCCAGGAAGTAGTGTTTCACATCCCTTCATAGTGTCGTCTATTACCTTTGTACTCGGGCTATTTTCGGTTTCACCTGAAACCAAAAAATATATAATCCATGCTGAACTTTTACTGTCTCTGAGTAATTTGTTTACATCCTTCTCTGTTGTGGTTGTGTTACAGTAACTGTAAGGGATTGATCCCTGAGCCAATCCATATGAAGTGGTCCAGTGAGGATTGCTTGACCATTTTTAAATATTTAGTAATGTATGTATTGCATTTTAATCTGTACATTTTATTCCAAAGAACTGATAGATAGCCACAATAGTATGAATGCAACATTAAGGAGCTTCCTAAGAAAAAAAACCTTCCAAAATTATCTGCCCCAAATTCTGCCTCCGGGTGCAGCTGCCCCCCCCCCCCCCCCCCTAGATCCGACCCTGGGTTGTTAATAGCTAATGTGGATATTCTGGAGGAAGAAGAGTGGAACATGAGAGGTTTCAGCCATGGACAGTCTCCAGACGCCATTGAAAATGCGTTATGAGGGAAAGTTATGCACCTAGAGGATGCAATAGGGAACAGATGGAAAGATTACTTGTGGAATTTAAGGATTTATTTTTTTCAAAAGGACCATTATCAGCTATGTATATTACGCAGCACTGCATATCAATGGGAAATGAATCACCACTCTACTGCAAACCATACAGAATACCTAGGTACTTACAGCCAATTTTGGAGGAATTTGTCGATTAAAAGCGGAAAAATGGACTAATTGAAGAAAGTAATAGTCCATGGGCGGCAGGAATAGTCACTGTGCCAAAAACAATAACGGATGGAACACGAAAATATAGGTTACAGACACCTAAATGCAAAAATTGTGATGGACGACTACTCTTTCCTAAATATTACATAAATCTTGGATCATTTACGGCAATGATAATATTTTCCAACAATGGATTTGACGAGTGGTTATCACCAGATATAGGTTCAAATGGTTCAAATGGCTCTGAGCACTATGGGACTCAACTGCTGAGGTCATTAGTCCCCTAGAACTTAGAACTAGTTAAACCTAACTAACCTAAGGACATCACAAACATCCATGCCCGAGGCAGGATTCGAACCTGCGACTGTAGCGGTCTTGCGGTTCCAGACTGCTGCGCCTTTAACTGCACAGCCACTTCGGCCGGCACCAGATATAGGTTTCTGGCACTCAGAGGACACTACCAATTCAGAAGACTGCCATTCAGATTAAAATGCACCTGCAACGTTTCAGAGGTTGTTGGATGGAGGTTTACAACCATGTCAGTACTAAGTTATCTCAGTGACATAATCGTCTATGGGAGTGATATGGAACAGCATATGCATCAATTAAGGGAAGTATTCCCAAGGTTACAAGCAGCAAAGTTGACACTGAGTACAGGAAAGTGTAATTCTGTGATGGAAGAGGTAGCATACCTTGGTCATATACTAAGTAAACATGAGGTTAAGACAGACTCAAAATTAATTAGAGCTGGATGTGAATGTCCTGTGCCAGAATCTATAAAGGAGTTAAACTCATACTCAGGACTCGCGAACTACTACCGCCGCTTCATAAAAGGATTTGTGGATACTGCCAGACAGTTGACACAGTTGTTAGAAAAGGGTACAAAATTTTTGTGGTCAGAAGAATGCCAGCATGCTTTTGAGGAGGTAAAAGGAGCTTTAACGTCGAGTCTGATATTGGTATTTCCCGATTTTAATAGAGAATTCGTTTTATGATGTCATGCATCAATCCGTTCACTTGACTGTGTGTTGTCACAAGAGATAGAAGGGGTAGAACATCCAGTATCTTATGCATCAAGAGAACTAATAACTGCGAGCCAATGGGACCTACTTTCGATCTGTCTTCCGCGGTTTCAGGGATAACTCACCTGAATATTTCGCAGCCTCGTTTGTATTTGCCAGAGGAGCTCATGGAAGTGCTACCTGCCACAGATCTAACCAGCTTAAATCAAACTCTAGGGCAGGAAGTAATAAACACGCTTCTGAACCAGCAGGAGAGATGAGTCTCCCTGGAAACCTTGTTGCAGCATGTAAATTTATATCAGGAAAATCAGTGCTGGAATGATATAACATTGATTATTGTCATACCAACTATGGTAATGACATTGCCTGCTGAGTGTAGTCCTTGTTTTTGTATCTAGAAGATGCGGCACAAATCTGAATTTGGAGCCAGCTCTCATTCAGATTCTGTTGGATTGGATACCTCAGGCATAAAACCAGCAAAAGGAATATGAATGCACAAGGGGATAGTATTAAGAATAATTTATTCATTTCAGCTTCTAAGTTGGGAATAGCGAGTAGAAGTTATTGTGCAAGACGCCTAGCAATGAAATAAGTTCTGTGGGGTCTGAGTTAAGAAGCAGTGCAAGGGATCCTGTAGAAATGTGGTGGATTAAGTGATAGGGTTAAGATAACCAATTGCTAGAATAATTCTTAAAAGGCGAAACAGGGCCAGAAGGCCCAGTCACCAGTAACTCTAGTGTAAATAATAATCTAGTTTTGACGACCTGAGGGACCGGGTCTTGCTAAAAAGCAGGGCAACGTAGCGTATCGACAAGATTCGGTCAAAATTGGTCGGCCTGTAGTCAGATAGCGAGCTTAAGGATATCATCTCAGTTATGCGACTGGATTCATGATTTACTGTGAGAGGTCACAGTTCATATTAATTGATGGAAAGTCATTGATTAAAACAGAAGTGATTTCTCGTGTTCCCCAAATTAGTGTTATGGGTCCTCTTCTTTTCCTTATCTATAAAAATGATTTAGGAGACAATGGGAGCAGCCATCTTCGATTGTTCGCAGATGATGCTGTCGTTTATCGTCTAGTGAAGTCATCAGAAGATCAAAACAAATTGCAAATTGGTAATTGACCCTAAATAATGAAAAGTGTGAGGTCATCCACATGAGTGCTAAAAGGAAGTCGTTAAACTTCAGTTACGTTATAAATAAATCAAATATAAAGGCCATATTTCAACTAAATATCTTGGAATTGCAATTACAAACAATTTAAATTGGAAAGAACACATAGAAAATGCTGTGGGGAAGACAAACGAGAGACTGTGTTTTATTGGCATAACATTCAGAGATTGTAACAGATCTACTAGACCTAGAGACACTGCCTACACCATGCTTGTCCGTCCTCTTTCGGAGTACTGTTGCGTGGTGTGAGATCCTTACAAGATAGGATTAATGGAGTACATAGAGAAAGTTCAAAAAAGAGCAGTATGTTTTGTATTATCGCGAAATAGGGGGAGAGAGTGTCGATGACATGGTATGGGATTTTGGGTGAACATCATTAAAATAAAGCAGTTCCTTCTCACAAAATTTCAATCGGCAACTTTCTCCTCTGAATGTGAAAATATTTTCTTGAGACCGACCTAGATAGGAAGAAACGACTATCGTAATAAAATAAGAGGAATCAGAGCTCTCACAGAAAAATGTAGGTGCTCGTTTTTAATGTGCACTGTTCTACATCTTCATCTACATCCATACTCCGCAAGCCACCTGACGGTGTGTGGCGGAGGATACCTTGAGTACCTCTAGGTTCTCCCTTCTATTCCAATCTCGTATTGTTCGTGAAAAGAAGGATTGTCGGTATGCCTCTGTGTGGGCTCTAATCTCTCTGATTTTATCCTCATGGTCTCTTCGCGAGATATATGTAGGAGGGAGCAATATACTGCTTAACTCCTCGGTGAACGTATGTTCTCGAAACTTCAACAAAAGCCTGTACCGAGCTACTGAGCGTCTCTCCTGCAGAGTCTTCCACTGGAGTTTATCTATCATCTACGTAACGCTTTCGCGATTACTAAATGATCCTGTAACGAAGCGCGCTGCTCTCCGTTGGATCTTCTGTATCTCTTCTATCAACCCTATCTGGTACGGATCCTACACTGCTGAGCAGTATTCAAGCAGTGGGCGAACAAGCGTACTGTAACCTACTTCCTTTGTTTTTGGATCGGAATAATAGAGAATTATTGTAAAGGTGGTTCGATGAACCCTATCCCAGGCACATAAGTGTGATTGCAGAGTATCGATGTAGATGTAGATGAAAAAATACGCCAGAGTGAAAGTGAGTTGGAACGGAGTCAGCTGCAGGCAAGGAAGCATGTTATGCGTTGCGAAGCAAAACACAGCTGACAGACATTGTGAAGCAGAGGCAGCTGGGTGTGGTACAGCAATAACTGATGCTACAATGTGCTAGAGGAAATACAGAAGCCTTTCCTCGCTTGCCACAATGGAAGTGTCCAGAGTAAGTGCCTTACACTCTAAACATAGTCTGGATGGTACAAGTACTCAGCCATTGATGTACTAAAATATTCTCGTCTCAGTATCACAGCCTACACCACGAGCATGTGACAACTGGAGCGACATCCCGGAATGCGGTACAGAATCCGCTCTTCGACCATGGGACGGGGCAGCCTGGCCTGAGTCACGAGAGAGCCGTTGCTGGGGCAGGGAATTGCCCACCTCCTGGAGGGAGGTTACAGCCATCGTCTGCCACACGCTGTTCCAGCTGGGGACTTCGCTGATAGTAGCATTCGAGTGACGCAACACTCGGCCCCCCCTCTTTGCGCGGTCAGCAATGACAAATATCTATTGTTTCGCACGAGAGAGAACTGGAGCCTCCATCAAGCCGTTCCTGGTGTATTACGGCCAAGTAATTAAACATATCTACTGCCGTCGTAAGGCCTTATAGCACTCTCCATGGGTGACAATGCGAAGGGACATCTAACACACCGATGGAACCAGTGGTTAGGGCTTCGAATTAATAGGCATTTTCCTGTGTTAAAGATATGATTCGGTTTCCCGTTATTCTGACTGATTATAGCATTTAAATAGCATTTACGATCAATGTTCTCACAAAATATCTCTTATTTTTGTGTAATAAAAGCTTAAAAATCATTAAATATCGAGATTTGGTCATGTGATCGAAAATGCTCTGCTATTGGCTGACGTTCCAGTGACGCCACAGGCTAGGAATACGACGAAGCTATCCATGTGTTGTAGGAGCGATAGCCGAAGTAACGATGTTTTTACGCACCTTTCCTTGCAAACAATTCATCCACTTAGTGATGGAAAACGCAATTACAATTTTGAAATAACAATAGAAGGGAATTTTATGAACGCTGATTGTGGAAGCCTCGGTTGATGCGCTCATGCCCCACCCATTTCGAGTGGCGGTATGAGCAACAATGGTCTCTGCTCTTTGCAACATCATTAAACTCGCTCAAAAGTAAGGAGCTGCAGAAATTTTTCAAATGAGTCCGTAGATTGTAACTGGAGTGTCGACTACCAGTCACGAGCTACGACCCAAAGCACAATAAAATTATTCTTACCAAAACTTAGTGCTGATTTCCTCTGTAGAAAACACTCAGCAGAGGAACTGTTCGTAGCAGGCGTTCAGTAGCGCAATGGATAGTGTATGTCCCTAAAGATAAGTAGGTCATGTCTTGGAATCCTGCAAGGGTAATACATTTTTAAAAGTTTTACACGAAAGACGAAAATAGGGTAAGCAAGAACTGATTGTAGCTTGTTTCGATTGTGGAGGTATTATAGACGGGGTGATTCTTACCACTGTGTACAAACTTTCGGGACTGATCGATGAGAGGATACAGAACAAAAAATTCCAATAAACGTATGTCCGGAAATGCATGGTTTCCATGCTAGAGACCATTTATTCTATCACACTTTGTTACAGGGACTGCGGTACAATATGCAATGTACCACGCAGCCACAGTTACAGTATGCATGGTTTCCTCCTAGAGGGCGGTACTGTTCCTTCTATGTCACGCCCTAGCGCCCTCTCCTACCACAGTACTTGTTGTGTTATGTCCGATGCACTTCTATTCCAGACTCACCTTGTAGTTGATGTTATAAAGCATTGCACACAGTGGTTCCATATTCGAATTGAGAGCTTGCCGACATGGTGTTTATTTACGGAAAGCGAAATGGCAACAGATGGCAGGCAGCAAGATAGTATCAGGAGACCTATCCCCACTGACAACAACCACAGTATTCAATGTTTGCGACAGTGTTTTGCCGTTTGTCTGAGACAGGGCGTTTCAGCAAACAGGAAATCATGAAGGACATACCATAAACGTTCGGTCGTGACTTCCAGCCCACTTCGCCATTAATGTCCGTACGCATCTCAATCACGTCTTCCTGTTCAATGGATCGGACCAGGAGGACGTCATCTTATAAAACTCGACCATCTACCACTATAACAACTGAGCTACCGAATAAGTGAGACGTAGTTGGGAAAACGACAATTTTCACTATTAGTTTAATTTCGTTGAATGACGTCATACTTCATTGTAACAGTGGGAGAGCATACCTGGGAGGTAAGTTGATGTTAATTTCACAGTGCAACACATTTTTAATTTTTTAGTGAACGTGTGCGTCGACATGATGGCAGTTTACCAGTACAGTGCAACCACATTTTATCCATCTTCTCATTCCCTAGGACACACAAGGACAACTTGTCAGGAGTTTTTATAGATGTATTTGTACAGTGTGGTACTACACGCCTTTTCTATCCCATTTTCCGGAACGTACATTCCAAAACAAGGCATCACTGTGAATTAGCATTATGACAGTAGGAGCAGCGAGCTAGCCAGTGATGCCATTGGCATCTCACGACTCAAATGGAGCGTTTTAGCGGACCTTCAAATTATATTAATTTCATTTCCGTTTTTATAAAAGAATACTGAAATTCAACTGAAAAAACGGATGTTAGGAGGATAAAAAGACATGATTAGTCATTTAAGACAATTTCCAGAAGAGTCAAATACCCTACTATGATCCTTGTGTTTTGCATCCTTATTTCAAACAGTTCAGATCAAGATGGGCCATCATTATTTTTTGGTGGGATGAGAGCTGAAGTATGCAAAATACGGCCTCAGCTGTGTATGTCAGATGTTGCTGAACCATTTTCCAACGCTTGGCTTCCACAGATAGAAGAGTCGATGAGAAATTTGTTGCTCATCGCATAGTGACAAGGTATGGAGAAAAGATGAATGCACGAAAATAAAGTTGAAAAAAAAAAAGCTGAAGTGTATAATATAATGGGAAATCTGACGCAAAAGCGATAAGTTCTTTCTATTAAAGAACTTAGAATTATAACAGTACAAAATGATATTAAGTTGGAATCAGGTCACCAGCAGAGAACAACCATGTCATATAACATACATAATAGAAGACCTTTCTTTTGAAAATGAGTTTAACTTCGGTGTGTTTTTATATTTTTTCAATGAAAGTTGTTGGCTATCGACAAGCTGATTTTGTGTTGCGCGCCACGCAAAAATCACTGAGATTCGGATTTCCTGCCTGTGCTCGCCTCGCTCCATAACCCCGAGCTGTAAATGCACGTCAGGGTCCAAACACAGGAGTTAATTTCGCAGAATTGTACAGTATTATGAATTTTAAAACTCTAATTTACCCTGTACCTTAAAATATACATTGACGTATCAAATACCGCTCTAAATAAAGTTCGAAGGATGAGTAAATAAATAAAAAGTCGATGGCTGTGAATAGTATCGATTGAAAGTCGTACTAATGTCGATTAAATACGAATATTGGAACGAACTGTCAAATTTTTAAAAAAACAATGTTTGTGGTTGACTTGTTTATTTTTATTTTGGCATTGAGTGTGGTGATGTCAGATTGTTACCAAGAATCAGTGCGGTGTGTTGATGAAGAAAATAATGCAGTTGACTGGTGAGATTTGTGGGAAAATGTAACGGAACACTAGAAAAGTCACCCTTTCGCCAGTGGTGTCTGAGTCACAGGCTCGGCGAAACTCACATTACATATTTAAGTTTTGAATTTATTATGATTTGAAAGTTTTGAAACAGAGTATGTACGAGCTGAAAGTTAAATTAATTGGCACACTAAATTCTGAATGGAAGTTCATTCAAATTGTCCGCACCAAATAATCTTATTTGAAAAAACTGTAGACAGAACGATATGCAGTGTCTATTTCACTAATGTTTTGTGTAAGAACGTAAAAGAAACTGAGTTTAACGACCAGGCTAACGGTGGCGCGATCATTATGTTCTTTTGTGGAGACATTGCCGGATGGCTTAGCTCGGAGACTACCGTAAAAGTGCCATACGACACTGATGGCTTTGGATTCACAAACATCATCAGGGATTGGTAATTGCTGAATGAGGCAACACAGTGTTTCACACTAGACTATCCAACAGATGGAGTGCGACAAAATAAAAAAAAAAAAAAACCATCCAGACGTCCACATGTAGATTCTCTATGGTTTGCCTAAAGATTTAAGGTTAATGCTAGAATGGCTTCTTTGTAAAAACACAGTACATTTCCTTCACAATCAAGCTGAAGTTTTGCTCCATTTCCCGGGTCAACTGAACCTACTGATACTGAATGTCTGCTTCATCCTGAAATATATGGATGGTGTGTTTCATACATGCACAGGCAACATGAGAACAGAACACTGACAATATTTCGTTTGTGTCTCGGTTAGTTCTTGGAACATAAATTGTGATGACAGTCTGATCTGTACTATAGCCTTAAGTATAGGCTAGGTCAGAGGTCGACAGTTTGGTGCTGAGTTGGCAAAGGAGTGTTGAATGCTTCGGTTAATCCACGTTATCTTCCTGCCTGCCTTTTTCCATCTGCCGGTGTTATCCAAAGACCCAGTCTAACATTGCCAGTGATCTCTTGCTGCTGTAACAGTTCAGTACTCTTTAGAGTATACTATCATGCCCCAATAATAGAATTAACCAGTATGCTGTGTTTAATATCTACTCGTTTTTGCACAGTACTCTTTACTGTGGATCATCTACTTTCTTACTAGAGAACAGCCTCAGTTTCAGGTGGCATAGGAATTATTGTTACAAGCATTAAAACTGTAGATTGTATGTGCAGTCTGTCACACGTTTACGGAGTTTACTATTTAATTTAGTTATATCCATGTGCAGTGAATCTTATTTCCAGTAATTTGCTGTGATTATATCATGTTTCATTTTATTTATAAGATAATGTTTTTTGCATTGAAAATATGGTTACATGTTGGCTGTTTATGTGTTAGCTTTTTACGTAAATCTTGATGTATATTTAAATTTAGCATCTGAGTCTATTAGGTCCACTACAGTTTCTCATAAATGTAAACAACCTTCTGTCTATTGTACATACAGTAGAATTAGTTCTTTTTGCGGATGACATTAGTACTGTAATCAATCCAAACGTGTACATACAGCAGTAGAAAAAATTGTGAATAATGCTCTTAAAACTATTATCAAGTGGTTTTCTGTGATTGGTGTCACTCTCAATTTCAAAAAGACACAAATATTTTGTGCTGCACATGTAGGTGTACTACACCAATGATAAGTGTAATTTGGTGAGAAAATAATAACTTGGATAGAAACACCCAAATTTTTATGTGCCTATATTGATGAGAACTTAAACTGGAAAAACACACATTCTTGAACTCTTAATCATTGCAAATTTTGGGGAGACAAATTGTTAAGTTGGCGTATTTTGTGTCCTTTTCATTCAGTAATGTCGTATGGAATAATGTTTTGGGGTAATTCGACTTTAAGAAGGAAAGTTTTCGTTGCTCAAAAATGTGCTGTAAGAATAATATTCCATGCTCATCCACGATCATCTTGTTGACATCTAGACTACTGCTTCGCAGCATATTTATTCCCACATGAAGTTTGTTGTAAATGATCCACTGTAGTTCAAAAGGAACAATGATGTGCATAATTACAATACCAGAAGGGAAAATGATATTCATTACTCCACATTAAGGTATTCTTTAGCACAAAATTATGTATTGCTACCCTCCCCCACTGCCGTTCTAGCTTTCAGTTTGGTACAGATTTAAACATAAGGCTTAACTATCAGCCAATTTGTTAGCACAACCAGATATTCTACTTTCACATCTGTTGGCTTTACCAACTCACAACCAGGTTGTCACTTTCCAACATAACATACACCTTGGGCTGTGCTACAGACCAGTCTGTCGCCACAACCACGATTTCATGGAAGGGGGGCGGGGGGGCAGTGCAGTACCACTCTTTAACCCAAAAAGATGGGCACAATGCTGCTACTAAAATTTTTAATCACTTACCCAGTGATACAAAATGTCCAACAGACAGCAAAGTTAAATTTGAAAACAAACTGAGAAAATTTCTCCTTGACAACACCTTCTATTTCGTAGATGATCAACTTATAGCTATTTTTACACATGAATGTGTAATGTGGAAATAAAGTGACTATTTCCACATCATTATGATTAATTGTACAAATGATCCATGGAACATGAGAGTGAATAACTTCAGAAACCCCCATATTGGCTAGAAGTTGTCAAGTATTGATGATTTCCGTTTTTTGATGTTATTCTCATTGTATATCCTTAACTTACAGCAGAAGTCAAAAAAATGTTCTTATGACTCCCTACTTATCTCAATTTTATGTGAGAGTAAGGTTATGAGTGCTAATATTATTTTAAAATTAGGGGCAGTTTGTAACACAAACTTAACAAGAGATTAAATGCACTGCTAGGTGGATCTCATTATGCTATGTTCGCACTGACTGAGCTATGCAGTTCACTTTCACAACTTCAATTCTGCTAGTTCATCTCTCTTACTTTCCAAACTTCACAAAATCTCTCCAGAATACCTTGGTGGACCCACACGTTTGGGAGAAATATTCATTCTGAAAAAACCCCAAGTCAGAGGTTAAGCTCTTTCTTTAAAATATCTTTCCTCCAGGAGCACTAGTTCAGGAAGGTATGCAGGAGAATTACTGTAAAGTTTGGGAAGTAGTAACAAGTAGAAGAATTTTAACCATTACATTCTGTAGATCTCGGGGGAGGGGGGAAGTACCCTGCAGTTGGAATAAATCGCAGGCCACACTCATCTACAAGATAGATAGTAGTAGTGATCTAAAAAAAAATTGTCTGATATCATTGTTATCTATCTACTGCAGAATCCTATAACATATTCTGAGCTCAAACTTACTGAGATATCTCAAACACAGTGACCACCTCTGCACTAACCTGTACGGATTCTGAGAACATTGCTCACGTGAAACCCAACTTGCACTTTTCTCACGTGACATCCTGAAAGCCAGGGATCAATGTGGTCAGGTTGCTGCAGTATTTCTTGACTTCCGAAAAGCATGTGACTTGATACCAAACTGATGATTAGTAACAAAACTATGACACTATAAAGTAGGGTCTGTTGAACAGAATTTGTGATGAGATTGAAGATATCTTGGTAGGGAGGGCGTGGCAATTTATTTTGGTCAGCAAATCGATGACAGGTGTAGTATTAACAGCAGTTGTGCCTCAGGGAAGTGTGTTGGGACCCTTAGTGTTTGGGTTGTACTTTAATGAATATTACTAGTGGCCTCAGACTTTTTACAGATGAAGCAGTTAATTATAATGAAATGCTGTCAGAAAAAACTGCACAAATATTTGGTCAGTTTCATAGTTGTACTTGATTTAACTATTCAGAAATGTAAAGTTGTACTCTTCAAAAAATGTGAAAACATAATATGCTGTGACTGCTATATCAGTAGGTCACCATTGGAATCTGTCAACTAGTACAAATACCTGAGATTAACAATTTGTAGGGATATGAAATGTAATGATCTCATAGGTTCTGTTGTAGGTAAAGCAGGTGGAGACTTTGATTCATTGGTAGCAAAATGGGAAAAGACACTCAGTCTTCAAAGGAGACTGCTTTATTTACTTATTTTAATTTTTCTAATTAAGCATCCATTCCTCAAATCTTTGATATATGATATAGCTCACTTTGTGCATAAGAACACAGTTTTTAATGGATGTTACATAAAATAAATAATTTGAAGCACACGATACACGACAGCAAATAATTGAAAAATAATACATTAAAGTAATAGTACAATCTAACATAGAGTACAATAGACACAAAAGCAATTTTGGATACATAATACAAAAACTGAAATAATTCAAATTTATGTCAACAGATATTCATTTACAGTCTAATAGCAGCTGCCTTGCAAATGTGTTTTTAAAGCCACTTTGAATTTTTGTTTTTCTTTTATTTTCTTAATGTGATGGGTAAATTTATTGTAAAGCTTTTGCCAGTTTTCAGTGGTCCATTTTGTCTGAATTCTGGTTGCATACTCACTGTGCAGGTCTGATTTTTGCCTGATGTCATATGTGTGGATTGCTTGATTTGTACATACTAAGTTGTGTTTAACTTCTGAAATTTTCTTGATGTAAGTAATTATCTCAAGAATGTACAGGCATGGCAGTGGTAGTATTGGGAGTGCTTTGAAAAGGGGTTTGCAAGAGTTTCTGTGCGTGGTATTTTCAATTGCTCTAATGGTTCTCTTCTGTGTTATAAAACAGCTGTGATTCCGCTTGGCCATAACACACATTTTTTTTATCTTTCTTTTGTTGTACACCTAGCAAGTATGTATTTTTATGTCATAACATATTGCGCTAGCTTGTTGCTGATGTTTAGATTAGATTAGATTAATACTAGTTCCACGGATCATGAATACGATATTTCGTAATGATGTGGAATGAGTCAAATTTTCCAATACATGACATAATTAAGTTAATTTAACAACATACTTAAGTTAATAAAACAACTTTTTTATTTTTTGTGTTTTTTCATTTTTTAATATTTTTTTTCTTAATTTATATCTAAAAATTCCTCTATGGGGTAGAAGGAGTTGTCATTCAGAAATTCTTTTAATTTGTTCTTAAATACTTGTTGGTTATCTGTCAGACTTTTGATACTATTTGGTAAGTGACCAAAGACATTAGTGGTAGTATAATTCACCCCTTTCTGTGCCTGTGTAATAAATGTGTGTGTTCCACTTTATGTTATCCTGAATCCATATTCCTAGAAATTTTGTCGAGTTTACAGTTTTTAATTGTTTATTAAATAGATTTATGGTGGGGGTTAATGATGTTCGTTTTGTGTGGTATGAAGGTGCATTGCAACAGTTTTTTCTGTGTTAACAAAAATATTGTTATTGGTGAACCATTTTGCAATGTGTGCAGTGCAGTTTTGTACTTCATTACGTAGTTCTGCAGTAGTTTCGCCTATTATCAAAACATGTGTATCATCCACAAATTTTATATATGTTTGGGTGTTTCTGGATATGTCTAGGTCATTGATAAATGTCAAGGACAGCACTTGGCCCAAGATAGAACCTTGGAGCACACCATACTTAATTTCTTTTCCTGTAGAGTGTCAGAAGTTTTCTTTCTGATGCATGATTTCCACTATCTGCTCTCTGCTTTTCAGGTATGATGTTACCCAGTCATGTACCAAGACCCTGATTCGTACATATTCTAATTTTTGAAGCAATAAGTTGTCTATCACATTAAAACTCTTGTGAGGTCCATAAATATTACTGATACATGTCCTTTCTGGTCTGTTGCGGTCAAGGCTCCATTTACAAAATCAAAAATAGCAGTTTCTGTCAACAAAACACTTATGTAACCCCCTCCCCCACCTAAAATATTGCTAAAGTGTGTGGACCTGTACCAAATAGATATAATGAGGGATACTGGACAAACACAAAGGAGGGCAGCACAAATAGTGACAAGTTTGTTTGACCCTTGTGAGAGTGCATGGAAATTCTGGAAAACCTGAACTGGCAGACGCTCAAAGGTGGTTGCCGACTGTCTCATGAAACATTATTTACAGTTTGGAGAAATGATATTTGGTGAGGAATGTACTACAGATTCCTACATATTCCTTTTGTAGGGACCGCTAAGATGAGGTTAGATTAACAACCACGTGCACAGAAACATTTGAGCAGTCATTCTTCCTGCACTCCATAGGCTAATGGAATGGGAAAAAACCGTAATAAGTGGCTCAGTGGGAAATATACTCCACTGTGCATGTCACATGGGTTTGCAGAGTATTGGCATTGGTTAGTCTGTGAGATTGGGTTGTGAGTCATGTGTGTGCAGCTCCATCAGTAAGAAATGCAGGGTTTCAGGTTAAAGTCTTGTAATCTGTCAGGAAAGTTTCAAAACTTTAGTGCACTACACACACATTATCAGCATATCGCTTACTCTTAAAACTGTTTTCTCCTCCTCCATATTTGGCTCTACCTGACCCGTCCTTTGCTATATTCCATATCGCCTTCATTTAGTTGTATAATATGGTGGTCCTCTTTCAGTTCATTTGTTTGACATCCAGATACTGTCTTTGGAGTAATTGAATCCCCCAGCACAGTTTCACTAAACTGCAAATGAACTCTCATCTTACAAACTGACATATGCCTCAGGCTATGATGCAGGTCAGTCTGTCACCAAATCTATATTCCACGTAATAATATATACACAAAATATATTACTGGTGTTCTATTATCTTCCTGTTTGCACACATACAGTGTCATATGCCACAACATCGTTAAATCACAGGATGAAGCTGACATCCGGCGTACATTGTGCAATACGCTGGAAAAATTACCTGGTGATTGAAATGCGTGTATTAGATTCTTATCTGTGTCCTTTGTTTAATCATGTGACATAAACTGTCTTTTCTAAGTAGTGTGAGAGTTTTTAAAGGCAGTATACACAGGAAGAAATGCTTTTTCCATATAAAATATTTTCTGTATTGTGATTATGTACTTTTGCCAACAGGTACGTCATTTATAAGCTGCCAAAGATAAAAGCTTCAGACAATGTGTTAATTAGAAATGGCCTTGCATATCTATACATGACATCCAATGCAAGCAAAGGATGGGTTTTATCCTCAAAATCAGTAAACAGCACTGATTCACTGCCTGGCAGGACAATGAGTCAGCTGTATGAGTCATGTTCAAATCAAGTAAGACCTGTTACTATAGCATTTTCTCTATAAGTTAATTTCATACAGACAAAATATCAGAACTTCAATTCATTGCAGTACAAAAATAATAATATTTGAAAGGCTACCTTATGGAATGCCACTCATTTTTACAGAATCCAATCATGTTGTCATGACAGTTTTCTGTGTTCAATGTTGACAGTCATTAAGTCTGTGTAATATGTCTCATGTTGTGAACTGACATAATGGACAATAGTCTGTATAATTTCTGAAGGTTACAGCTAAAATAATTTTCTTTTGTTTATGAACATATTTTTGTTTTCCAGACTAACTTTAAATTGTAGGTTAATCTGACAGAATTTAATTATTATATAAAATAAATAAATCTTAAAACAGAATCATGGTGCGGTAACATTGTCCATGTTAGTGGCTACCTATACACACTTCAGTTGATGCTTTCATGGAGAAAAAGGTTTAATATCATGGTTGTTGTTTAAACTTTTCACCAGCTTTGAATGAAATATAGCTGTGTTTATGGAACTGCAGGGTTTGTGAACTGCACATATATAAATGTGGTGTCAGTGTATCACATCTGAACAGATAGAACTGTTGAGAGTATACCATGTGCATCATTAATATTAAAGAGAAAAGTGACTTGTCAAAAATTTTCAAATGCTATAGATACACTGCATTAGAATAGCTTGTTATCAATGTGATTCATTGTTCACCACATATATACTCAGTGAACATAATGCCACCATACACTTGCAAATTAAAGTCCACCAGTGGAAAATAGCTTCTGTTTTGACAGCAGTTTCGAAACTGGACCTTACCTGTTGAAGAGTTTCTGGCTTGCATGAAAGTGATTTTCTGTTTGCTAAGAAACATTGAAAAACAAACATAGTCACTGTGTAGGGTGGCAAAAATCTGGGAATTGCTGGAATGATTCTTTTTTTGGTCTTGTGTCATAGAATAAAATAAATTATGACCATTTTCAGATCTCTGTGCTCATACAAGCTACTGTAAATGTATGTTAAAAAAATGATGCTGAAATAACATTAACAGTTGGTTCAATACTGTAC